>NC_090445.1:659408836-659720325 GCF_031143425.1 Pleurodeles waltl | reverse complement strand
GGATGCCAGTGTACATTTTATTGTAAAATACACCACAGAGGGCACCTTAGAGGTGCCCCCTGAAACTTAACCGACTATCTGTGTAGGCTGACTGGTTCCAGCAGCCTGCCACACTAGAGACATGTTGCTGGCCCCATGGGGAGAGTGCCTTTGTCACTCTGAGGCCAGTAACAAAGCCTGCACTGGGTGGAGATGCTAACACCTCCCCCAGGCAGGAGCTGTAACACCTGGCGGTGAGCCTCAAAGGCTCACCCCTTTGTCACAGCACCGCAGGACGCTCCAGCTAGTGGAGTTGCCCGCCCCCTCCGGCCCCGGCCCCCACTTTTGGCGGCAAGGCCGGAGAAAATAATGAGAATAACAAGGAGGAGTCACTGGCCAGTCAGGACAGCCCCTAAGGTGTCCTGAGCTGAGGTGACTAACTTTTAGAAATCCTCCATCTTGCAGATGGAGGATTCCCCCAATAGGATTAGGGATGTGACCCCCTCCCCTTGGGAGGAGGCACAAAGAGGGTGTACCCACCCTCAGGGCTAGTAGCCATTGGCTACTAACCCCCCAGACCTAAACACGCCCTTAAATTTAGTATTTAAGGGCTCTCCCTGAACCTAGAAACCAGATTCCTGCAACAACAAGAAGAAGGACTGCCTAGCTGAAAACCCCTGCAGAGGAAGACCAGAAGACAACAACTGCCTTGGCTCCAGAAACTCACCGGCCTGTCTCCTGCCTTCCAAAGAACTCTGCTCCAGCGACGCCTTCCAAAGGGACCAGCGACCTCTGAAGACTGCCCTGCTTCGACGACGACAAGAAACTCCCGAGGACAGCGGACCTGCTCCAAAAAGACTGCAACTTTATCCAAAGGAGCAGCTTTAAAGAACCCTGCAATCTCCCCGCAAGAAGCGTGAGACTTGCAACACTGCACCCGGCGACCCCGACTCGGCTGGTGGAGAACCAACACCTCAGGGAGGACCCCCGGACTACTGTACGACTGTGAGTACCAAAACCTGTCCCCCCGGAGCCCCCACAGCGCCGCCTGCAGAGGGAATCCCGAGGCTTCCCCTGACCGCGACTCTCTGAAACCTAAGTCCCGACGCCTGGAAAAGACCCTGCACCCGCAGCCCCCAGGACCTGAAGGACCGGACTTTCACTGCAGAAGTGACCCCCAGGAGTCCCTCTCCCTTGCCCAAGTGGAGGTTTCCCCAAGGAAGCCCCCCCTTGCCTGCCTGCAGCGCTGAAGAGATCCCTTGATCTCTCATTGACTTCCATTGCGAACCCGACGCTTGTTCTAACACTGCACCCGGCCGCCCCCGCGCCGCTGAGGGTGAAATTTCTGTGTGGGCTTGTGTCCCCCCGGTGCCCTACAAAACCCCCCTGGTCTGCCCCCCCGAAGACGCGGGTACTTACCTGCTGGCAGACTGGAACCGGGGCACCCCCTTCTCTCCATTGAAGCCTATGCGTTTTGGGCACCACTTTGAACTCTGCACCTGACCGGCCCTGAGCTGCTGGTGTGGTAACTTTGGGGTTGCTCTGAACCCACAACGGTGGGCTACCTTGGACCAAGAACTGAACCCTGTAAGTGCCTTACTTACCTGGTAAAACTAACAAAAACTTACCTCCCCCAGGAACTGTGAAAATTGCACTGTGTCCACTTTTAAAATAGCTATTTGTGAATAACTTGAAAAGTATACATGCAATTGAAATGATTCAAAGTTCCTAATGTATTTACCTGCAATACCTTTCAAACAAGATATTACATGTTAACTTTTAACCTGTGGTTCTTAAAATAAACTAAGAAAAGATATTTTTCTATAACAAAACCTATTGGCTGGATTTGTCTTCGAGTGTGTGTACCTCATTTATTGTCTATGTGTATGTACAACAAATGCTTAACACTACTCCTTGGATAAGCCTACTGCTCGAGCACACTACCACAAAATAGAGCATTAGTATTATCTCTTTTTACCACTATTTTACCTCTAAGGGGAACCCTTGGACTCTGTGCATGCTATTCCTTACTTTGAAATAGCACATACAGAGCCAACTTCCTACACTATGTACTTGTAGATATGGTTTTAATGATGACGATTCATATTTTTCTTACTTTTTCTTTCTTAAATTTGAGACGAAAGGCGAAATGGTTAAAAAAATCCTGATTGGAATGGTTTTAAGATTGTCGAAATGGATGAAATGAGGTGCTACGTTATTTATTATTTCAGCTTACCTAAGAAACTTTTATACAAAGCACCATTTTTAGGCATGCAAGAGCTTTGACCTGTAGTAGGAATTGTGGACTTTTAACCACGCCCAACACATGCCCATCACTATCGCTCATTCATGGGCTTGCCTTTCAAAAATCCATTACCATTGGTAAATGCTTTCCGTCTGTCCCTTCTTCTTAAATAAAGGTGGTCTGCTGACATTATGTTGTACTTAATTCATTCAGCCGACGGGACATTTGAAAACCTAATACGATGATTCAATTTCCAGCAAACCAGCATGTTTCAGTCACAGCATGTTTTAATGGTGAACTAGTGTTTGTTTATCACGGGGACAGCATGTCAACACTTAAACAGGTTTATTTGGTTTTCTCTCATCTTGGGTTTCCAGATTGTTGTGTTCTATTGCATTTTAAAGTAAACGGGCTTAGCTGACGGTACATTTGTAAACTACATAAGGTTTATTTTATTTTTATAAAAACTGCATGTCTCAGTCACGGCATGTCTCTCTATATTAGTATTTTGGGTACTGCATTTCAGTTGTTGAATAAATGGCATGTCTCAGTTATGACATGTGTAGGAAGTTGGCTATGTATGCACTATTTCAAAGTAAGGAATAGTATGCACAGAGTCCAAGGGTTCCCCTTAGAGGTAAGATAGTGGCAAAAAGAGATAATTCTAATGCTCTATTTTGTGGTAGTGTGGTCGAGCAGTAGGCTTCTCAAAGGAGTAGTGTTAAGCATTTGTTGTACACACACAGGCAATAAATGAGGAACACACACTCAGAGACAATTCCAGGCCAATAGGTTTTTGTATAGAAAAATATATTTTCTTAGTTTATTTTAAGAACCACAAGTTCACATTTTACATGTAATACTTTAAATGAAAGGTATTGCAGGTAGGTACTTTAGGAACTTTGAATAATCAAAATAGCATACACAGTTTTCAAGTAAATCACATATAGCTATTTTAAAACTAGATTCTTAGTGCAAATTTCACA
The DNA here is from genome assembly GCF_031143425.1 of Pleurodeles waltl. Taxonomy (NCBI): domain Eukaryota; kingdom Metazoa; phylum Chordata; class Amphibia; order Caudata; family Salamandridae; genus Pleurodeles; species Pleurodeles waltl. Next base: position 659,717,115 of record NC_090445.1, on the reverse strand, counting down.
GTTCCTAGGGGGAGTAAGAGTTTGTTAGTTCTTGGAGGTAAGTAAACCACCTACGGGGTTCAAGTTTGGGTCCAAGGTAGCCCACCGTTGGGGGTTCAGAGCAACCCCAAAGTTACCACACCAGCAGCTCAGGGCCGGTCAGGTGCAGTGTTCAAAGTGGTGCCCAAAACGCATAGGTTTCAATGAGAAGGGGGTGCCCCCGGTTCCAGTCTGCCAGCAAGTAGGTAAGTACCCGCGTCTTCGGATTGCAGACCAGGGGGGTTTTGTAGGGCACTGGGGGTGGGGGGGGGGGACACAAGTTAACACAGAAAGTACACCCTCAGCAGCACGGGGGCGGCCGGGTGCAGTGTGCAAACACACATCTGGTTTCCAATGAAAATCAATGGTAGACCAAGGGGTCTCTTCAGCAATGCAGGCAGGCAAGGAGGGGAGGGGGGGGGGGGGCTCCTCGGGGTAGCCACCACCTAGGCAAAGGAGAGGGCATCCTGGGGGTCACTCCTGCACTGGAGTTCTGATCTTTCAGGTCCTGGGGGCTGCGGGTGCAGAGTCTTTACCAGGCGTCGGGATCTGGGAGTCAGGCAGTCGCGGTCAGGGGGAGCCTCGGGATTCCCTCTGCAGGCGTCGCTGTGGGGGCTCGGGGTGGGGGGGAAACTCTGGCTACTCACGGTCTCGTAGTCGCAGGGGAGTCCTCCCTGAAGTGTTGTTTCTCCACAAGTCGAGCCGGGGGCGTCTGGTGCAGAGTAGCAAGTCTCACGCTTCCGGCAGGAAACGCAGTTGTTTTAAAGTTGCTCCTTTGAAACAAAGTTGCAGTCTTGGGTGAACAGAGCCGCTGTCCTCTGGAGTTTCTTGGTCCTTCTAGAGCAGGGTAGTCTTCTGAGGATTCAGAGGTCGCTGGTCCCTGGGGAAAGCGCTGCTGGAGCAGTGTCTTCAGAAAGGGGGGGGGGGGGGGGTGAGAAAGACAGGCCGGTAGAGCTGGGGCCAAAGCAGTTGGTGTCTCAGTCTTCTCTGTAGGGTTTTTCAGCTTAGCAGTCCTCTTCTTCTTAGGTTGCAGGAATCTAGTTTCCTAGGTTCTGGGGGGCAATTAAATACTAAATTTAAGGGCGTGTTTAGGTCTGGGGGGTCAGTAGACAATGACTACTAGCCCTGAGGGTGGGTACACCCTCTTTGTGCCTCCTCCCAAGGGGAGGGGGGTCACATTCCAATCCCAATTGGGGGAATCCTCCATCTGCAAGATGGAGGATTTCTAAAAGTCAGTGTCACCTCAGCTCAGGACACCTTAGGGGCTGTCCTGACTGGCCAGTGACTCCTCCTGGACTTGCCGCCAAAAGTGGGGGCTGTGTCCAGGGGGCAGGCATCTCCACTAGCTGGAATGCCCTGGGGCATGGTAACACGAAGCCTGAGCCTTTGAGGCTCACTGCTAGGTGTTCCAGTTCCTGCAGGGGGGAGGTGTGAAGCACCTCCACCCAGAGCAGGCTTTGTTTCTGTCCTCAGAGAGCACAAAGGCTCTCACCGCATGGGGTCAGAAACTCGTCTCTCAGCAGCAGGCTGGCACAGACCAGTCAGTCCTGCACTGAACAATTGGGTAAAATACAGGGGGCATCTCTAAGATGCCCTCCGTGTGCATTTTTTAATAAATCCAACACTGGCATCAGTGTGGGTTTATTATTCTGAGAAGTTTGATACTAAACTTCCCAGTATTCAGTGTAGCCATTATGGAGCTGTGGAGTTCGTTTTTGACAGACTCCCAGACCATATACTCTTATGGCTACCCTGCACTTACAATGTCTAAGGTTTTGCTTAGACACTGTAGGGGCATAGTGCTCATGCACCTATGCCCTCACCTGTGGTATAGTGCACCCTGCCTTAGGGCTGTAAGGCCTGCTAGAGGGGTGACTTACCTATGCCACAGGCAGTGTGAGGTTGGCATGGCACCCTGAGGGGAGTGCCATGTCGACTTAGTCGTTTTCTCCCAACTAGTACACACAAGCTGGCAAGCAGTGTGTCTGTGCTGAGTGAGGGGTCCCTAGGGTGGCATAAGACATGCTGCAGCCCTTAGAGACCTTCCCTGGCATCAGGGCCCTTGGTACCAGGGGTACCAGTTACAAGGGACTTACCTGGGTGCAAGGGTTGTTCCAATTGTGGAGACAATGGTACATTTTAGGTGAAAGAACACTGGTGCTGGGGATTGGTTAGCAGGGTCCCAGCACACTTCTCAGTCAAGTCAGCATCAGTATCAGGCAAAAAGTGGGGGGTAACTGCAACAGGGAGCCATTTCTTTACATGTCTCCAAGCTTTAATTTTTACGGGGACAGCATGTTGAATCTTGAATTTGGCTATCCAGTCAAAAGCAGTAGATGCTTTGTCATTTGTATTGCTTGTTAATGTTGTATTTTTCTGCATTTTGAAAAAAACGTGTTCTGTTCATTGCATTTGGGAATTTCTTGGGTTACATAATGTGATGTGTAAAGGCTGCAACGATTTCTTTTGTTCCATATTCAACCCACAACACGGTGCCACATCTTCCGTCTAGCCACTTAAATGCTTAGCTGTAAATTCAACATTTGTGCACATTTTCAGGAATACTTTGATGGTGTTAAGAAATGGTTTATCATTCTAAAAGAGTTTTATTGGTCTATGGGGACGTTTTCATTATGGGAGGCCGTATTTCCCCATTCCCTACCAGCCCAGAACAAGCAATAAACTAGCTGCAGATGGGGCTTATCAGATTGAAGTTTAGGAAGACAAGAGTGAGGGATTACATACACACATTTTCTCTTTTCCAGCATTTTTGTTTACAATTTGTACGTTTTTAACTTCTCAGCAATGTGGATGCCCAAACTGGAAAGCTGTTGTATAGTTCCATACAGTTTTATATATCCTAAGACTGCCACTTTCGCAGCATTACATTTGACACATGTAGTTAAGTGCCCCCTTTCTTGGCATGGGTACCCCCATTTTCTGCCTGTTGTCAGTATGTTTGACTAGTGTAGGAAGTTGGCTCTGTATGTGCTATTTCAAAGTAAGGAATAGCATGCACAGAGTCCAAGGGTTCCCCTTAGAGGTAAAATAGTGGTAAAAAGAGATAATACTAATGCTCTATTTTGTGGTAGTGTGGTCGAGCAGTAGGCTTATCCAAGGAGTAGTGTTAAGCATTTGTTGTACATACACATAGACAATAAATGAGGTACACACACTCAGAGACAAATCCAGCCAATAGGTTTTGTTATAGAAAAAATATCTTTTCTTAGTTTATTTTAAGAACCACAGGTTCAAATTTAACATGTAATATCTTGTTTGAAAGGTATTGCAGGTAAGTACATTAGGAACTTTGAATCATTTCAATTGCATGTATACTTTTTAAGTTATTCATAAATAGCTATTTCAAAAGTGGACACTTAGTGCAATTTTCACAGTTCCTGGGGGAGGTAAGTTTTTGTTAGTTTTACCAGGTAAGTAAGACACTTACAGGGTTCAGTTCTTGGTCCAAGGTAGCCCACCGTTGGGGGTTCAGAGCAACCCCAAAGTCACCACACCAGCAGCTCAGGGCCGGTTAGGTGCAGAGTTCAAAGTGGTGCCCAAAACGCATAGGCTAGAATGGAGAGAAGGGGGTGCCCCGGTTCCGGTCTGCTTGCAGGTAAGTACCCGCGTCTTCGGAGGGCAGACCAGGGGGGTTTTGTAGGGCACCGGGGGGGACACAAGCCCACACAGAAATTTCACCCTCAGCGGCGCGGGGGTGGCCGGGTGCAGTGTGGAAACAAGCGTCGGGTTCGCAATGTTAGTCTATGAGAGATCAACGGATCTCTTCAGCGCTGCAGGCAGGCAAGGGGGGGCTTCCTCGGGGAAACCTCCACTTGGGCAAGGGAGAGGGACTCCTGGGGGTCACTTCTCCAGTGAAAGTCCGGTCCTTCAGGTCCTGGGGGCTGCGGGTGCAGGGTCCTTTCCAGGCGTCGGGACTTAGGTTTCAGAGAGTCGCGGTCAGGGGAAGCCTCGGGATTCCCTCTGCAGGCGGCGCTGTGGGGGCTCAGGGGGGACAGGTTTTGGTACTCACAGTCGGAGAGTAGTCCGGGGGTCCTCCCTGAGGTGTTGGTTCTCCACCAGCCGAGTCGGGGTCGCCGGGTGCAGTGTTGCAAGTCTCACGCTTCTTGCGGGGAGATTGCAGGGTCTTTAAAGCTGCTCCTCGAAACAAAGTTGCAGTCTTTTTGGAGCAGGTCCGCTGTCCTCAGGAGTTTCTTGTCTTTTTCGAAGCAGGGCAGTCCTCAGAGGATTCAGAGGTCGCTGGTCCCTTTGGAAGGCGTCGCTGGAGCAGAGTTCTTTGGAAGGCAGGAGACAGGCCGGTGAGTTTCTGGAGCCAAGGCAGTTGTTGTCTTCTGGTCTTCCTCTGCAGGGGTTTTCAGCTGGGCAGTCCTTCTTCTCGTTGTCGCAGGAATCTAATTTTCTAGGGTTCAGGGTAGCCCTTAAATACTAAATTTAAGGGCGTGTTTAGGTCTGGGGGGTTAGTAGCCAATGGCTACTAGCCCTGAGGGTGGGTACACCCTCTTTGTGCCTCCTCCCAAGGGGAGGGGGTCACAATCCTAACCCTATTGGGGGAATCCTCCATCTGCAAGATGGCGGATTTCTAAAAGTTAGAGTCACCTCAGCTCAGGACACCTTAGGGGCTGTCCTGACTGGCCAGTGACTCCTCCTTGTTATTCTCATTATTTTCTCCGGCCTTGCCGCCAAAAGTGGGGGCCGGGCCGGAGGGGGCGGGCAACTCCACTAGCTGGCGTGTCCTGCGGTGCTGTGACAAAGGGGTGAGCCTTTGAGGCTCACCGCCAGGTGTTACAGCTCCTGCCTGGGGGAGGTATTAGCATCTCCACCCAGTGCAGGCTTTGTTACTGGCCTCAGAGTGACAAAGGCACTCTCCCCATGGGGCCAGCAACATGTCTCTAGTGTGGCAGGCTGCTGGAACTAGTCAGCCTACACAGATAGTCGGTTAAGTTTCAGGGGGCACCTCTAAGGTGCCCTCTGGGGTGTATTTGGCAATAAAATGTACACTGGCATCAGTGTGCATTTATTGTGCTGAGAAGTTTGATACCAAACTTCCCAGTTTTCAGTGTAGCCATTATGGTGCTGTGGAGTTCGTGTTTGACAAACTCCCAGACCATATACTCTTATGGCTACCCTGCACTTACAATGTCTAAGGTTTTGTTTAGACACTGTAGGGGTACCATGCTCATGCACTGGTACCCTCACCTATGGTATAGTGCACCCTGCCTTAGGGCTGTAAGGCCTGCTAGAGGGGTGTCTTACCTATACTGCATAGGCAGTGAGAGGCTGGCATGGCACCCTGAGGGGAGTGCCATGTCGACTTACTCGTTTTGTCCTCACTAGCACACACAAGCTGGCAAGCAGTGTGTCTGTGCTGAGTGAGAGGTCTCCAGGGTGGCATAAGACATGCTGCAGCCCTTAGAGACCTTCCTTGGCATCAGGGCCCTTGGTACTAGAAGTACCAGTTACAAGGGACTTATCTGGATGCCAGGGTCTGCCAATTGTGGATACAAAAGTACAGGTTAGGGAAAGAACACTGGTGCTGGGGCCTGGTTAGCAGGCCTCAGCACACTTTCAATTGTAAACATAGCATCAGCAAAGGCAAAAAGTCAGGGGGCAACCATGCCAAGGAGGCATTTCCTTACAACTAGGTCTACTGGATTCCTGCTAACCAGGACCCCAGTAGTTTTGCTCTCTCCTATAAATTGTACCATTTTCTTCTCACAATTCGCATACTGGCCCCCCCCCCCATTTAAGCCCCTAGTATATGGTACCTAGGTACCCAGGACATTGGTGTTCCAGGGGATCCCTTTGGGCTGCAGCAGTTATTCTGCCACCTATAGGAAGACTGCGTGAAATGGGTGCATGCACTCATTTTCACTACAGGTCACTACACCAGTTCACTATAAGTCACCCCTATGGTAGACCCTCTCAGCACAGAGTGCAGGGTGCAGGTACCTGTGTGTGAGGGCACCCCTGCACTAGCAGACATACCCCACAAACTCCAGATCCATTTTCCTGGACCTTGCAAGTGCGGGGACACCATTTTACACGTGTACCAGACACAGGTCACTACCTATGCCCAGCTATATAATGGTAACTCCGAACCTGGGCATGTTTGGTATCAAACATGTCGGAATCATACCCCAATACTGTTGCCAGTATTGGTTGTATGATTCCATGCTCTCTGGTGGCTCCTTAGGGGACCCCCAGCATTGATATCATCAGTCAGAGGATTTTCAGGGCAACCCAAGCTGCTGACACCTCTCAGAGGAGTTTCTGGCCTCCTGCTGCTTGACCAGCCCAGGAAGGCAGAACAAAGGATTTCCTTTGGGAGAGGGGATTAACACCCTCTCCCTTTGGAAATAGGTGTTACATGGCCTGGAAGGGGTAGCCTACTCAAGCCACCGGTATGCTTTGAAGGGCACATTCGGTGCCCTCCTTGCATAAACCAGTCTGCACCAGATCAGGGACCTCCATTCCCTGTTCTGGTGCAAAAGTGGACAATGGAAAGGGGGGTGACCACTCCCCTGTCCATCATCCCCGCAAGGGTGGTGCCCAGAGCTCCTCCAGATGGCCCCTTGATTCTACCATCTTGAATTCAAGGTGGGCAGAGGCCTCTGAGGGCATCTGAATGGCCAGGTCAGGCAGGTGACTTCACAGCCCCCTCCCGATAGGTGGTCACCTGGCTGGGTGACCAATCCTCCTTCCAGGGCTATTTAGGGTCTCCCTCTTGGGAGGGTCCTCAGATTTGATGTGAAAGATTCCAGCAGGACTTCTCTGCAACATTTACTTTGACTTCTGGCCACTAGAACCACAACTGGACTTCACAGAAACCTACAACCTGCAGTTCCAGCGATGTCTTCACCTGCAAGAGTTTCTCTGGCTCCTTCCAGCAACTTCAACATTTCCCTGGCTGTGCATCCTCTGAGGGCGGCAAGTCTTCAGTCTGCACCAAGAAGCAAGAAGGAATCTCCCTTGGAGTGAAGGAGTCATGCGGCACCAACTGCAATGATGACCAGCTGCGTGGGTCCTCTTTCCTGCAACTCTGCATGCATCCTGCAACACAGGTGGTGGTCTTGCATGGTCCCATTGGTCCCCGCTACCAGCTTCCAACTTTGGAGGTTCTGAGTCTGTCTCTCCTTGCAGGACGTTACCCGTGTGCACCGTGACTCTTGCAGCTACCAAGGCCTGTTGACTCTTCTTCCGAAGGATCTTCTGGCTCTGTGTAGCCCCGGCCTCCAGCACTCTTCCCTGTGATACGTGGTCTCCTGCTAGCTGCTCCAATGACGTGGGACTCCTTTCCAGGTGTGCTGAGTGGGCATCACTGCAACTCCTGTGCCTGATGCCTGTGAGTTGAGTTTGGCGGTTGCATCCACGACTTATTGCTCTCCTGACTGCTAGGGGATGCCTGTGTCTCCCCTCCGTGGGTTGAGTCCCCTCAGACCTTCCTGGTCCCCGGCAGCTCTGCAAATCTTCTGCAACTTTTGTCATTGTCAAGACTTGTTGGTGTTTTTTCCACACTACTGACTGACTACAAGAAAATTAGTTACTTACCTGTAACTGTAGTTCTCCAGTATTGGAATCTTTCATAGATTCACAAGCTTGCATCCTTCCCAGTCGTCAAGATGGGAGCTCCCATCTCGACGACGGGGAAGGATTCAAGCATGTGAATTTATGAAAGTTCCAATACTGGCGTAACTCTTCTTCCGACGTGGGACATCAACTGCATCACCTCTGGAACTATTTCTGTGCTGCAGAGCCGACTTCTGGTCCTCACAGTCAACTTGGTCCTGAAACTGCAGAAGGGTGGGTTTTGGCTATGTGCTCAACTGGACTCTCCAACTGGAACTGGATTTGGTCCTTTTCATTTGTAGGTCCTCTTCTAAATGGAGCGATCTTCTGTTTCTTGCAGTCTTGCTTGGGCCTTGCTGTTTCTCTATGGGTTTAGGGAAAACCAGGTACTTACCTCTTCTCTCATGGTCACTGGGGGGTCACTCTGGTACTTACCGTTTGGGGTTCCTAGTTCCTCCAGCTCCCCTCTACAGATTCCACTAACCTGGGTGGGGGTCCCTCATTCGCAATCCATATTTTGGTATATGGTTTGGGCTCCCTCTAATGTGTCTATTACTATTCCACTGTTTTCTATTGCTTTCTATGCTCATTCCTGACAACTAGGGTGTATATAATAGTGCGTTTACTCACCTGCTAATAGAGTGTTTCCTATATAGTATTTTGGTGTTTGTGTCACTAAAATAAAGCACCTTTATTTTTGTAACACTGTGTGGTTCTTTTATGTGTTTAAGTGCTGTGTGACTATAAGTGGTATTGTATGAGATTTGCATGTCTCCTAGATAAGTCTTGGCTGCTCATCCACAGCTACCTTTAGAGAGCCTGGCTTGTAGACACTGACCACATCTCACTAACAGGGGATACCCGGATCTGGTATAAGGTGATACCATAGGTACTCAACACACACCAGGCCACCTTCCTAAAGAGGGAACCAAATGTGCCCTTCAAAGCAAATTAGTGGCTTGGTGAGGCTACCCCTTCTCAAGTCATGTAACACCTATTTCAAAGGGAGAGGGTGTTGCGTCCCTCTCTCACAGGAAATCCCTTGTTCTGCCTTCCTCAGCCGGTCAAGCAGCAAGTGGGCAGAATTCTGTCTGAGGAGTGGCAGCAGCGCAAGCTGCCAGGAAAACCCTAGAAGACTGGTAGGAGCTATATGGGGGGTCCTCCAAGGAGCCTCTAGAGTGCTTAGAATTATACAAGCTATACTGGCAACAGTACTGGGGTATGACTCCGACATGTTTGATACCAAACATGTCCAGGTTCGGAGTTACCATTATATAGTTGGACATAGGTAGTGACCTCTGTTCAGTACACAGGTAAAATGGCTTCCCCGCACTTATGAAATCCAGTGCAATGTAACTGGAATTCGCAGAAGCACCTCTGTTCATGCAGGGGTGGCCTCCCACACAGGGACCTCCAACCTGCCCTCTGAGCGACTACCATAGGGGTGACCTGGTGCAGTGACCTGTGGTGAAAGGGTGCATGCACCTTTCATGTAGGCTGCAATGGCAGGCCTGCTACACATTTTGCATGGGCTGCCACAAGTGGCACAATACATACGGCAGCCCCTGGGGGACCCCTTGTGTCCCAATGCCCTGGGTACCCAAGTACCATATACTAGGGACTTATAAGGGGACACCAGTATGCCAATTGCGGAGTGCACAAAGGTCCTAGATAACCAAAGGTAGAGGGAGAGACCACAGTCACTTAGGTCCTGGTTAGCAGTGTCCCAGTGAGACAGTCTAAACACCCTGATAGCATGCAAAACGTGGGGGTAACCATGCCAAAAAGAGGGTACTCTCCTATAGTCTTAATTTATTGTTCCTTGTATAACCTATATCTCTGGAACCTTCTGGTGGATCTTTTTCTATTTGGTGTCCATAAACTCATAAAAGTATAAGCCATTTTTATACATTGGTGTTGGATTTCTTGAGTGTCTAAATTCTTTATTTGTCAATTGTTTTGATACTGTTTAAGTGCTTTATACAAAGCCACAGCTACCCAGGGTTGAGAAAAGGTTTCACAAATAAAACTTGACTGGTCCTTACAGAGTTGGTAGTGAATTACACAATGAGGTCTCACAACCACAACGAATAACACACGCCATTTCTTAACAGGTTAGTTGGAAGAAGACAGTGCATCCAGCTGTGCACTTTTAAATCCTATTATTCAACTACATGAGTTAAATGGAACCTGTAAGGAAATGGCTCCCTGTTGCAGTTACCCCCCACTTTTTGCCTGATATTGATGCTGACTTGACTGAGAAGTGTGCTGGGACCCTGCTAACCAGGCCTCAGCACCAGTGTTCTTTCACCTAAAATGTACCATTCTTTCCACAATTGGCACACCCCTGGCACATAGATAAGTCCCTTGTAAAAGGTACCAGTGGTACCAAGGGTCCTGTGACCAGGGAAGGTCCCTAAGGGCTGCAGCATATGTTGTGCCACCCTAAGGGACCCCTCACCTAACACATGCACACTGCCGATTGTGTGTGTTGGTGGGGAGAAAAAAGCAAAGTCGACATGGCATCCCCCTCAGGATGCCATGCACACAAAATACTGCCTGTGGCATAGGTAAGTCACCCCTCTAGCAGGCCTTACAGCCCTAAGGCAGGGTGCACTATACCCCACGTGAGGGCATAGCTGCATGAGTAATATGCTCCTACAGTGTCTAAGTCTATTCTTAGACATTGTAAGTACAGTTGTGACCATATTAAGTATATGGTCTGGGAGTTTGTCAAAAACGAACTCCACAGCTCCATAATGGCTACACTGAATACTGGGAAGTTTGGTATCAAACTTCTCAGAATAATAAACCCACACTTATGCAAGTGTTGGATTTATTAAAAAATGCACACAGAGGGCATCTTAGAGATGCCCCCTGTATTTTACCCAATTGGTCTGTGCCAGCCTACTGTTGAGAGACAAGTTTCTGACCCCAGGTGGTGAGGGCCTTTGTGCTCTGAAGACAGAAACAAAAGCCTGCTCTGGGTGGAGGTGCTTCACACCTCCCCTCTGCAGGAACTGGTACACCTAGCAGTGAGCCTCAAAGGCTCAGGTTTCGTGTTACAATACCCCAGGGCACTCCAGCTAGTGGAGATGCCCGCTGTAGGAAGTTGGCTCTGTATGTGCTATTTCAAAGTAAGGAATAGCATGCACAGAGTCCAAGGGTTCCCCTTAGAGGTAAAATAGTGGTAAAAATAGATAATACTAATGCTCTATTTTGTGGTAGTGTGGTCGAGCAGTAGGCTTATCCAAGGAGTAGTGTTAAGCATTTGTTGTACATACACATAGACAATAAATGAGGTACACACACTCAGAGACAAATCCAGCCAATAGGTTTTTATATAGAAAAATATCTTTTCTTAGTTTATTTTAAGAACCACAGGTTCAAATTCTACATGTAATATCTCATTCGAAAGGTATTGTAGGTAAGTACTTTAGGAACTTCAAATCATCAAAATTGCATGTATACTTTTCAAGTTATTCACAAATAGCTGTTTTAAAAGTGGACACTTAGTGCAATTTTCACAGTTCCTAGGGGAGGTAAGTATTTGTTAGGTTAACCAGGTAAGTAAGACACTTACAGGGCTTAGTTCTTGGTCCAAGGTAGCCCACCGTTGGGGGTTCAGAGCAACCCCAAAGTCACCACACCAGCAGCTCAGGGCCGGTCAGGTGCAGAGTTCAAAGTGGTGCCCAAAACACATAGGCTAGAATGGAGAGAAGGGGGTGCCCCGGTTCCGGTCTGCTTGCAGGTAAGTACCCGCGTTTTCGGAGGGCAGACCAGGGGGGTTTTGTAGGGCACCGGGGGGGACACAAGTCCACACAGAAATTTCACCCTCAGCAGCGCGGGGGCGGCCGGGTGCAGTGTAGGAACAGGCGTCGGGTTCGCAATGTTAGTCTATGAGAGATCTCGGGATCTCTTCAGCGCTGCAGACAGGCAAGGGGGGGATTCCTCGGGGAAACCTCCACTTGGGCAAGGGAGAGGGACTCCTGGGGGTCACTTCTCCAGTGAAAGTCCGGTCCTTCAGGTCCTGGGGGCTGCGGGTGCAGGGTCTCTCCCAGGCGTCGGGACTTTAGGTTCAAAGAGTCGCGGTCAGGGGAAGCCTCGGGATTCCCTCTGCAGGCGGCGCTGTGGGGGCTCAGGGGGGACAGGTTTTGGTACTCACAGTATCAGAGTAGTCCTGGGGTCCCTCCTGAGGTGTTGGATCGCCACCAGCCGAGTCGGGGTCGCCGGGTGCAGTGTTGCAAGTCTCACGCTTCTTGCGGGGAGCTTGCAGGGTTCTTTAAAGCTGCTGGAAACAAAGTTGCAGCTTTTCTTGGAGCAGGTCCGCTGTCCTCGGGAGTTTCTTGTCTTTTCGAAGCAGGGGCAGTCCTCAGAGGATGTCGAGGTCGCTGGTCCCTTTGGAAGGCGTCGCTGGAGCAGGATCTTTGGAAGGCAGGAGACAGGCCGGTGAGTTTCTGGAGCCAAGGCAGTTGTCGTCTTCTGGTCTTCCTCTGCAGGGGTTTTCAGCTAGGCAGTCCTTCTTCTTGTAGTCGCAGGAATCTCATTTTCTAGGGTTCAGGGTAGCCCTTAAATACTAAATTTAAGGGCGTGTTTAGGTCTGGGGGGTTAGTAGCCAATGGCTACTAGCCCTGAGGGTGGGTACACCCTCTTTGTGCCTCCTCCCAAGGGGAGGGGGTCACAATCCTAACCCTATTGGGGGAATCCTCCATCTGCAAGATGGAGGATTTCTAAAAGTTAGAGTCACTTCAGCTCAGGACACCTTAGGGGCTGTCCTGACTGGCCAGTGACTCCTCCTTGTTTTTCTCATTATTTTCTCCGGCCTTGCCGCCAAAAGTGGGGCCTGGCCGGAGGGGGCGGGCAACTCCACTAGCTGGAGTGTCCTGCTGGGTTGGCACAAAGGAGGTGAGCCTTTGAGGCTCACCGCCAGGTGTGACAATTCCTGCCTGGGGGAGGTGTTAGCATCTCCACCCAGTGCAGGCTTTGTTACTGGCCTCAGAGTGACAAAGGCACTCTCCCCATGGGGCCAGCAACATGTCTCGGTTTGTGGCAGGCTGCTAAAACTAGTCAGCCTACACAGATAGTCGGTTAAGTTTCAGGGGGCACCTCTAAGGTGCCCTCTGGGGTGTATTTTACAATAAAATGTACACTGGCATCAGTGTGCATTTATTGTGCTGAGAAGTTTGATACCAAACTTCCCAGTTTTCAGTGTAGCCATTATGGTGCTGTGGAGTTCGTGTTTGACAAACTCCCAGACCATATACTCTTATGGCTACCCTGCACTTACAATGTCTAAGGTTTTGTTTAGACACTGTAGGGGTACCATGCTCATGCACTGGTACCCTCACCTATGGTATAGTGCACCCTGCCTTAGGGCTGTAAGGCCTGCTAGAGGGGTGTCTTACCTATACTGCATAGGCAGTGAGAGGCTGGCATGGCACCCTGAGGGGAGTGCCATGTCGACTTACTCGTTTTGTCCTCACTAGCACACACAAGCTGGCAAGCAGTGTGTCTGTGCTGAGTGAGAGGTCTCCAGGGTGGCATAAGACATGCTGCAGCCCTTAGAGACCTTCCTTGGCATCAGGGCCCTTGGTACTAGAAGTACCAGTTACAAGGGACTTATCTGGATGCCAGGGTCTGCCAATTGTGGATACAAAAGTACAGGTTAGGGAAAGAACACTGGTGCTGGGGCCTGGTTAGCAGGCCTCAGCACACTTTCAATTGTAAACATAGCATCAGCAAAGGCAAAAAGTCAGGGGGCAACCATGCCAAGGAGGCATTTCCTTACACCCGCCCCCTGGACAAAGCCCCCACTTTTGGCGGCAAGTCCAGGGGAGATGATGGGAAAAACAAGGAGTCTCCCACCAGTCAGGACAGCCCCTAAGGTGCCCTGAGCGGAGGTGACCCCTGCCTTTAGAAATCCTCCATCTTGGTTTTGGAGGATTCCCCCAATAGGAATAGGGATGTGGCCCCCCTCCCCTCAGGGAGGAGGCACAAAGAGGGTGTAGCCACCCTCAAGGACAGTAGCTATTGGCTAATGCCCTCCCAGACCTAAACACACCCCTAAATTCAGTATTTGGGGGCTCCCCAGATCCCAGGAAATAAGATTCCTGCAACCTTAACAAGAAGAAGGACTGCTGACCTGAAGCCCTGCAGTGAAGACGGAGACGACAACTGCTTTGGCCACAGCCCTACCGGCCTGTCTCCCAAATTCGAAGAAAACGGCAACAGCGACGCATCCAACAGGGACCAGCGACCTCTGAAGCCTCAGAGGACTGCCCTGCAACCAAGGACCAAGAAACTCCCATGAACAGCGGCCCTGTTCAACAATCTGCAACTTTCTTGCAACAAAAACAATTTTTAAGACTTCATGTTTCCCGCCGGAAGCGTGAGACTTTCCACTCTGCACCCGACGCCCCTGGCTCGACCTGCAGAAAACCAACACCTCAGGGAGGACTCCCTGGCGACTGCGAGCCCGTGAGTAACCAGAGGCGACCCTCCTGAGCCCCCACAGCGACGCCTGCAGAGGAAATCCAGAGGCCCCTGACCGCGACTGCCTGTAACAAGGGACCCGACGCCTGGAACCGAAACTGCACCCGCAGCCCCCAGGACCAGAAGGAACCGAACTCCAGTGCAGGAGTGACCCCCAGGCGACCCTCTGCCTAGCCCAGGTGGTGGCTACCCAGAGGAGCCCCCCCTGTGCCTGCATGCATGCATCGTTGGAGAGACCCCCTGGTCTGCCCATTACTTCCTATCTAAAACCCAACGCCTGTTTGCACTCTGCACCCGGCCGCCCCTGTGCCGCTGAGGGTGTACTTTCTGTGCCTGCTTGTGTCCTTCCCCCCGTGCCCTACAAAACCCCCCTGGTCTGCCCCCCCGAGGACGTGGGTACTTACCTGCTGGCAGACTGGATCCGGGGCATCCCTGTTCTCCATTGAAGCCTATTTGTTTTGGGCACCTCTGCACCTGACTGGCCCTGAGCAGCTGGTGTGTTAACCTTGGGGTTGCTTTAACCCCCAACGGTGGGCTACCTTGGACCCAAATTTGAGACTTGTAAGTGTTTTACTTACCTGCAAACTTAACCTTTACTTACCTCCCCCAGGAACTGTTGAGTTTTGCACTGTGTCCACTTTTAAAATAGCCTATTGCCATTTTTACAAAGACCGTACATGATATTGTGATTATTCAAAGTTCCTAGAGTATCTAAGTGAAATACCTTTCATTTGAAGTATTACTTGTAAATCTTGAACCTGTGGTTCTTAAAATAAACTAAGAAAATATATTTTTCAATATAAAAACCTATTGGCCTGGAGGAAGTCTGAGTGTGTGTTCCACATTTATTGCCGGTGTGTGTACAACAAATGCTTAACACTACCCTCTGATAAGCCTACTGCTCGACCACACTACCAGAAAATAGAGCATTAGAATTCTCTTTTTGCCACTATCTTACCTCGAAGGGGAACCCTTGGATTCTGTGCACACTATTTCTTACTTTGAAATAGTGCATACAGAGCCAACTTCCTACAGAACCATACTACAGAACCACTACAACTGGGGCTCTCCATGTTCTCTTCCGATTTTTATGAACCTAGATTGCTACCATTTGAACCTTTATGCAGTGAGAGACAGTTTCCTGGCTCTCACTTTCCAGAGGTTCAGAATGCAGGTTGCAGCAAGACTTCAGCAAATCAAATGCAGGATTAGATCATAAAACAAGAGGTGAAAAGCAGCCATGCCTCTATGAACTAGCCCTCAACCATTACTGAGAATTAATAGTAGATCTAACACAGTCAGCTCTAAAAGTACTTTGATGAAAGTAATGCAGGGCCACCGGCTCCTCCTATTTCCTAATCTAACCTAATAAACATCTTATTTGTGGGACTTCAAGACAAAGTTGTGACTAATTTCAGGTGAACTGGATCCTGGAAGAGCTTTGGAAAAACACAGTTTTATGAAACAGAGGAAGCAACAAGGATTTTGTGTAAAAGAATACAAATGATTGATTCCCTTAGGCTTTTATAATTTTCCAGGATTTGATTTTGAGGTGGGTACACAAGCACACGCACTGTTTGATATGTTTGTATGAATGATTTGTTGCGACTAAAACAACACATATCTAGAGACAACGGATTGCACCATTGATGGTCTAAACAGACTGATTTTTTTTCTGCAGTTTCCCGCTTTTATATTTTCATTGCATTCAAAACCTAGGGCATGTGGGATTACTAGGGCAAACCCTATTCTAAGGGGAATCACATCTTGTACTTGTAGGAGAGTTTGACACTTGTCAGGGGGATGATGGCGCCCCAGATCAAAGATCTGGTTGGACGAAGGACCTATCAATGTCAATACTTTAATAGAGGCAGTTTGACACACAGCAAATCCTGACATTTGCTGTAGCATCAGAATGCAAAAAAAACTAAGATAATACATCTAATTGAATTCGTTATTCTAACTGACTTTCAGACATTTCATTCTCTGAGACAGCAAGGGTGTGAAAGGGCTGTGTTTTGCTTTAACAACAAGAGGTCTAGCCAAGATTATAAATTGCAGACTTTAGGGTGGATGAGTGGAACCCATGGAGGAGGAGCACAGCTAAACCTCTCTGGAACCTTTTAAGAAAGATGGGACCCAGTACACTGTGGGTTGAATCAGCCATTAGGTGTAGGAAACAGGGGTTCTGGGGGGCGGGGGAGGGGGGTGACCCAATGAGACCACTTCCAATTACTAGCAAGTTGCCAATATAAAGTAAAGCTCGCATCACATTTACATGTTAGATAGTTGCTATAATTAAAATGACAGACTGCAGTTAAAGAACCCCTCTTTTGTCTCGACCTGCCTTCATTTGAACTTTTGGTGTTTCAAGGCTTCTGTGAGAACTAGGGACAGTAGTCTCTTACTAAAACCACTGGAAAAGCATTCAGTCTTAACTAGGAGTTCCTCCTGTTGTGCAGCTAACATTTCAAACAGACGGGGAAAAAGCAGAGTCCCAGAAATAGAATCAGTGTAACATCATGAGAAAGCCAGGCACGTCCACCTGGAAGCCAACCTTTGACTGTGGTCCTAAAAGAAATTGGGGCAAGCCTTGTTCCCCACCTGTGGCCTTCTGTGCAGGTAGGTGTATGGTCCATGAAGCATAAAGATATTTTAAAATCCAGAGTTGGGGTTTTAAAAGGACAGCAAGAACTATGTTTTAAACCACTCGACTAGGGCCCAATGCTTGTTTCATAGCCGTCAAAGAGGAATGAATTATCAAACACTAGAGGCTACATTTGAAAAGCACAAACAGGACAAGAATGTGCTTGAATCATTTCCTCAAAAATACAATAAATAATCAATTCATTTTTTTCAGCATTTCGTGATCCCTACATTAGATGTACTTGAGGGGGTCAATTTAATCTAGAATTGTCTATCTTTCGTGTAAATTAGTTTGGTGATTGTATTGCATGAATATTTTTGTTTTAGTACTTATGTTTATACACCACATGCACTTTCTCTGAGGAAAGTTGTGCTACTTGTGCCAAGCTACGAAGGGTAAGATTGGAAAGCATTAATTATAAGGCAGTGGCTTTATTTTAGCATATGGGAGCTCAGCCATATCTAACAAGACTAAAAAAAGCTCAGCCCCATACTTTCACAATACAGTATCCTACAAGCTTCTTTTCCAAAACAACGCTGTAACAAACATCATTGAAAGTCTGATGAGAAGTACTGTAAATGGTCTTGCATGAGGTTTGGCAAGACTAAGTGGTTTTCAAAAAAACAGAAAGAAAGAAATAATGAAGTTGCAGAATAGAATACATACAGCTGCTGCAGTGTCCTTGCTTTCAGATAAAGCTCTTTCCAAATCAGCCAGGCTTTCCAACTTTACAAATACTTTCTTGCCACTCAGACCTGGTGGTTCCTTCAGTTTCTTCTGTTTTCTTTTAAGTGCCACAACGCCAACATCACATCTGGGGCAAAGCACCTACATGACAAAGCAAAGAACAGCAAGTTCTTCAGTCAAGGTACATCTCAAAATTATATTTGATTTATAAATAGAAGAGAAAAAAAACAATCCTATGATTTGTGATATTAAAAAATACAGAACAAATACAATAAACAAAATACTGTTATAATGCCATTCATTGGTTAAGGTTAATGTTTCCATGTGTTTGAGACTATATTTTGAGAAGTGTGTTTTGTCATCTGAAAGTTTAATGGTTTCCTAGAAGAAACAGGGTAGCTCAGACAAGTGGAGTTCATTATTATTGTGTTAAAAACCATGAGCAAACCCCTTGAGAAAAACACAAGCAAATGATGAACCACACATCTTTTGAACTTCTATCCATTCATAATCCAAATGATTATGAAGTTCCGTCTGTT
Organism: Pleurodeles waltl; assembly: GCF_031143425.1. Taxonomy (NCBI): domain Eukaryota; kingdom Metazoa; phylum Chordata; class Amphibia; order Caudata; family Salamandridae; genus Pleurodeles; species Pleurodeles waltl. The sequence goes on along the minus strand of NC_090445.1, from coordinate 659,699,148 downwards.
TATAATGTATTAGACATAAGGAACTGAAAAGACAAGTGACCATAAAGTCCAGCGTCCTTTGGGACCACTAATCATAAACTTACCCTATGGACTTGTAAGTGGGGGATTGTCTCTATGATACTGGGCAGGTCTCTACAGGCCTCAAAATCCTTTGCCTAGGCTGGTTAATAAACAGTTGCACAATAACGGCTTATCTCAAGGAGAGTTGTAGATTAGTTTTCACCTATGTGATAGAGAACAGCAGCATTGGTCGATATGAACAAATACTATGTAGCAAAAAAGACCCACGCATGCCAACTCTTCCATAAAAAAATAAAAATAAAGAAGGATATATGTGCTTGTGTGCAGCATGTACAACTGCTTTCACTGCTAGTACCTGAATATCCTCAGTATCAATGAACAAATAAGAGTGCTGTTCCTGGAGGGAAATGGAATCCAACAGATCAGAAGGAAGGGCCCTCACACACCCAAATAGATGTCATGCTTCATCGTTGGACCAGTGCTGCAATGCCATACGGGCCACTAGGAGAGGGGGGGCTCTTTGCCAGAGATCTTCAGTAAGAGACCGCTGTGTTGAATGCAAGTGAAGGAATAAGGTGTGTAGGGTGGTGAAGTATGAGAGTTAAAAATGTCTATGGTTAACACTTTGTAATGTAAAATGTCTGTCCCTTTGACATGATTTAAAAAAAGGTAGTGTCCGTACCAAGAGACAATGGACCTCAGAGCTCACAAAAGATGAATCAGAGTCAACCTGTTTCTTGCCCTGGGTGGCCGAACGGCATCTTAGGCAATTCGGGAGGACCAAGTGTGACACCTATCAGAAGGACCAAGTGCGACACCTAACCTACACCTGATTGGGAAACAAGTTATGTGTGACTATTAATACCTATTAGAACATTCGAATGTTGGCATGTCCATTGAAGACAATGGAGTGCTGCGGGCTTTTACAGGCCGGTAAAAGCCCGCAGCGCCAACATTCCAATGTTCGCTTTGTTCACAGCAAAAGCTGTGAACAAAGCCTCACGGAGCCCGAGGGGATTTAAATCCCCTCGGGCTCCGTGAATTTTTTTTTTTTTTTAATAGAACATTCTGCCCTGTGTGGCAGAATGTTCTAATAGCCTTAGAACCCGCCGTAGCGGGCTCTACCGGCTATTAAAGTCCCTCTCCCTTGTTAAATGCCCTCGCCTTCGGCTCGGGCATTTAACGCGGGGAGCGGGCCTTTAATAGCCGGTAGAGCCCGATACGGCGGGTTCTAAGGCTGTATTAGAACACTGGAATGTTGGCAGCTCCATTGAAAACAATGGAGTGCTCCGGGCTTTTACTGGCCAGTGAAAGCCCGCAGCGCCAACATTCCAATCTTCTTTGTTCACAGCAGCAGCTGTGAACAAAGCCTCACGGAGCCCAAGGGGATTTGAACCCCCTCCGGTTCTGTGAAGCCTTTGTTTTATTTAGGAGAACATTCTGCCCTCTAATAGCAGAATGTTCTAATAGCCTTAGAACCTGCTGTAGCGGGCTCTACCCGATATTAAAGGCCCTCGCCTTCGGCTCGGGCCTTTATTGCGAGAACGGGCCTTTAATAAACGGTAAAGCCCGCTACGGCGGGTTCTAAGGCTATAATATACTCATGTAGTGGCAGCTATATCTGTTGAGGTATAGGATACTGAGAAAATTCGACCTGTAAAAATAAATGACAGCTCAACATAAATATCACCAATTAAAATGCCTACATAGATAATACAGTCTACCAACTTCATATCTTTAGTAAACAGCTGGTGGGTGGGTGAAACACTCCGCCGTGATGTGTGCAAAACTTTGAAACCAGCAAGGAGGTGAACACATGAGGCAACACTGCACAATCGCAGGCCTACATAAGGTCTATCATAGATCCCTATATTGCAGTCCCAAATGCAGTTGGAGGGAATAGTTTAGCCCTCTTTTGTCATATTTGGGCCCCTTAGGGTTAGGCACAGGACCGCGCTATGTTGCAGAAGAATCTAACTTAAGGCACATAGCTCAAAACAGTAAATGTAAACACAAGGAAAACAAGAGAAGAGTAGGACGACACAATGTCAACTAGTAGCACTCACAAGGTCTGTCACTGTGCACTACCAGAGTCTTACCCACCTCCGACGCCCTGGAATCAATGGTGCTACTTGAGACTTCTTTATTTTAGTCCTCCCCAGGGGAGCGATTTTGACCTCACATGGGGGCCATCGGACTCCTGAATGGCTGTAAGCTTGAAGATAAATACAATCACTGTCCATCAATGGAAAGTGTTAATCACATAAGGAGCTGAACGCACCCCAGGGCTTGCTCAATGGCTAGCAAGATTCAGCACTCATCAATGCGGCGCTACCAACACCTGGGGCCGGCTCAGCAGTACGGAGTGGCAGCAGCCATACCCTTAAGTAAGGTGCGGCTAGGCACCATCTTGAGGTGTAGCCAGGTGAGATATGGTCCCAGTATAAGAAAAAAATAAATGTGTCACTACCCCACATATATCAATTGGGATTCATTGCTTGTTGAAGAAAAATATGTCAAAGGACCCGTGGATTACCAGGCCCAACAGTATGATAAAATATTCAAATAAAGGTATGTATAGAACAAATCCAGATAATTGGGGACCCTTCATATGACCCACAATACGTAATGTCTAACCCCATATTCTACGGGAATAATGGGAAGTTGGGGGAGAGGAGCAACAAGTGCAGGATGGTTCTTACAGCCTAGTATCAGTACAAATTGTGCATATGATTGGAATCTAGTCATGAGGTATAAAATACTCGAATATAAGTTATGTGCAGGACAAGTCCAGACAATATTGGGCCCTTCATTTGACCAGCAACACGTAGTGCCCAATGCCCATTATTTGAGGGAAATAGGAGGAAGTGGAGAGCAAGGGAAAGAGATAGGGCAATGTGGTCAGCTCCTACATAGTTTAAGATCTAAGTGTGGCTATGTTGGGAATAAAGGCAAACGGTAGCTGTAAGGAAATGCCTCCTTGGCATGGTTACCCCCTGACTTTTTGCCTTTGCTGATGCTATGTTTTGATTTGAAAGTGTGCTGAGGCCTGCTAACCAGGCCCCAGCACCAGTGTTCTTTCCCTAACCTGTACTTTTGTTTACACAATTGGCACACCCTGGCATCCAGGTAAGTCCCTTGTAACTGGTACCCCTGGTACCAAGGGCCCTGATGCCAGGGAAGGTCTCTCAGGGCTGCAGCATATCTTATGCCACCCTGGGGATCCCTCACTCAGCACAGACACACTGCTTGCCAGTTTGTGTGTGCTGGTGAGGACAAAACAAGTAAGTCGACATGGCACTCCCCTCAGGGTGCCATGCCAACCTCACACTGCCTATGCAGTATAGATAAGTCACCCCTCTAGCAGGCCTTACAGCCCTAAGGCAGGGTGCCCTATACCATGGGTGAGGGCACCAGTGCCTGAGCACTGTGCCCCTACAGTGTCTAAGCCAAACCTTAGACATTGTAAGTGCAGGGTAGCCATAAGAGTATATGGTCTGGGAGTCTGTCAAACACGAACTCCACAGCACCATAATGGCTATACTTTCAAATCCAAACTGAGCATCAGCAAAGGCAAAAAGTCAGGGGGTAACCATGCCAAGGAGGCATTTCCTTACAAAGTCCATTATCACTGGCTGCATAACTGCCAGTCAAATAATATTCCTGAATAGTTTGCAAAGCCAAAAAGTTGTGGGCTAAGGTGAATGCATATTGTTTTCCCATTAGAAACGCGGCCAAACGTGCATATAGAACAACCACTCAATTGACCACTATTTTTACTTAGGACTAATGCAAAGGAATATTTAGAAGACTCACCTCCAGAAGAGAGAAGTTCAAGTCCGGAGTCAGAAACGTACTGGATGCACTCTCTTTCCAAGTTTGGACCTCTGACACTAGGGACTCCAATCGTGGTAAAAAATCCAAATGCACTGGGATACTGCGACCTCTTGACACTAGTTCCATCAGGTTGTCAAGCACTGGCACACGCCCGCTGGCCTAGATACAAAAGTATCAGTTACTATTCCAGAATCAATTAGAAGCAAGAAAATAAGTAACATACCTGTAACTGTTCTCCAGTGATGGTAACTTTCATAGAATCACATGCTTGATCCTGTTGTTGAAGTGGGAATCCCACAGTATCAGAGCAAAGCAGTCCACAACATTAAAATAGGCTACAATGGCAATGAACAATCACTTTAGTAGATTATCCATGTCCTTTAAAATGAACCAAACTCAATTAACATCACCCTTTAGAATACTCCCAAACTGAGGGTCAGCCTCTCAGATTTTCAAGCACTGGTAGGGACATGAATCCCGTAGTAATGAGGTGAGCCTCAAAGGGGAGGAGGGTGGGTTGAATGTGAATCCATGAAAGATACAAACACTAGAGAAGTACAGTTACAGGTAAGTAACTAATTTTCTTGTCCAGTACTCGATCTTTCAAATTCACATGCTTGAATGAGAACAACAAGCAGCTACAGTACTTTTAACAGTTTATGCTAATAGCATCAATAGCGGATGGTGGGCATAAGATTTATACAGAGAAGTACCCATATGTACAAAGATAAACAATCCTATATAAAAAGCTGTATAAATATAGATAAAAAGAAACATGTTATCAACAGAGGCTCAACTTATTGAAGTAAGTGGCGAAGCACTGGATGTCCAATAGCTGCATCACTGCGCTGCACTGATTCCAGGCAATAATGCTGCGCGAATGTGTGCACATTCTTCCATGTTTCAGCACAACATATCTTCTTTGGAGGTACTCCAGCAAACAATGCAGTCGAAGTAGAGATGGCTCCATTAGAGTGCGCTTTGACCATTGCTCTTAAAGGCTTGCCAGCTTTAGAATGACAGAACTGGATAGCGGATGAAATTCATGAAGTGATTTCTGCCTTTGTGACTGGATCACATCAGCAAGTATTCCCATATGCCATCAACAGTTGATCAGTTTTCATGATCTGTTGCGCGTGATGCAGATGGAACTGAAGACATCTTTTGATGTTCAATATATGCAGGGATCTTTCTGCTGGTGATTGTGGTTTTGGAAAGAAGGTCATCAGGATCACTGGTTTATTTAGAGGAAAATCCGAAGGGATTTAGGGAGCAAATTTCGGATTTGTCTTGAGAAGCATTGAATCGTCTGTAAATGTGAGGAAAGGTTCCTTAGTTGTAAATGCCCGTACTCTGCTCACCCATCTAGCTGTTATTTCCAGTAGTAATGAGACTTTCCATGATAAGAACTTGAGGTCCACTTTGTGTATTGGTTCAAATGGACTTCATGAGTTGTGCTTATACCACATTCTGGTGCCATGGTGGGGGTCGAGGTGGCCCTTAGAGAAAAAACCCTGAGCAGTCCTTTGATGAATTGCTTAATGATCCTGTTTTACCACAAGGAGAGAGAGTAGGAGGAGCGTCTATATCTGGATATAGCAGCAAAATGCACCTTAATTGACGCAAGTACCAAGCCTGATTGCGCTAGTAACAGGAGATAAGGTAATATCTGCTCTGGTGATGCCAGATTAGGATGTACATTGTGTTTTTGGCACCATAAGCAGAAACGTTTCCATTTTAACCTATTAGCTTTTGTAGTGTTGTCCGGTCTGGCTTTAGCAAGGATGTGTCTACAGTCCTAAGAGATATTCAGATTTGCAAGCTTACTGAACTCAGGAGTCATGTGCATAAGTGAAAAGTCGTGTCCAAATGAAGGACCTGGCCTTGATTCATTGCTCTAAGGAAATGCCTCCTTGGCATGTTTACCCCCTGACGTTTTGCCTTTTGCTGATGCCAGTTATGATTAAAAGTGTGCTAGGACCCTGCTAACCAGGCCCCAGCACCAGTGTTCTTTACCTAAACTGTACCTTTGCTTCCACAATTGGCACAGCCCTGGCACCCAGGTAAGAGCCTTGTAAATGGTACCCCTGGTACCAAGGGCCCTGATGTCAGGGAAGGTCTCTAAGGGCTGCAGCATGTCTAATGCCACCTTGGGGACCCCTCACTCAGCACATGTACATTGCCTCACAGCTTGTGTGTGCTGGTGGGGAGAAAATGACTAAGTCGACATGGCACTCCCCTCAGAGTGCCATGCCAACCTCCAACTGCATGTGGCATAGGTAAGTCACCCCTCTAGCAGGCCTTACAGCCCTAAGGCAGGGTGCACTATACCACAGGTGAGGGCATATGTGCATGAGCACTATGCCCCTACAGCGTCTAAGCAAAACCTTAGACATTGTAAGTACAGGGTAGCTATAAGAGTATATGGTCTAGGAGTTTGTCAAACACTGACTCCACAGTTCCATAATGGCTACACTGAAATCTGGGAAGTTTGGTATCAAACTTCTCAGCACAATAAATGCACACTGATGCCAGTGTGGAATTTTTGTAAAAGGCACCCAGACGGCATCTTAGAGATGCCTACTGAATACCAGTCTGACTCCTAGTGCTAGGCTGACAAGTTTCTGCCAGCCTGCCACAACCACACGAGTTGCTGGTCACAAGGGGAGAGTGCCTTTGTCACTCTGTGGCCAGGAGCAAAGCCTGTACTGGGTGGAGGTGCTTCTCACCTCCCTCTGCAGGAACTGTAACACCTAGCGATGAGCCTCAAAGGCTCACCCCTTTTTTTGCGGCGCCACAGGGCATCCCAGCTAGTGGAGATGCCCGCCTGTAGGAAGTTGGCTCTGTATGCACTATTTCAAAGTAAGGAATAGTATGCACAGAGTCAAAGGATTCCCCTTAGAGGTAAGATAGTGGCAAAAATAGATAATTCTAATTTTCTATTTTGTGGTAGTGTGGTCGAGCAGTAGGCTTATCAGAGGAGTAGTGTTAAGAATTTGTTGTACACACACAGGCAATAAATGAGGAACACACACTCAGAGACAATTCCAGACCAATAGGTTTTTGTATAGAAAAATATATTTTCTTAGTTTATTTTAAGAACCACAGGTTCAAGATCTTCATGTAATACTTCAAATGAAAGGTATTGCAGGTAGGTACTTTAGGAACTTTGAATTAGCAAAATAGCATATACAGTTTCACATAAATCACATATAGCTATTTTAAAACTAGACAGTGCAATTTTCAACAGTTTCTGGGGGGAGTAAGAGTTTGTTAGTTTTTACAGGTAAGTACACCACCTACGGGGTTCAAGTTTGGGTCCAAGGTAGCCCACTGTTGGGGGTACCAGAGCAACCCCAAAGTTACCACACCAGCAGCTCAGGGCCGGTCAGGTGCAGAGGTCAAAGTGGTGCCCAAAACGCATAAGCTTCAACGGAGAAGGGGGTGCTCCGGTTCCAGTCTGCCAGCAGGTAAGTACCCGCGTCTTCGGAGGGCAGACCAGGGGGGTTGTGTATGACACCGGGGGACACACAAGTCCACACAGAAAGTACACCCTCAGCAGCATGGGGACGGCCGGGTGCAGTGTGCAAACAAGCGTCGGGTTTTCAATAGGTTTCAATGGGAGACCAAGGGGTCTCTTCAGCGATGCAGGCAGGCAAGGGGGGGGAGGGGCTCCTCAGGGTAGCCACCACCTGGGCAAGGGAGAGGGCCACCTGGGGGTCGCTCCTGCACTGGAGGTCAGATCCTTCAGGTCCTGGGGGCTGCGGATGCAGTGCCTTTACCAGGTGTCAGGTCCTTGAAGCAGGCAGTCGCAGTCAGGGGGAGCCTCGGGATTCCTTCTGCAGGCGTTGCTGTGAGGGTTCAGGGGGGTTAACTCTGGCTACTCACGGTCTCGCAGTCACCGGGGAGTCCTCCCTGAAGTGATTGTTCTCCACAAGTCAAGCCGGGGCATTGGGTGCAGAGTGCCAAGTCTCACGCTTCCGGCGATTAACGCGTGTTGTTTCAAAGTTGCTTCTTTGTTGCAAAGTTTCAGTCTTTGGTGAACAGAGCCGCTGTCCTCTGGAGTTCTTGGTCCTTCTAGATGCAGGGCAGTCCTCTGAGGCTTCAGAGGTCGCTGGTCCCTGGGGAAAGCGTCACTGGAGCAGTGTCTTTAGAAGTGGGGAGACAGGCCGGTAGAGCTGGGGCCAAAGCAGTTGGTGTCTCCGTCTTCTCTGCAGGTTTTTCAGTTCAGCAGTCCTCTTCTTAGGTTGCAGGAATCTGAGTTCCTAGGTTCTGGGGAGCCCCTTAATACTGAATTTAGGGGTGTGTTTAGGTCTGGGGGGTTAGTAGCCAATGGCTACTAGCCCTGAGGGTGGCTACACCCTCTTTGTGCCTCCTCCCTGAGGGGAGGGGGGCACATCCCTAATACTATTGGGGGAATCCTACATCTGCATGGAAACATGATGGCAGAACCCGGGGACCCTCTGGAGGAGCTCTGAGCACCACCACTCCCCTTTCCATTGTCCAGTTTCACACCAGGGCAGGGACTGGGAGTCCCTGAACCGGTGTGGACTTGTTTATGCACGGAAGGCACCAAATGTGCCCTTCAAAGCATACCAGTGGCTTGGGAAGGCTACCCCTCCTCCCAAGCCAGTCACTACAATTTCCAAAGAGAGAGAGGGTGTTACCTCTCTCTCCCAAAGGAAATCTTTGGTTCTGCCTTCCTAGGCTTGATCAGATAAAGCAGCAGGAGGGCAGAAACCTGTCTGAGAGGTGGCAGTATTGGGGTATCATTCCGACAAGTTTGATACCACACATGCCCAAGTTCGGAGTTACCATTCTGTAGCTAGACATAGGTAGTGACCCGTGTCCAATACACACGTAAAAAAGCATTCCTGCACTCACAAATTCCAGCATAATAGATCTGGAGTTTGTGGGGGCACCTCTGCTACTGGGGGGGGGGGGCCCTCACACACAGGTACCTGCACCCCACCCCTGGGCTGAGAGGGTCTACCATGGGGGTGACTTATAGTGACCTGTAGTGAAAACAATGGCAGGCCTGCAGAACCCTTTGCATGGGCTCCCCATGGATGGCAGAATAACTGCTGTAGCTCATAGGGATACTTTGGAACCCCAATGCCCTGAGTACCTAGGTACCATATACTAGGGACTTGCGTGGGGGGACCATTTTACAGGAGAGGGCATAACTACTGGGGTCCTGGTTAGCAGGATCCCAGTAGACACAGTCAAACACACCAAGAGGCAGAAAACGGGAGTAACCATGCCAAGAAAGAGGGCACTTTCCTACACATAGTCATTCAAACTCATCTCATTACCTCTCACACTCACTCAAGTTGACAGAACTCTTAATGGATTTAAACAGTAAGGGTGCTATATTCAAATGTTTTAATAAATATGTTCCTGGACACATGTGGCCAATCACCTACTTCTCAATAAATAGTATGCCATTGTAGGGGTGGTCAACTCTACCAAAAGCATAGTGCCTTGTGAAATCTTAAACTTTTGAATTACACCAGAATAATGTGTGGCCTTGATTGCTAAGGCTTTAAGCATGCCTTGCCTGCCATGGCTTTTCCATGCTCTTTCCTGACTACATTAATGTGGCCTGCTGTTGTGTAACATTCATAGCTTCCATGCGGCACCATGGCAAATGTCGCACTAAGTCAGTTCTGACCTTTTAACAGAAATCTCATTGTATTCTGGGACTTGAAATGTTGCTTTAAGCATTGTAAGAATAGGCTCAAAACCTCAGCACTAAAGTGCAGTTAGGTAAAAAGCCAGTAGTGGCTGAAGGTATCACACAACATCAGAATACCTTGCAACTATGAATTTTGCTGGTATGATTCTTTATTTTCAACATTGTCCCACGTGTATGGTGACAGAACTCTTTTCAACACCGTGCATTGTATTTGTTAATCCTAGGGTGTTTGGTAGTGGACCTGCTATCAATACTGACTTGTTAAGAAAGGTGGTTGATGTATGAAAGGTTTTTACCCATTCTGTGCTGTGGTTAAATGTGACAGCAGATATTAACCAAGATTCTTATGAGCCAACCATTTCACCAATCAGTGAAATAATTATGACTCCAGAAATCCAGGAGGACTGCCTGCCTTCGAACAAGAATGAAGACTTCCCATGAACAGCAGACCAGTTCTCCAGCAAACTCCAAAAGTAGAGACTCTGAAGCCTCTGAAATAGCTAAGACCTGACCCCGGATGTCACCACTGCACCCGCAATCTTTGATCCGTACCACTGGTGCCAACAAATTTCCCAAGCCCTACAGAGTCCAAGTCCATCGTGGGTTCACCCATCCTGGACTCCCAGACGATGCATGCAGCCTCTGCATGAAGCCCTCAGCTACTGCTACCGCTCCAGTCAGAATAAACAGAAATCTGAGGACACTTCCGCACCTGAGCTGTGGAGAAGAGGACCAAAGGTGCCTACCTGTGCCCGAGCATAGAGAGGCCTGAGCCTCGCTGTAGGTTCAGCCAGACTGGCCTCCTGGCCAGAGTCTGCAGCCTCTTTCCGCAGTGACCGATCCCTGTGCTGCTGAGGGTGTACTGTGGGTGCTGCCTTGGACCTTCCCCACTACTCACTCCTGGTGATTGGTCTTGTAAGGCGTTGCACTCTACTTGTTTGCAGAACTTGTTTTTCCTGCCATAGGAAAACATTGCAGAACTCAGAAATTGCAGTGTCCACTTATTTAAAAACATACTTACCTGAACGATTATTCTGTAATGCCTGAACATATATACAGATACCTGCTATTTTTATAAACTGGTGTGAATCTCCTTCTTGAGTCGTGTGTCGCATTTATTAACTATTGTGTGTATTCATAGATGTCTTGAACTCCTCTGTGTTAAGCCTAAGGCTGCTTGGTCACACTGACCCTAAATAGAGTACTTAGGGATTGCATAGCAAGCGCTCTCCACTCACTGGGGAACCACTGAACTCTTTACATACAGCATAAAGGGCCAGTTTCCTACACTTATATTTGTAGATGGCTACGAAAATTAGATGGAGAGAAATGAGAGATTTACTTCTTTGCCTTGGTGTAGGAAGTTGGCTCTGTATGTGCTATTTCAAAGTAAGGAATAGCATGCACAGAGTCCAAGGGTTCCCCTTAGAGGTAAAATAGTGGTAAAAATAGATAATACTAATGCTCTATTTTGTGGTAGTGTGGTCGAGCAGTAGGCTTATCCAAGGAGTAGTGTTAAGCATTTGTTGTACATACACATAGACAATAAATGAGGTACACACACTCAGAGACAAATCCAGCCAATAGGTTTTGTATAGAAAAATATCTTTTCTTAGTTTATTTTAAGAACCACAGGTTCAGATTTAACATGTAATATCTTGTTTGAAAGGTATTGCAGGTAAGTACATTAGGAACTTTGAATCATTTCAATTGCATGTATACTTTTCAAGTTATTCACAAATAGCTATTTCAAAAGTGGACACTTAGTGCAATTTTCACAGTTCCTGGGGGAGGTAAGTTTTTGTTAGTTTTACCAGGTAAGTAAGACACTTACAGGGTTCAGTTCTTGGTCCAAGGTAGCCCACCGTTGGGGGTTCAGAGCAACCCCAAAGTTACCACACCAGCAGCTCAGGGCCGGTCAGGTGCAGAGTTCAAAGTGGTGCCCAAAACGCATAGGCTATAATGGAGAGAAGGGGGTGCCCCGGTTCCGGTCCGCTTGCAGGTAAGTACCCGCGTCTTCGGAGGGCAGACCAGGGGGGTTTTGTAGGGCACCGGGGGGGGGACACAAGCCCACACAGAAATTTCACCCTCAGTGGCGCGGGGGCGGCCGGGTGCAGTGTTAGAACAAGCGTCGGGTTCGCAATGTAAGTCAATGAGAGATCAAGGGATCTCTTCAGCGCTGCAGGCAGGCAAGGGGGGGCTTCCTCGGGGAAACCTCCACTTGGGCAAGGGAGAGGGACTCCTGGGGGTCACTTCTGCAGTGAAAGTCCGGTCCTTCAGGTCCTGGGGGCTGCGGGTGCAGGGTCTTTTCCAGGCGTCGGGACTTAGGTTTCAGAGAGTCGCGGTCAGGGGAAGCCTCGGGATTCCCTCTGCAGGCGGCGCTGTGGGGGCTCAGGGGGGACAGGTTTTGGTACTCACAGTCGTAGAGTAGTCCGGGGGTCCTCCCTGAGGTGTTGGTTCTCCATCAGCCGAGTCGGGGTCGCCGGGTGCAGTGTTGCAAGTCTCACGCTTCTTGCGGGGAGTTGCAGGGTTCTTTAAAGCTGCTTCTTGAAACAAAGTTGCAGTCTTTTTGGAGCAGGTCCGCTGTCCTCGGGAGTTTCTTGTCGTCGTCGAAGCAGGGCAGTCCTCAGAGGATTCAGAGGTCGCTGGTCCCTTTGGAAGGCGTCGCTGGAGCAGAGTTCTTTGGAAGGCAGGAGACAGGCCGGTGAGTTTCTGGAGCCAAGGCAGTTGTTGTCTTCTGGTCTTCCTCTGCAGGGGTTTTCAGCTGGGCAGTCTTTCTTCTTGTTGTTGCAGGAATCTAATTTTCTAGGGTTCAGGGTAGCCCTTAAATACTAAATTTAAGGGCGTGTTTAGGTCTGGGGGGTTAGTAGCCAATGGCTACTAGCCCTGAGGGTGGGTACACCCTCTTTGTGCCTCCTCCCAAGGGGAGGGGGTCACATTCCTATCCCTATTGGGGGAATCCTCCTTCTTCAAGATGGAGGATTTCTAAAAGTCAGAGGCACCTCAGCTCAGGACACCTTAGGGGCTGTCCTGACTGGCCAGTGACTCCTCCTTGTTTTTCTCATTATCTCTCCTGGACTTGCCGCCAAAAGTGGGGGCTGGGTCCAGGAGGCGGGCATCTCCACTAGCTGGAGTGCCCTGGGGCATTGTAACACGAAGCTTGAGCCTTTGAAGCTCACTGCTAGGTGTTACAGTTCCTGCAGGGGGGAGGTGTGAAGCACCTCCACCCAGAGCAGGCTTTGTTTCTGTCCTCAGAGAGCACAAAGGCTCTCACCGCATGAGGTCAGACACTCGTCTCTCAGCAGCAGGCTGGCACAGACCAGTCAGTCCTGCACTGAACAATTGGCTAAAATACAGGGGGTATCTCTAAGATGCCCTCTGTGTGCATTTTTTAATAAATCCAACACTGGCATCCGTGTGGGTTTATTATTCTGAGAAGTTTGATACTAAACTTCCCAGTATTCAGTGTAGCCATTATGGAGCTGTGGAGTTCGTTTTTGACAGACTCCCAGCCCATATACTCTTATGGCTACCCTGCACTTACAATGTCTAAGGTTTTGCTTAGACACTGTAGGGGCATAGTGCTCATGCACATATGCCCTCACCTGTGGTATAGTGCACCCTGCCTTAGGGCTGTAAGGCCTACTAGAGGGGTGACTTACCTATGCCACAGGCAGTGGGAGGTTGGCATGGCACCCTGAGGGGAGTGCCATGTCGACTTAGTCATTTTCTCCCCATCAGCACACACAAGCTGGCAAGCAGTGTCTGTGCTGAGTGAGGGGTCCCTAGGGTGGCATAAGACATGCTGCAGCCCTTAGAGACCTTCCCTGGCATCAGGGCCCTTGGTACCAGCGGTACCAGTTACAAGGGACTTACCTAGGTGCCAGGGTTGTGCCAATTGTGGAAACAATGGTACATTTTAGGTGAAAGAACACTGGTGCTGGGGCCTGGTTAGCAGGGTCCCAGCACACTTCTCAGTCAAGTCAGCATCAGTATCAGGCAAAAAGTGGGGGGGTAACTGCAACAGGGAGCCATTTCTTTACACTTGGTCTTCGAGGCAGATGAACAATAGGAAATGTGCATGTGGAGCTTAAAAGTATTTGAGTAACGGGTCTCGAAAGGAAAGATTCCTACTGGAGTAGTATGCAATGAAGCAGCTGGAGATGGAGATATAGTTATCTCTGACACCACTGAAGAAGTCAGCAGAGGTGACCAACAGAAACCTAGCCTTAAGTTTCTTCAACTTGAGGCACCGACAGTTGCAGTGATTTGGACGACAACGAATGCTAGTATTCATATCATACTTTAACAATTATGTTTTTCTTTTACAATGATGATCTTGGTCTCTTCGATCCAGGTGTCCATTTGCAGGAGAGTACCATGCCTGCACTTGACATCCTTGATCTCAACTGCAAACATATTTGCCCTTTGATGTCATTATCGCTTCCTGGTTCTCTCCGGTAAACTCTTCAAATGTAGAGGAAAAGGCTAGCGTATAATGAGCACCTTCTTCATATTACACGGACCTTCCATAGACAGAGAAAGGTTGGGTTCCTCCCTGTAAAATTCCTCCCCCTTCATTTCACATTGGGACATCACTACTACACATTTGAAAGCTTTAAATATTCACCTTTTCACTCTGATATTTGAATATTAAAACTGAAACCACATTGCCTTCCTCAGATGGGTGTCTAAGTCCAATCCAGTCCAGTCAGAAACCTCAGACCAGAACTACTCCTTCATTCCTGACACTCAGTAGATTTACACTTCTAAGCTTTAACAGGTCTAAGAGAAATAGCTAGCAATCAGAAAGTTTGGCACTTCTCTTGTTACAGACAATAGACTCCAGTGCCAGATTTATACAAAGTTATTTGATCATTTCTCCAAAGCACTCTAGGATCAGAATTGTAGTTGGTCGGTAAGTAGCACTTTACAAATATATTGATGAAGAGGCTGGTGATCTCTATGAGGATACAGTATAGGGTTAAAGAGCTTATCCCAATACTTAAAAGACCCACAGGCATCCTCTAGAGGTGGGAAAAATGTTGGGAGTTCATCCAGGAACTGCCCTTCCATGTATGTCCAACAAGTTGCTATAATGCAGACAGTATAGGTAACAGTGTGGGTGAGAAAGCTGGGAGGCCTTACTGTGTGGCACTCCAGAGTGCTTTACTCCACATACCCTCAGCATTCCCAGGCCTCGAAAAATCATTAAAATGTCACTTGACCTGCAGGTCGAGTAGCTTGAATAATCTACTCGACCTAACTGTAATGTACTTGACCCAGAAACGGGTCTCAAATTGTGTGACCCTAGGCAAATATGGATAAGTTACTTACCTGTAAATCCTAGTTCTCTTCCAGGGGTATCCTCATCAAAGTCATAAACATTGAATATTCCCGCCCTTGTGCGGGGACCCCGGAGCATATATAAAATACACACATATTATACATGTGTAAAACAGCAATGCAGGCTATAATGTTAAAACAGGCTAAAATGCTTTATTTCTATGAAGTTTTTTTATTTTATTTTTTTATATTATAAAATTACAATAGAGAATAAATATCTACCCAAGCCCCCAAAACCGGGCTTAGGGAAGTAAGCAGCAGTAAACTCTAGAGAAAAAGAGAAAAAAACTGCATTGAAAAACAATGGAGCATTCTTAGCCAATAGGCTGCATGCAGGTTAACACAGGAGAACCATAAAAACTTTGGCACCGTGCCTTTAAGACCCTGAGCACCTCCAGTATCCCACCATGCCTCAGGGGTGAAGGAAAGGTGACAGTTGGTTCACAGTTAGGTCAGTTCTTTTTTACGGTGACAATCTGTGTAACTGATTCAAAATACAGTCTGTCCTGCACTTCTAGGAGACGTGCGTCCGGGGAGGAGGGTGGGTTGTTTATGACTTTGATGAGGATACCCCTGAAAGAGAACTAGGATTTACAGGTAAGTAACTTATCCTTCTCTTCCAGGGGATCCTCATCAATAGTCCTAAACATTGAATAGATTAGCAAGCCCATCCCTAAACTCTGCGGACTCTCCGATAGAAGTGCAGGAATAGATACGTATTATGCAAATAAATTTCTCAGAGAGGTCTGCCCCACTTGGGCATCCGCTCTTGCATCTGAGTCTAAACAGTAATGTCTAGTAAACGTGTGCACAGACTTCCATGTAGCAGCCTTACAAATCTCAGATATTGGAACATTGTTAAGGAGGGCAGCAGTAGCCGCTTTTCCCCTTGTGGAATGCGCTTTAGGCCTCGCTAGTAATTGTTTATTAGCCAGCTGGTAAGTATTAACAATACAAGAAACTATCCATCTTGATATCGTTCGTTTAGATGCTGCCTCTCTTGTCCTCAAATGACCATAATTTACAAACAAGCGGTTAGAGTGTCTAATCGATTTTGTCTTATCCAGATAAAATTTCAGCACTCTTTTCAAGTCTAAGGAGTGCAATGCTTTCTCTGCCGGAGTCTCCGGATTGGGAAAGAAAGTCGGTAAAGATATAGTCTGATTGATATGGAATTCTGACACCACCTTCGGAAGGAAAGATGGGTGAGTTTGCAGAACCACTCTATTGTCATGAAAAAACGTGTACGGTTCTTTGGAAGACAAAGCCTGGATTTCGCTGACCCTCCTCGCTGAAGTAATGGCCACTAAAAAAGCCGTCTTCCACGTAAGGTGTTGTAAAGAGGCCTTATGTATAGGTTCAAAAGGAGGGCCCATAAGTTTTGCCAATACTATGTTCAGTTCCCATGGAGGAGAAGGTCTCCGAATGGGCGGAAAAACTTTTTTCAAACCTTCTAAGAAATCCTTGACTACAGGTTTCGTAAAGAAGGATTCCTGAGAAGGTGACTTGCGATAGGCTGTAATAGCAGACAAATGTACCTTAATAGATGATACCTGCAGACCGGGCTTTGCCAGATGAAGCAAATAGGACAGTATGACATCCTCCTGAACCCGTATGGGATTCTGACCTTGTTGACAGCACCATATGTAGAATCTCTTCCACTTAAAAGCGTAAGAACGCCGCGTGGAAGGTCGTTTGGACTCTTTCAAGATGTTCATGCACTCCTGTGAGAGCCCTAGGTGCCCATACTGCAGGAATTCAGGAGCCATGCTGTTTAGCTCTGAGAGGGTAATTTGGGATGTAGAATCCTGCCCTCCATTCTGCTCAGAAGATCCGGTCTGCAAGGCAGCCTCCTGTGAGGTTTTTCCGATATGTGTACCAGAATTGACGGGGCCATTGTGGCGCTATGAGAATCATTCTGGTTCTGGATCTGTAAAGTTTGTTGATCACTGCCGGTATGAGGGGAATCGGCGGAAAGACGTAGAGAAATATCCCTGACCAGTCGATCAACAGGGCATTCCCTAGAGATCCCGGACGGTAGAACCTGGATGCGAAGTCTGGGCATTTCTTGTTTACTTCGTCTGCTAAGAGATCCAGTTGAGGCCGACCCCACTGAGCGAAGATGCATTCTGCGACTTCGCTGTGTAGGACCCAATTGTGAGCGTCCTCTAGGTGTCTGCTCAGAAAATCTGCTTCCACGTTATGTTGACCTGGCAGGTGAACCGCTGTAAGTGACATTCCTCTGGCCAGGAGCCAATGCCATATCGTTTGGGACTCTCGAGATAGGGATCTCGTTCCCCCCTGTTTGTTCAAATAATACATTGTGGTTGTATTGTCCGTTTATATTAGGAGAGTTTTCCCCTGAATTAGTGGTATGAAAGACTTGAGAGCCAGATGGACCGCTCTGAGTTCTAGCAGATTGATGTGGTACTGCTTTTCCTTGTCTGACCACAGGCCCTGAGCTTGAAGGGGACCCAGATGAGCCCCCCATCCCTGAAGAGACGCATCCGTTACCAGAGTGTCGGATGGAACTACCTGGTGAAACGGAGCACCTACTGACAGGTGAGGTCTGTGCATCCATCATCTCAATGACTGAAGTGCTACTGCCGGTAGTCGCACTCTGTCCTCCCAGCGACCTGTCCTTTGGCTCCAGTTGCTCTCCAATGCCTCTTGGAGGGGCCTCATGTGGAGTCTGGCATTTGGGACAATAAAAATGCATGATGCCATGGAGCCCAGCAGTGATGTCACCTGACGTGCCGTATGGGCGTTGGCTCTCAACAGGTCCTGACACTTCCTGTCTATTGAGGATAGTCGTTCCTCCGAAGGATACACTCTTTGGAGTTCTGTGTTTATGATAGCTCCCAGGTAGTGAAGGTTCTGTGTTGGAATCAAGGTTGACTTTTGGTAATTGACCTGAAGACCTAGAGACTCGCAAACTCCGAGCACAATGTCCCGATGGCTTCTCGCCTGCTCCGGAGAAGAAGCCTTCAGTAACCAGTCGTCTAGGTATGGATATATGAATATCTTTTGTTTTCGAAGATGCGCCGCTACCACTGCCATACATTTCGAGAAGACGCGTGGGGCAGATTTCAGGCCAAATGGTAAAACTCTGAACTGATAATGCTGTAACGCTACTTGGAAGCGCAGGAATTTTCGATGTTTGGGAGCTATTGGGATGTGAAAATATGCATCCTGCAGGTCGATGGAGCACATCCAGTCTCCCTGATGTAGCTGAGGGAAAATCTGGTGAAGCGCTAGCATCCTGAACTTCTGTTTCCTTATGTATTTGTTCAGCAGCCTTAGGTCCAGAATTGGCCTGAAAACGCCCTCCCAACCCTTCTTCGCCACCAGAAAGTAACGGGAGTAAACCCCCTTTCCTCTGTGCGCAGGTGGAACCTTTTCTATGGCATTTTTTTGTAGGAGGGCGAGAGCCTCTTTGCGCAGCAGGCTGAGATGAGATGGATTGCCTTTGGTTGGTGGCAAGTGTGGTGGAGGCTGTTTGAAAAGAAGAGAGTAGCCATGTTCGACAATATTGAGCACCCATTTGTCTCTTGTGATAGAGTGCCACTCGTGAAGACAAGCTGTAAAACTTCCCCCCCACCGGAGTGGTGTACAGTGTCGAGGGAAGCGAGATCTCATTGTTTGGCCGGCGCTTTCGGAGTGGACTGTTGAGGTCTATTTGACCCTCGCTCCCTTGTGTTCCTTCGTTGAAAAAGAGGGCGTCCCTGCCGTTGCTGTGACCTTTGGGACCAGTGAGGGGTTTGAACCCTCTGCTGGAAAGGGCGCCTGTCATAAGGCCTATACCTCCGCCTGAAATCTTTCTTTCTTTCCAGGCCCACTGCCCTCATGGTATCCACCTCGGTCTTCATGCGGGCCATTTCCTCGTCTGCATGGGCACCAAATAGCGAGTTCCCGGCGAATGGGAGATTCAGGATGCGTTGTTGTGCTTCCTGCTTTAAACCAGTGAGCCTCAGCCAGGAAGACCTCCTTGCACAGATTCCATGGGCGTACCCATGTGCAGCTAAATCCGCCCCATCTGCTGCCGCGCTGATAACCTGGTTGGATAACAGGCATCCTTCTTGCAGGATCTCTTGAAAATCTTGTCTGTCCTCTCTGGGCAATTTCTCTGTGAATCTATTGAGAGAGTCCCACAGAGAACGATCATACCTGCCCAGGAGTGCAGAAGCACTGGAGACTTTCATTGCCGAAGCCGCCGTCCCGCATATCTTTCTCCCCAGAGAGTCTAGATGCCTGCTCTCTTTATCCGGGGGGGACCGTGGATGATGATGCCACCGAGTGGGTCTTTCGGGCTGCGGCTAATATTACCAAGTCCGGTGGCGGATCCTTCCTGAGGAACAAAGGGTCCTGTTCGGGAGCCTTGTATTTTTTGAGAATCCTAACCGGGGCAGATTTGAGCAAGGCTGGGGCCAGAAAAGTGTCCATGGTTGGCTGCAACAAACCAGGCACTAGAGGCAGCAGCTTTTTTGATGCTGATCTCTGTTGTAGAGTCTCAAAGATGACTGACGAGGAGGTAGATGGCTCTGGAACCTCTATGTTTAGTTTCTGCGCTCCTCTTAACAGCACCTCGTTAAACGTGGTAATGTCATCCACCGGTGAGACCCTAGCAGGTGGAGAATCTGTTAGGGTGGGGGAGTAATGCCCGACAGATGATCCTGACGACGACCAAGAGGGTGATCTTCTTCACGAACGAGACCTGGATCGTCGTTGAGAACGAGACCTGCTGCGAGACGCTGTAGCAGAGCGCCCAGGCCTCGCGGCCGGTTGACGAGGAGCAGAACGAGCCCGTCCTGCCCTTGCTGTCGGTGATGGCGTTCTTGGCAGGGAGGCAGTAGGCGAGTACATTCGCGAATATTGCGAATCCGGGGAGGCCGCTGGTCTGTTAAGGCTCTCTAGCCATCTTGGAGATAGATTGATGGGCGAGACATGCCCAGATGATGCCGCTCTTGAACGAGATGAGTCGCTCGGTATGGAGACCACTGGAGATGGTGCGGCCTTGTCTGGCGTGGGGCGATGTTCTACTCTCTGCGGGACAGGTAAAACCTGTGTCGACGTTGACGGCTGTGTCGACGTCGAAGGGCGCCCCACCGGTTGCTCTTGCCTCGACATAGAGTGTCTCGACGTAGAGTGTCTCGACGTCGAACGGCGATCTTTGGACCTCGACCTGCTCGCCGTCGTGTGCCTCGACGTGGAGCGGTGGGAAGCTGACGGCGGATGCCTCTCATGCCGTCGTGGCGATTTGGACGCCGTGTCTCTTGACGTCGGGGGGCGCACAGCCTTTGGCGGCGACCTGGCACGCCAGCGATGGCTCGACGTCGATCGGCAGGCTGCCGTCGACCGAGACCTGCCCCTGTGATGGTGTTCCCTCGACGCTGTCTCCTTCGACGTCAGGTGTGTCGCCGTCGACGGCGATCTAGGCCAGTGAGACGGTGGTAGCGTCGACGTCGACGGGGAACAAACAGGTACTTTCCTACCTGCTGACGTCGACCTAGCCATTCTCTCCCGAGAATGGCCTGCTGGTTGTCTGGGAAGTGAAGAGGACGATGTTTTCTGCCTCTCCTGAAGCCCATGTAGCCTGATCTTTTCTCTGTCCTTCAGAGTCCTCTTTGACATATTCTTGCAGTGCTTACAAGTGTCAGGGCAGTGACTCTGAGGCAGGTACACTATACACAGAGAGTGTGGGTCTGACTGGGCCTTCTCCTTCCCACAAGCCGGGCATTTGACAAAAAGTGAAGGCATTTTTCTGTCAGGAAAAAACTGCCAAGCTCAGACAAAGATGTTATCTGTCGAATGAAAAAGGAAAAAACGCTTTTTAAAGGATTTTTCTGAGAAAAACTCAGAAAAACTGAAAGCTCAATGCTCCAGGATCCTCTCAGAAGAAGCCGGAAAAAAGAACTGACCTAACTGTGAACCAACTGTCACCTTTCCTTCACCCCTGAGGCATGGTGGGATACTGGAGGTGCTCAGGGTCTTAAAGGCACGGTGCCAACGTTTTTATGGTTTTCCTGTGTTAACCTGCATGTAGCCTATTGGCTAAGAATGCTCCATTGTTTTTCAATGCAGTTTTTTTTCTCTTTTTCTCTAGAGTTTACTGCTGCTTACTTCCCTAAGCCCAGTTTTGGGGGCTTGGGTAGATATTTATTCTCTATTGTAATTTTATAATATAAAAAAAAAAACTTCATAGAAATAAAGCATTTTAGCCTGTTTTAACATTATAGCCTGCATTGCTGTTTTACACATGTATAATATGTGTGTATTTTATATATGCTCCGGGGTCCCCGCACAAGGGCGGGAATATTCAATGTTTATGACTATTGATGAGGATCCCCTGGAAGAGAATGTATTTTACAATCTCCTTTTTCTTCATTCTCACATGAGTGCACCTTCAAATATGTGATTTCAGCATTTCTGCTGTAAAAAAATCCTCGTTTAATTATATTAAATACACTAAACGTTTGCTCTATGTATAATAAATCTAGCCCACATTTAGGGTACACATGATCCATGCATGACTTGCCTCTTAGTTTACTAATAGCTTTGCCATCAGGGCAGGAGTGTTCCTCAGTATATTTAAACACTCACTTTTAATAAATATATTACTAAAGCATGACGTGGTAGCGCACTGTCATTTACAGAAAGTAAATTTCCAAGCAATGTCAAAAAAACCTTCCCACTAACTTGCGGCTTTACTTATAAAATGATTTAGAGTATTAACAATAATCTGGGTTGAAATGAAAATGTCACTTACCCAGTGTACATCTGTTCGTGGCATCAGTCGCTGAGATTCACATGGTATGCATGAGCTCGCCATCTGGTGTTGGGTCGGAGTGTTACAAGTTGTTTTTCTTCGAAGAAGTGTTTTCGAGTCACGGGACCGAGTGACTCTACCTTCTGTGCTCATTGCGCATGGGCGTCGACTCCATCTTCGATTGTTTTCCCCGCAGAGGGTGAGGTAGGAGTTGTACTATAGTAATAGTGCCCGCGCAATGAAAAATGTAAGTATGTACCTATTAAAGGATTAAGTAATATATACAAATGTACAAAATTGAAGGTAACTTCTGAACTGCTACAGGCTTCCGGGGAGGTGGGTGGGTCCATGTGAATCTCAGCGACTGATGCCACGAACAGATGTACACTGGGTAAGTGACATTTTCAGTTCGATGGCATCTGTCGCTGTAGATACACATGGTATGCATAGACTAGTAAGCAGTTAGTTCCCCATAAGCGGTGGTTTAGCCTGTAGGAGTAGAAGTTGTCTGAAATAGAGTTCTTAATACAGCTTGACCTACTGTAGCTTGTTGTGCGGATAGCACATCTATACAGTAGTGTTTGGTGAATGTGTGAGGCGTAGACCAAGTGGCTGCCTTACATATTTCCTGCATTGGGATGTTTCCTAAAAAGGCCATTGAAGCACCTTTTTTCCTTGTTGAATGTGCCCTGGGAGTAATGGGCAGTTGTCTTTTTGCTTTAAGGTAGCAGATTTGGATGCATTTAACTATCCATCTGGCTATACCTTGTTTTGATATTGGGTTACCTGCATGAGGTTTTTGGAATGCAATAAATAGCTGTTTAGTTTTTCTGATGTTCTTTGTTCTGTCAATGTAGTACATTAATGCTCTTTTGACATCTAATGTATGTAGTGCTCTTTCAGCCACAGAATCTGGCTGTGGGAAAAATACTGGTAGTTCTACCGTTTGATTTAGATGGAATGGTGAAATAACTTTTGGTAAAAATTTTGGATTAGGTCGTAGGACGACCTTATTTTTATGTATTTGTATAAAAGGCTCTTGTGTTGTGAACGCTTGAATTTCACTTACTCTTCTTAGAGATGTAATGGCGATGAGAAAGGCAACTTTCCAGGTTAGGAATTGTATTCCGCAAGAGTGCATGGGTTCGAAAGGTGGGCCCATGAGTCTTGTTAGAACCACGTTTAGGTTCCATGAAGGAACAGGTGGTGTTCTTGGTGGTATAATTCTTTTAAGCCCTTCTATAAATGCTTTGATAACTGGTATCCTATACAAGGAAGTTGAATAGGTAGTTTGCAGGTATGCAGATATTGCTGCAAGGTGTATTTTAATAGAAGAGAAGGCTAGCTTTGCTTTTTGTAAATGGAGCAAGTAATTTACTATATGTTTTGGAGTTGCATCTAGCGGTTGTATCTGATTATGATGGCAGTACCAAACAAATCTTTTCCACTTACTTGCGTAGCAGTGTCTAGTGGATGGCCTTCTGGCCTGCTTTATGACTTCCATACACTCTTGGCTAAGTTGCAAGTGTCCGAATTCTAGGATTTCAGGAGCCAGATTGCTAGATTCAGCGATGCTGGGTCCGGGTGTCTGATCTGTTGGTTGTGTTGCGTTAACAGATCTGGTTTGTTGGGCAGTTTGATGTGTGGTACTACAGACAGATCTAGCAGTGTTGTGTACCAGGGTTGTCTTGCCCAAGTTGGTGCTATTAAAATGAGTTTGAGTTTGTTTTGACTCAATTTGTTTACTAGGTAAGGAAGGAGAGGGAGAGGAGGAAAAGCGTAAGCAAATATTCCTGACCAGTTCATCCATAGGGCATTGCCTTGGGATTGCTTGTGTGGGTATCTGGACGCGAAGTTTTGGCATTTTGCGTTCTCTTTTGTTGCAAATAAGTCTATTTGTGGTGTTCCCCAGAGTGTGAAGTAGGTGTACAGAATCTGTGGGTGGATTTCCCATTCGTGGACTTGCTGGTGATCTCGAGAGAGATTGTCTGCCAGCTGATTCTGGATCCCCGGAATAAACTGTGCTATTAGACCAATCTGATGGTGGATTGCCCACTTCCATATTTTTTGAGCTAACAAGCTTAACTGCGTTGAATGTGTTCCTCCTTGTTTGTTTAGATAATACATCGTTGTCATGTTGTCTGTTTTGACAAGGATGTATTTGTGGGTTATGATTGGTTGGAAAGCTTTTAGTGCTTGAAAAACTGCTAATAATTCTAGATGATTTATATGCAGTTTTGTTTGATGTATGTTCCATTGTCCTCTTATGTTGTGTTGATTGAGATGTGCTCCCCACCCTGTCATGGAAGCATCTGTTGTTATTACGTACTCTGGCACTGGGTCTTGGAAAGGCCGCCCTATGTTTAAATTTATACTGTTCCACCATAGAAGCGAGAGGTAAGTTTGGCGGTCTAGCAACACCAGATCTAGAAGGTGACCCTGTGCTTGAGACCACTGTGAGGCTAGGCACTGTTGTAAGGGCCTCATGTGCAGTCTTGCGTTTGGGACAATGGCTATGCATGAGGACATCATGCCTAGGAGCTGTAGTATTGTTCTTGCTTGTATTGTTTGGTTTGGAGACATGTGTTGAATGACCCTGTTGAAATTGTGGATCCTTTGTGGAGTTGGCGTTGCTACTCCTTTTGTCGTGTCTATTATGGCTCCTAGATATTGCTGTACTTTGCTTGGCAGAATGTTTGATTTTGCAAAGTTGACGGTGAACCCTAGTTTGTAGAGGGTTTGTATGACTTGATTTGTGTGGTTTGAGCATTGTGTGAGCGAACTGGTTTTGATTAGCCAGTCGTCTAGATACGGGAACACATGTATTTGCTGCCTTCTGATGTGTGCAGCGACTACTGCTAGGCATTTTGTGAATACTCTTGGAGCGGTTGTTAAACCAAAAGGCAATACTTTGAATTGGTAATGTATTCCTTTGAATACAAACCTTAGATATTTCCTGTGTGATTGATGTATTGGTATATGGAAATATGCATCCTTGAGGTCTAGGGTTGTCATGTAGTTGTGTTTTTTGAGCAATGGTAACACTTCTTGTAGTGTGACCATGTGAAAGTGGTCTGATTTGATGAATGTGTTTACTACTCTGAGGTCTAGAATTGGTCTCAGTGTTTCGTCCTTTTTTGGTATCAAGAAGTACAGTGAATAAACTCCTGTGTTTATTTGTGTGCTTGGTACTAATTCTATTGCATTTTTTTGCAGTAGTGCTTGAACTTCTATCTCTAGAAGCTGTGAATGGTATTTTGTTAAATTTTGTGATTTTGGTGGTATGTCTGGAGGGAATTGCAGGAATTCTATGCAATAACCATGCTGGATAATTGCTAAGACCCATGTGTCTGTAGTTATTTTGTCCCATGCTTCGTAATATTGACGTATCCTCCCGCCCACTGGTGTTGTGTGGGAGGGGTGTGTGACATGTGAGTCACTGCTTGTTGGTAGTGGTTTTGGGGCTTTGAAATCTTCCCCTATTCCTAGGGAATTGCCCCCCTCTATACTGGCCCCGAAAACCTCCCCTGTACTGTCCCTGGTAGGTGGGCGGTGCGGACTGTGAGGTGCTAGCTTGTGTGGCCTGACCCCGAAACCCTCCTCTAAAAGGTGTTTTGCGGAAGGTGTTATAAGATCCTCTGCCCTGCGGGGAATAGAGTGCGCCCATGGCCTTGGCAGTGTCAGTGTCCTTCTTGAGCTTTTCTATGGCTGTGTCGACCTCCGGTCCGAACAGAAGTTTTTCGTTTACTGGCATGTTAAGCACTGCCTGCTGAATTTCTGGCTTGAATCCAGACGTTCTGAGCCATGCGTGCCTACGGATGGTAACCGACGTATTAATGGTTCTTGCGGCCGTGTCTGCTGCATCCATGGAGGAGCGTATTTGATTGTTGGAAATGTTTTGACCCTCCTCAACAACCTGTTTTGCTCTCTTTTGCAGATCTTTTGGGAGATGTTCAATGAGATGCTGCATCTCATCCCAGTGGGCTCTGTCGTATCGCGCTAACAGCGCTTGTGAATTTGCGATGCGCCACTGGTTTGCTGCTTGGACAGCAACCCTCTTCCCGGCTGCATCGAACTTCCTACTTTCTTTATCTGGGGGAGGTGCATCCCCAGAAGTGTGTGAGTTTGCCCTTTTTCTGGCAGCCCCTACCACCACAGAGTCTGGTGGCAGCTGAGAGGTGATGAATACAGGGTCCGTAGGAGGCGCCTTATACTTCTTGTCCACCCTAGGCGTCACTGCCCTACTTTTTACTGGCTCCTTGAAAATGTCCTTTGCATGGCGTAGCATGCCTGGGAGCATCGGCAGGCTTTGGTAGGAGCTGTGGGTTGAAGAGAGGGTGTTAAATAAAAAATCATCCTCTACTTGTTCCGAGTGTAGTTCCACATTATGGAATAGTGCTGCTCTAGCCACCACTTGTGAGTAGGCTGTGCTGTCTTCCGGTGGTGATGGCCTAGTTGGGTATGTGTCTGGGCTGTTATCAGACACTGGTGCGTCGTACAAGTCCCACGCATCCTGATCTTGGTCATCGTGGCTCATGGCGGTGTGAGCTGGCGAATGTGACGGGGTGTAAGTTGGCGAAGCCGGAGTTACAGGTGGAGGCGAGGGAGGAGGTGTTACCTTTTGTGCTGTTTGTTGCTGAGGAGTAAACTGAAGCGTTCTCTTTCGTTTGACAGGTGGAAGGGTACTGATCTTCCCAGTCCCCTGCTGAATAAAGATACGCTTTTGCGTGTGATCCACGTCAGTGGATTGCAGTTCTTGTTCAAATCTATGTTTCTTCATTTGAGAAGACATAGAATGCTCTTCAGTGTAGGAGCCAGAAACAGGGTCTGATGTCGCTTTTTTCGGCTCCGAAACCCCTGTCGATTGTTTTTTCGGCTCCGAGGTAACCTTCCTTTTTTTCTGTGCCGAAAATTCTTGGCCTCTATGGTCTTCGGCGCCACTGTCTCGGCGTCGATCCGTGTCGACACCGAACTCTCGGTGTCGATGCTTCTGTTTAGCACTCTCTCGGTCTCGAGGAGGCTGCGTGCCGGTGTCTCGACCGGAGTCGGACGATCTCGACACTAAATGGGCCTTTTTCGGTGCCGATTGTTGGTCACCGAGAATTTGGGTGGAGCCATGGCCGGTTGGCAGTGGCGTCCCCTGGGCCTTCTTTCCTTTTTTAAGGTTTGATCTCGACGTCTTACTCACAGTTCTTGTAGAGTGTAGCTCGTCGGAGTCTGAATCCTGGATGGAAAAGGATTCCTCCTGTTCCTCTTCTGTCTCGAACTGTCGACGCTCTTTTGGCGTGGACGCCATCTGGAGTCTTCTCGCTCGACGGTCGCGCAGAGTTTTTCGGGACCGGAACGCCCGACAGGCCTCACAGGATTCTTCGCTGTGCTCGGGTGACAGGCACAGATTACAGACCGAGTGTAGGTCCGTATAAGGATATTTGTTGTGGCATTCGGGGCAGAATCGAAACGGGGTCCGTTCCATCGGCGTTGTCCTCCACGCGGTCGGGCCGACTAGGCCCCGACGGGGTGCCGAAATCTACCCCGAAGGGCACCGAAGCGCTTCGATGTTCAACGCGTCGTTGTATGTGTCTATCTCTAACCGGATCGCAACGATACCGTCGAAAATCTTCCGTCTTCAGCTATCTTTCCGTTCCGAAACTCGGAGCGACAGGAACACGTCCGAACCCGATGGCGGAAAGAAAACAATCGAAGATGGAGTCGACGCCCATGCGCAATGAGCACAGAAGGTGGAGTCACTCGGTCCCGTGACTCGAAAACACTTCTTCGAAGAAAAACAACTTGTAACACTCCGACCCAACACCAGATGGCGAGCTCATGCATACCATGTGTATCTACAGCGACAGATGCCATCGAACACTGGGTTTCAGAAAGCATAATCTGCACATCACCAAATATAATGACCTGACTTTTTTCATTCTATGAAATTATTTTTTACATCACACCTAAGTACAAAAATGGTCTTTCACAGTTACTGAAATAAATTTTGAAGTGTTTTTAAAGTTGACTTAGTTATATAAATGTTGTGTCTTTCACGGCACATATGTCAGGCAGTTCACTTTACAAAATCCTGGAACTCTGCAGTCACAAGGAAAAGTATTTGCATTGCAAGAAGACAAACTGACTTTTGACCTCTGTCTCTGAACATAGAGCAAATGTGACCAGAATAAGATTTAAAGGCATCTTAATTGCTAATTCAGTTTCTGACTGAAGACAACACCTGTTCTTTGTCCATTCGCCAGAAGGGTTGAGTGGAATCTAAAAATAGCTCGACCTCATAAAATAAAACTTGCCATAGCGAGTGGTCGAGTAGATTTTTTATAGCACTGATTCCCTCAGTATTATTGTAATGTATACGGCTAGCACACCTGACTGTTTGTCCGAGCTGATTTTTAGTGGCAGTTCTTTATGAGCTTTAATGTTCTTTTTTTCCCCCTTATATAGGGCTTCCTCATTGAATCCTCATCCTCCAGCTCCATGAGGGAGTTGTTACCAATATTCTTTTCCATTTGTCTTCTTTGTCACAAGTCCCTGACAAACCCTTGGGAAGAAGTGTCAGTTGTAGAAAGCTACTATTTTAAGGTTTGCCACTTGGTTTTCACTACTGAACTAAAATATTTGTATTTTTGAGGGGAAATAAAATGAATTTGGCTGCTAAACACATTTTTAAATTTGGCTTTTCTACGAAAAGTTGTCTAAATCACATTTTAAAAAACGTTCTCCAGGACCCAGTATGTAGGCGAGACTTCACAGCCTATGTCTATCAATTAGGATTCCCTGAAGAAGAAAGCCCTATTCTTTTCTACGCACTAATTATATTGTGGCAGAGTTATACAATGATCACTCTGTCTACTTTCCTAACACCCCATGAAGCAAGCCTTGGCTGGAAGTCCATTAAACCCTCAGTGAAGAATATGACCGATAAATTGCGAAATTAACAATGCTTATTGCCAACTAACATTTTCTTCTAAGAAAAACAACCTGTTAAACGTCAGAGCCCAACACTAGATGTCAAGAGCATGCAGAGCATGTGAACTGTCAGCAGTAAATGCTACGAACAGATGCTTACAGGGCAAGTAAAATCTTCTTTCTCTCAAAGGTAAGACTACGCCCATCATGCCAAGATGGCCGAAATTGCCATTTTTTGGGGCTTGGGTATCTCAGAATGGGTTCATGGCTGTATTGAATGAAGTTGCCACTGGCTGCATTAAACTATGTTCTGACTGGACACTGGTTAAAGAACACCTGGACATCATAATTTAAGGAACAAATGTTTAGAACAGCACCGATGACTATCATGGTGGAGTCACTGAAGTTACAATGGTAATCATTTTGGCATCTGGAATTTGTGAGAAACATTTTTTTCCTTGGCTAACACAACTGTTTCTTGCATATGAGACAACCAAATGAAAAATGTTGCAAGAAACAAGAGGGACTGAAGACAAACTCAACCTTATCCTACCTGTATGGTATCCACTTCCTGCTGCCATTCTTTGGCTTTCTGTATAGCATCTTTCAAAGCCACACCGTTTGGAAGATATGCAGGAACATTCTCTACTTCCTCCAATGCTGCAGCAAGAACGCTGATTGAACTGTGCGGCCTGTGAGAAAGTACATAAAAGGATTGATGTTCTAGTCATGGTGGTTTAATATGACATCCACAAAACATTTAGATTGAGTTAGAAGAAGGTCTGACTATGTTACTGTAAGCACCCATTTGGGAATGCTCTTACAGCGAAGCATCCAAATTATAAGATACTGCTCAAACACTAAACACTGGTAATTTTCATAGTTCACCTGCACAACAAGCCAAAGTGAGCCTGCCGGGAGATATTAACTCGATCCTGCGCAAGCCCCAGGTGGCTGTTAAATGTGCATGGTTGGGATGTTCACAGACCTAGGTTACCCGGAGGCAAGAGATCCTGGATGCCCTGATTACTGAAGAGAACTATCTGATTCATGGGTCTGAATCCTCACATGTCAAGATCTTGAGCATTCAACCTCCAAATCAACCACTTACCCATGACATACCTATATTCAACAAATCAACCCCAGAAGGCACTATGCCTTCACAAAATGTGTGGGGTCTAGAAGTTCACTTAGGAGGAGGTGGACTTATGGATTCTGGGACAATGTGAACCATTTTCCTTGAGCAAACAGTTCTGCAGATGCATACATTTGAAGATGTGGTGAAGACCTAATCCAGAAGGATTATGTTACTTACCCTGTAAGCATCTGTTTGTGCCATGTAATGCTGTAGATTCACATGCTCTGCATACTTCTGCCATCTAGTGTTGGGTCCTGATGTGTACAAGTTGATTTTCTTTAAAGAATCTTCTGGAGTCATGAGGTAAAGTGACCCCTCCTCTCGGTTATAGTGCGATTGGGCATCAACTCCATTGTTAGTTTGTTTTCCCGCAACTGGGTGAGAATGGAGTGTGAGTGAACTGCTAGAAAGAGATGTCCATGCGTATAAAAATGTAAAAATACTAAAATGACCACAGGTTTCCAGGGAAAGGGGCAGGCGCAAGTGAATCCACAGCACTACATGCCACAAACAGATGCTTCCGGGGTAAGTAACAATCCGCTCTATGGCATGTGTGGCTATAGATAAACATGTTCTGCATAGACTGCAAAGTAGTGTCCTTCCAAAAGCGGTGGCTAACCAGTGGGTGGTGGTGTTGTCTGAAAAAAAAGAGTATGAAGCACTGCCTGTCCAACATTTGCTTGTTGATGTGCTAATACATCCACACTGTAGTGTTTATTAAAATGTTTGGAGTGGACCATGTAGCTGCTTTCAAAATTTCAGCTGTTGGTATGTTACCCAAGAAAGCCGTAGATGCTCCTAACTTGTGAGTTGAGTGTACTCGGAGGTGTGGGCACAATTCTTTTAGCTTTGGTGTAACAAGTTTGGATACATTTAATTATCCACCTTGAGATACCTCATTTAGATATAGCCTTTCCTGTGTGGGGGGGTGTAAAGAAATGGCTCCCTGTTGCAGTTACCCCCTACTTTTTGCCTGATACGGATGCTGACTTGACTGAAGTGTGCTGGGACCCTGCTAACCAGGCCCCAGCACCAGTGTTCTTTCACCTAAAATGTACCATTGTTTCCACAATTGGCACAACCCTGGCACCCAGGTAAGCCCCTTGTAACTGGTACCCCTGGTACCCAATGCTTCAGTGCAGGACTGACTGGTCTGTGCCAGCTTGCCACTAAGACTAGTTTCTGACCCCATGCGGTGAGCCTTTGTGCTCTCTGAGGACAGAAACAAAGCCTGCTCTGGGTGGAGGTGCTTCACACCTCCCCCCTGCAGGAACTGTAACACCTAGCAGTGACCTTCAAAGGCTCAAGCTTCGTGTTACAATGCCCCAGGGCACTCCAGCTAGTGGAGATGCCCGCCCCCCTGGACCCAGCCCCCACTTTTGGCGGCAAGTCCAGGAGAGATAATGAGAAAAACAAGGAGGAGTCACTGGCCAGTCAGGACAGCCCCTAAGGTGTCCTGAGCTGAGGTGACTCTGACTTTTAGAAATCCTCCATCTTGTAGAAGGAGGATTCCCCCAATAGGAATAGGGATGTGCCCCCCTCCCCTCAGGGAGGAGGCACAAAGAGGGTGTACCCACCCTCAAGGACAGTAGCCATTGGCTACTGCCCTCCCAGACCTAAACACACCCCTAAATTCAGTATTTAGGGGCTCCCCAGAACCTAGGAAACTAGATTCCTGCAACTTACAGAAGAAGAGGACTGCTGAGCTGAAAAACCCTGCAGAGAAGAAGAAGACATCAACTGCTTTGGCCCCAGCCCTACCGGCCTGTCTCCCTCCTTCAGAAGAAAACTGCTCCAGCGACGCTTTCCCCAGGACCAGCGACCTCTGAATCCTCAGAGGACTGCCCTGCTTCCAAAAGACCAAGAAACTCCAGAGAACAGCGGCCCTGTTCAACAAAGACTGCAACTTTGTATCCAGAGGAGCAGATTTAAAAACCCCTACAATCCCCTCACCCTCTGCGGGGAAAACAATCGAAGATGGAGTCGACGCCCATGCGCAATGGAAACAAAGGAGGAGGAGTCCCTCGGTCTCGTGACTCGAAAAGACTTCTTCGAAGAAAAACAACTTGTAACACTCCGACCCAACACCAGACGGCGGTCTATGCACAGCATGTGAATCTGCAGCGACTAATGCCACAAACAGATGTACACTGGGTAAGTGACATTTTCATTATTCTAATGTGCCATGTGAAATAGGAGCAGACCTCATGGCCTGCTTTAGGTTATCAAAAGGTTTTTTTGGCAGCTGGCTGTGCATACAACTTTCTTTGGCATTTTTTTTCTTTTCTTTTTTTCAAGTGAGGTCATTTTAAAGGGGCTACAATGAAGCCACAATTCTTAATGAACCTCTCGTAGTACTCAAAGAGGCCTAAGAAGGCTCTCACCTGGGCGTGTCGGTTAGGGGCAGTCCAATCCATAATACTCTGGATTTTCCCCTGTAGTGGCTGCATCTGGCCTTCACCTACCAGGTGGCCTGGATATACCACTTTCCCCTTCCATATCTGACAATTAGAGGCCTTCATAGCGTGGCTTTCTCTTTGCAGAGCCTCTAAACCATTCCATAGGTAGACCAGGTGATCCTCCCAGGTTGATCTAAAGACAGCTATGTCATCAAGATAAGCTGCACTGAAGCTTTCCAAAGCTTGGAGAACTTAATTCACCAGCCTCTGGAATGTGGCAGGTGCATTTTCCAACCCAAAGAGCATCACAGTGAAGCAATAGTGCGCACCAGGGGTATAAAATGTTTTTTTTTTTTTGTTTAGCATCCTCTGATAACTTGACCTGGCAATAGCCAGCAGTCAGATTAAAGGTGCTCAGATACTTGGCAGATGCCACTGTATCTATAAGCTCACCTGCCCTAAGGATAGGATGAGCATCTGTTTTAGTAACAGTGTTGAGAAATCTGCAGTCTACACAAGACCTCATCTCCCTTTTGACATTCTGGGAGTGGGGTTTGGAGACAAGCACTACAGGACTAGTCCAATGGCTGTCTGAGGGCTCAATGACTCCCAGGTCTAGCGTAGGAAGTTGGCTCTGTATATACTATTTCAAAGTAAGAAATAGTGTGCACAGAGTCCAAGGGTTCCCCTGAGAGGTAAGATAGTGGCAAAATTAGATAATACTAATGCTCTATTTTGTGGAAGTGTGGTCGAGCAGTAGGCTTATCAGAGGGTAGTGTTAAGCATTTGTTGTACGCACACAGGCAATAAATGCGGCACACACACTCAAAGACTTAACTCCAGGCCAATAGTTTTTATATAGAAAAATATATTTTCTTTATTTTAGAACCACAAGTTTCAAGATTTGAGGTAAGTACATAAAATGCAAGGTACTTCACACAGGTAAGTAGGGAACTTTGATTTAAAACAGTAGTACACACAGTTTAGGTTAAAATGGCAATAATCTATTTTAAAAGTGGACACAGTGCAAAAATCAACAGTTCCTGGGGGAGGTAAATAATGATTAGTTTTTCAGGTAAGTAAGGCACTTACAAGTTTAATTCCTGGGCATAGGCAGCCCACCGTTGGGGGTACAAGGCAACCCCAAAGTTACTGCACCAGCCACCCAGGGCCGGGCAGGTGCAGAGGTCAAAGGAGGGCCCAAAACACACAGGCACCTATGGAGAACGGTTCCAGTCTGTTAGCAGGTAAGTACCTGTGTCCTTGAGGGGCAGACCAGGGGGGTTTTGTAGAGCATTGGGGGTGGGGGGGAAGAAACACATGCCCACAAAACACACCCTCATCGGTACAGGGGTAGCCGGGTGCAGTAGGCAAAGTAGGCATCTGGTTTGCTATTGAAAGCAACGGAGGGACCCGGGGCTCACTTAGGCGATGCAAGCAGGGCACAGGGGCTTCTCGGGCCAGCCAACGACTGGGCTAGGAAGAGGGCCGTCTGCTGGTCACTCCTGCACTGGAAGGTGGTTCCTCTCGGTCCTGGGGGCTGCAGGTGCAGGGCTTGGTCCAGGCGTCGGGTTCTTTGCTACCAGGAAGTTGCGGTCAGGGGGAGCCTCTGGATCCTCTCTGCAGGAGTGGGGGTACAGTGGGTCGACTCAGGGTACCCAACGTCGTCATAGTCGCCTGGGATTCCTCTCTGCGGTGTTTGTTCTCTTGAACTCGAGCCGGCTGGGCGTCTGGTGCAGAGTGTGAAGTCTCACGCTTCCGGCAGGACAAGAGAGTTCTTTGTAAGTTGCTTTAAAGTTGGAAAGTTGTTGCAGTTTTTCAACAGTGCTGCTGTTCTTGGGAGTTTTGTGGTCCTTTGGGTTTGGGGCAGCCCTCTGAGTCCTCAGAGGTCGCTGGTCCCTGTCGAATGCGTCGCTGTGCAGGTTCTTCGAGTCTGGAGACAGGCCGGTAGGGCTTGGGCCAAGTCAGTTGTCTCCGTCGTTTCTGCAGGGGCTTTTAGGTCAGCAGTCCTTCTTGTTGTTGAAGGTTGCAGGAATCTGATTCCGTGGGTTCCGGGTCGCCCCTAAATACTCAATCTAGGGGGGTGTTTTGGTCTGGGGGGAAGTGGCCAATGGCTAATGTCCTGGAGGGTGGCTACACCCGCTTTGTGCCTCCTCCCTGAGGGGAGGGGGGCACATCCCTATTCCTATTGGGGGAATCCTCCAAAACCAAGATGGAGGATTTCTTAAGGCAGGGGTCACCTCAGCTCAGGACACCTTAGGGGCTGTCCTGACTGGTGGGTGACTCCTCTTTGTTTTTCTCATTATCTCCTCTGACTTGCCACCAAAAGTGGGGGCTGTGTCCAGGGGGCGGGCATCTCCACTAGCTGGAGTGCCCTAGGGCATTCTAACATGCAGTCTGAGCCTTTAAGGCTCACTGCTAGGTGTTAAAGTTCCTGGGGGGGGGGGAGGGGGGAGGTGTTAAGCACCTCCACCCAGTGCAGGCTTTGTTTCTGGCCCCAGAGAGAACAAAGGCCCTCACCCCATGGGGTCAGAAACTAGTCTTAGTGGCAAGCTGGCACAGACCAGTCAGTCCTGCACTGAAGCATTGGGTAAATTACAGAGGGCATCTCTAAGATGCCCTCTGTGTGCATTTTGTAATAAATCCAACACTGGCATCAGTGTGGGTTTGTTATTCTGAGAAGTTTGATACCAAACTTCCCAGTATTCAGTGTAGCCATTATGGAAATGTGGAGTTCGATTTTGACAAACTCCCAGACCATATACTTAATATGGCCACACTGTATTTACAATGTCATGCAGCTATGCCCTCACCTGTGGTATAGTGCACCCTGCCTTAGGGATTTAAGGCCTGCTAGAGGGGTGACTCACATATGCCACAGGCAGTATTTTGTATGCATGGCATCCTGAGGGGGATGCCATGTCGACTTTGCCTTTTTCTCCCCACCAACACACACAATCTGTAATGGCAGTGTGAATGTGTTAGGTGAGGGTCCCTTAGGGTGGCACAATGCATGATGCAGCCCTTAGGAACCTTCCCTGGTCACAGGACCCTTGGTACCACTGGTACCTTTTACAGGCGACTTATATGTGAGGCAGGGGTGTGCCAATTGTGGAAACAGTGGTACATTTTTAGTGAAAGAACACTGGTGCTGGGGACTGGTTAGCAGGGTCCCAGCCCACTTCTCAGTCAAGTCAGCATCAATATCAGGCAAAAAGTGGGGGGTAACTGCAACAGGGAGCCATTTTCCTACACTATTGCATTGTAAATGCTTTTTGTTGTTTTGGTGTCTGTTTACTAAAATGCATACCTGTAAGGAAATGCCTCCTTGGCATGGTTACCCCCTGACTTTTTGCCTTTGCTGATGCTAAGTTTTGATTTGAAAGTGTGCTGAGGCCTGCTGTAGGACGTTGGCTCTGTATGCACTATTTCAAAGTAAAGAATAGTATGCACAGAGTCCAAGGGTTCCCCTTAGAGGTAAGATAGTGGCAAAAAGAGATAATACTAATGCTCTATTTTGTGTTAGTGTGGTCGAGCAGTAGGCTTATCAAAGGAGTAGTGTTAAGCATTTGTTGTACATACACAAGCAATAAATGAGGAACACACACTCAAAGACAATTCCAGGTCAATAGGTTTTTGTATAGAAAAATATATTTTCTTTGTTTATTTTAAGAACTACAGGCTCAAGATTTACATGTAAGACTTCAAATTAAAGGTATTGCAGGTAGGTACTTTAGGAACTTTGAATAATCACAATAGCATATATACTTTTCACATAAAGGGAACCCTTGGACTCTGTGCATACTATTCCTTACTTTGAAAGTGCATACAGAGCCAACTTCCTACATTGGTGGATCAGCTGTGGGGTACAAGACTTGCATTTGCTGGACTACTCAGCCAATACCTGATCACACGGCAAGTTCCAAAAATTGTCATTAGAAACTGATTTTTGCAATTTGAGCTATTTTTCTACATTTTTAAAAGTCCTGCTAGGGCCTTGTGTTAGTCCCTGTGAGCATTTCTTTTAGAGTTTAAAAGTTTGTGAAAGTTTGAATGAAGTTCTAGAGATAGTTTTAGATTCTTAAAAAGTATTCCAACTTTTAGAAACATAATGTCTGGTGCAGAAGAGAATGTGATGGAACTCGACCTCACACCTTACCTCCATCTTAAGATGAGGGAGCTAAGGTCTCTCTGCAAAATAAAGAAAATCCCAGTTGGCTTAAGACCCTCCAAACAACAGCTCCAGGAGCTGCTGGCAGAGTTTGAAAAAGCCAACCCCTCTGAGGATGACCTCCCAGAGGAAGAAGATAGTGACTTGGAGGAGAATTCCCCCCTTCCAGTCCTAATTAGGGAGATCAGGGACCCTCAATCCCTGATTCCAACTGTGATAGTCAGAGATGCTGCTTCCCTCACAGGAGGGGCCAGCACCTCTGCAATCACTGAGGATAGCCTCAGTGAAGATGGCCTCCTGCTAGCCAGGATGGCCAAAAGATTGGCTTTGGAGAGACAGCTCCTAGCCATAGAAAGGGAAAGACAAGAGATGGGTTTTGGTCCCATCCATGGTGGCAGCAACATAAATAGGGTCAGAGATTCTCCTGACATGTTGAAAATCCCAAAAGGGATTGTAACTAATTATGAAGATGGTGATGACATCACCGAATGGTTCACAGCTTTTGAGAGGGCTTGTGCAACCAGAAAAGTAAAAAGATCTCACTGGGGTGCTCTCCTTTGGGAAATGTTCACTGGAAAGTGTAGGGATAGACTCCTCACACTCTCTGGAAAAGATGCAGAATCTTATGACCTCATGAAGGGTAGCCTGATTGAGGGCTTTGGATTCTCCACTGAGGAGTATAGAATTAGGTTCAGGGGGGCTCAAAAATCCTCGAGCCAGACCTGGGTTGATTTTGTGGACTACTCAGTGAAAACACTGGATGGTTGGATTCAAGGAAGTGGTGTAAATGATTATGATGGGCTGTACAATTTATTTGTGAAAGAACACCTATTAAGTAATTGTTCAAATGATAAACTGCATCAGCATCTGGTAGACCTAGGACCAATTTCTCCCCAAGAATTGGGAAAGAAGGCGGACCATTGGGTCAAGACTAGGGTGACCAAGACTTCCACAGGGGGTGACCAAAAGAAAGGGGTCACAAAGCCTCCCCAGGGGAAGAGTGTTGAGACTTCCAAAAACAAAAATAGTAAAGAGTCTTCTACAGGCCCCCAAAAACCTGCACAGGAGGGTGGGCCCAGAGCCTCTTCACAAAACAATTTTGGGTACAAGGGTAAAAACTTTGATCCCAAAAAGGCCTGGTGTCGTAGCTGTAATCAGCCTGGACACCAAACTGGAGACAAGGCCTGTCCCAAGAAAAGTACCACTTCTAACTCCACTCTAGCTAACACTGGAATGGCTAGTCCCCAAGTGGGATCAACAGTGTGCCCAGAGCAAATCAGGTGTCACACTGAAGCTACATTAGTCTCTGAGGGTGGGGTGGATTTAGCCACACTGGCTGCCTGGCCCCCTAACATGCAAAAATACAGGCAGCAGCTCTTAATTAATGGGACAAGTGAAGAAGGCCTGAGGGATATAGGTGCCAGTGTCACCATGGTGATAGAGAAACTGGTTTCCCCTGGTCAATACCTGGCTGGACAAACTTATCCAGTCACCAACGCTGACAATCAGACTAAAGTACATCCCATGGCTATGGTAACTTTAGAGTGGGGAGGGGTCAATGGCCTGAAACAGGTCTCCTCAAATATCCCAGTAGACTGTTTGGAAAGGACCCGGAGTCCTCAGCATGGGCTCAGGTAGAACTAAAAACCCATGCAGCCATGCTGGGTATCCCTCCCTGAACTGGTGTGTGTCAAGACAAGGGCACAGTGCAAGGCTCGGGGTGAAAAAGTAGAGTTGGAGCCTGGAAAAAGGGCCCAGCCTACCAAGAGAAAAGGAAAGACAACTGGGAAACCAGCTGCAACACAACAACAAAAAGAGAACCTCTCTTCCCAGGAAGAAGTTCTGCCCTCTGAGGGAACTGAGCCTCTGGAGTTAGAACCTTATCAGGTTGAGCTCTTAGGCCCAGGGGGACCCTCAAGGGAGCAGTTGTGTAAGGGGCAAGAAACCTGTCCCTCTCTTGAAGGCCTTAGGCAGCAAGCTGCTGAAGAGTCCAATGGCAAGAAAACTTGAACACATAGGGTCTATTGGGAAGATGGACTCCTTTACACTGAGGCAAGAGATCCCAAACCTGGTGCCACTAGGAGAGTTGTAGTGCCTCAGGAGTTTAGGGAGTTCATACTGACCTTAGCCCATGATATTCCTCTTGCTGGGCATTTGGGACAAACCAAGACGTGGGAGAGACTAGTCAACCACTTCTATTGGCCCAACATGTCCCAGAAAGTCAAGGAGTTTTGTGTCTCCTGTACCACCTGTCAAGCCAGTTGTAAGGAAATGCCTCCTTGGCATGGTTACCCCCTGACTTTTTGCCTTTGCTGATGCTAGGTTTTGAATTGAAAGTGTGTTGAGGCCTGCTAACCAGGCGCCAGCACCAGTGTTCTTTCCCTAACCTGTACGTTTGTATCCACAATTGGCACACCCTGGCATCCAGATAAGTCCCTTGTAACTGGTACCTCTGGTACCAAGGGCCCTGATGCCAGGGAAGGTCTCTAAGGGCTGCAGCATGTCTTATGCCACCCTGGAGACCCCTCACTCAGCAAAGACACACTGCTTACCAGCTTGTGTGTGCTGGTGAGAACAAAATGAGTAAGTCGACATGGCACTCCCCTCAGGGTGCAATGCCAGCCTCTCACTGCCTATGCAAGTATAGATAAGTCACCCCTCTAGCAGGCCTTACAGCCCTAAGGCAGGGTGCACTATACCATAGGTGAGGGCACCAGTGCATGAGCACTGTGCCCCTACAGTGTCTAAGCAAAACCTTAGACATTGTAAGTGCAGGGTAGCCATAAGAGTATATGGTCTGGGAGTCTGTTTTACACGAACTCCACAGCACCATAATGGCTACACTGAAAACTGGGAAGTTTGGTATCAAACTTCTCAGCACAATAAATGCACACTGATGCCAGTGTACATTTTATTGTAAAATACACCCCAGAGGGCACCTTAGAGGTGCCCCCTGAAACCTTAACCGACTATCTGTGTAGGCTGACTGGTTCCAGCAGCCTGCCACAACCGAGACATGTTGCTGGCCCCATGGGGAGAGTGCCTTTGTCACTCTGAGGCCAGTAACAAAGCCTGCACTGGGTGGAGATGCTAACACCTCCCCCAGGCAGGAGCTGTAACACCTGGCGGTGAGCCTCAAAGGCTCACCCCCTTTGTTCCAGCACCACAGGGCACTCCAGCTAGTGGAGTTGCCCGCCCCCTCTGGCCACGGCCCCACTTTTGGCAGCAAGGCCGGGGGAAATAATAAGAATAACAAGGAGGAGTCACTGGCCAGTCAGGACAGCCCCTAAGGTGTCCTGAGCTGAAGTGACTAACTTTTAGAAATCCTCCATCTTGCAGATGGAGGATTCCCCCAATAGGGATAGGATTGTGACCCCCTCCCCTTGGGAGGAGGCACAAAGAGGGTGTACCCACCCTCAGGGCTAGTAGCCATTGGCTACTAACCCCCCAGACCTAAACACGCCCTTAAATTTAGTATTTAAGGGCTTCCCTGAACCTAAGAATTTAGATTCCTGAAACTACAAGAAGAAGAGGACTGCTGAGCTGAAAAACCCCTGCAGAAGAAGAAAGAAGACACCAACTGCTTTGGCCCCAGTCCTACCGGTCTGTCTCCTGCCTTCCAAAGAAACCTGCTCCAGCGACGCTTTCCCAAGGACCAGCGACCCCTGAATCATCAGAGGACTGCCCTGCTTCGAAAAAGACAAGAAACTCCCGAGGACAGCGGCACTGCTCCAAAAGAACTGCAACTTTGTTACAGAGGAGCAGATTTAAAGACCCCTGCAAATCCCCGCAAGAAGCGTGAGACTTGCAACACTGCACCCGGCGACCCCGACTCGACTGGTGGAGAACCAACACCTCAGGGAGGACCGTCCGGCGACTCCAAGACCGTGAGTAACCAAAGTTGTCCCCCCTGATCCCCCACAGCGACGCCTGCAGAGGGAATCCCGAGGCTCCCCCTGACCGCGACTGCCTGAACTCTAATTTCCCGACGGCTGGAAAAGACCCTGCACCCGCAGCCCCCAGCACCTGAAGGATCGGAACTTCTGTGCAGGAGTGACCCCCAGGAAGCCCTCTCCCTTGCCCAGGTGGTGGCTACCCCGAGGAGCCCCCCCCTTGCCTGTCTGCACCGCTGAAGAGACCCCTTGGTCTCCCATTGAAACCTAGAGAGAACCCAACGCTTGTTTGCACACTGCACCCGGCCGCCCCCGCGCTGCTGACGGTGTACTTTTTGTGTGGACTTGTGTCCCCCCCGGTGCCCTACAAAACCCCCCTGGTCTGCCCGCCGAAGACGCGGGTACTTACCTGCTGGCAGACTGGAACCGGGGCACCCCCTTCTCTCCATTGAAGCCTATGTGTTTTGGGCACCTCTTTGACCTCTGCACCTGACCGGCCCTGAGCTGCTGGTGTGGTAACTTTGGGGTTGCTCTGAACCCCCAACGGTGGGCTACCTTGGACCCAAAACTGAACCCTGTAGGTAATTTACTTATCTGCTAAAACTAACAATACTTTACCTCCCCCAGGAACTGTGAAAATTGCACTGTGTCCACTTTTAAAACAGCTTATTGTGTTTTATGTAAAAAGTATATATGCTACTGTGATTATTCAAAGTTCCTAAAGTACTTACCTGCAATACCTTTCAAATGAGATATTACATGTAGAATTTGAACCTGTGGTTCTTAAAATAAACTAAGAAAAGATATGTTTCAATAACAAAACCTATTGGCTGGATTTGTCTCTGAGTGTGTGTTCCTCATTTATTGCCTGTGTGTATGTACAACAAATGCTTAACACTACTCCTTTGATAAGCCTACTGCTCAACCACACTACCACAAAATAGAGCATTAGTATCTCTTTTTGCCACTATCTTACCTCTAAGGGGAACCCTTGGACTCTGTGAATGCTATTCCTTACTTTGAAATAGCACATACAGAGCCAACTTCCTACACCAGTGGTAAGACAGGTGGACACCCAAAGGCCCCCCTCATTCCACTTCCAGAGGTGGGGGTCCCCTTTGAAAGAGTGGGTGTGGACATAATGGGTTCACTTGAACCTCCCACAGCCTCAGGGAACATGTACATACTAGTAGTAGTGAATCATGCAGTAGCCAAGACCCTCATTGGTATTTTTACCAGAGTGGGTTTTCCTAAGGAGGTGGTGTCTGACAGAGGTAACAACTTCATGTCAGCATACCTGAAACATGTGGAATGAGTGTGGAGTGACTAATAAATTCACTACACCATACCATCCACAAACTAATGGCCTTGTTGAGAGATTCAACAAGA
Organism: Pleurodeles waltl; assembly: GCF_031143425.1. NCBI lineage: Eukaryota > Metazoa > Chordata > Amphibia > Caudata > Salamandridae > Pleurodeles > Pleurodeles waltl. The sequence continues at coordinate 659,657,572 of NC_090445.1, read as the reverse complement.
CATTAAAAGGCATGATCATGGGGCTCCCTGATAAACTCAAAAGGAGATGGGATGTCCTCTTGCCATGTCTGCTTTTCGCTTACAGAGAGGTGCTTCAGAAGGGAGTAGGGTTCTCACCCTTTGAACTTCTGTTTGGCCACCCTGTAAGGGGACCACTAGCTCTTGTAAAAGAAGGCTGGGAGAGACCTCTTCATGAGCCTAAGCAAGATATAGTGGACTATGTACTTGGCCTACGTTCAAGGATGGCAGAGTACATGGAAAAGGCAAGTAAAAACCTTGAGGCCAGCCAACAGCTCCAGAAGTTTTGGTATGACCAAAGGGCTGCAATGGTTGAATTTCAACCAGGGCAGAAAGTCTGGGTTCTGGAGCCTGTGGCTCCCAGGGCACTTCAGGACAAATGGAATGGCCCTTACCCAGTGCTAGAAAAGAAGAGTCAAGTCACCTACGTGGTGGACCTAGGCATTAGCAGGAGCCCCATGAGGGTGATCCATGTGAACCGCCTTAAGCTCTTCCATGACAGGGCTGATGTGAATCTGTTGATGATAACAGATGAGGATCAGGAAGCTGAGAGTGAACCTCTCCATGTTCTCCTCTCCTCAGACCCTAAAGATGGTTCAGTTGATGGAGTTTGCTGAGCTCTTTTCCCTAACTCCTGGTCAGACACACCTGTGTACCCATGATGTGGACACAGGAGACAGCATGCCTGTCAAAAACAACATTTTCAGACAGTCTGACCAAGTTAAGGAAAGCAAAGTGGAAGTCCACAAGATGCTTGAATTGGGAGTCATTGAGCACTCTGACAGCCCCTGGGCTAGCCCAGTGGTCTTAGTCCCCAAACCTTACACCAAAGATGGAAAGAGAGAGATGAGGTTTTGTGTGGACTACAGAGGACTTCATTCTGTCACCAAGACAGATGCCCATCCCATTCCAAGGGCTGATGAACTGATTGATAAATTATGTGCTGCCAAGTTCTTAAGTACCTTTGACTTAACAGCAGGGTACTGGCAAATCAAAATGGCACCAGGAGCAAAAGAAAATACAGCATTCTCCACACCTGATGGGCATTATCAGTTTACTGTTATGCCCTTTGGTTTAAAGAATGCCCCTGCCACCTTCCAAAGGTTGGTGAATCAAGTCCTTGCTGGCTTGGAGTCCTTTAGTGCAGCTTATCTTGACGGTATTGCTGTCTTTAGCTCCAGCTGGCAGGATCACCTGGTCCACCTGAAGAAGGTTTTGAAGGCTCTGCAATCAGCAGGCCTCTCTATCAAGGCATCCAAATGTCAGATAGGGCAGGGAACTGTGGTTTACTTGGGACACCTTGTAGGTGGAGGCCAAGTTCAGCCACTCCAGCCTAAGATCCAGACTATTCTGGACTGGGCAGCTCCAAGTTCCTGCAGGGGGAGGCGAGAAGCACCTCCACCCAGTACAGGCTTTGTTACTAGCCACAGAGTGACAAAGGCACTCACTCTCCCCATGTGGCCAGCTACATGTCTGGTGTGTGGCAGGCTGCTAAAACCAGTCAGCCTACATGGGTAGTAGGTTAAGGTTTCAGGGGGCACCTCTAAGGTGCCCTCTGGGGTGTATGTTACAATAAAATGTACACTGGCATCAGTGTGCATTTATCGTGCTGAGAAGTTTGATCCTAAACTTCACAGTTTTCAGTGTAGCCATTATGGTGCTGTGGAGTTTGTGTTTGTCAGACTCCCAGACCATATACTCTTATGGCTACCCTGCACTTACAATGTCTAAGGTTTTGCTTAGACACTGTAGGGGCATAGTGCTCGTGCACTTATGCCCTCACCTATGGTACAGTGCACCCTGCCTTAGGGCTGTAAGGCCTGCTAGAGGGGCGACTTATCTATACTCCATAGGCAGTGTGAGGTTGGCATGGCACCCTGAGGGGAGTGCCATGTCGACTTAGTCGTTTTAACCCCACTAGCACACACAAGCTGGCAAGCAGTGTGTCTGTGCTGCGTGAGGGGTCCCCATGGTGGCATAAGAAATGCTGCAGCCCTTAGAGACCTTCCCTGGCATCAGGGCCCTTGATACCAGGGGTACCAGTTACAAGGGACTTACCTGGATGCCAGGGTGTGCCAATTGTGGAAACAAAAGTACAGGTTAGGGAAAGAACACTGGTGCTGGGGCCTGATTAGCAGGCCTCAGCACACTTTCAAATCATAACTTAGCATCAGCAAAGGCAAAAAGTCAGGGGGTAACCATGCCAAGGAGGCATTTCCTTACACCTCCACATAAGGAGCAGTCTTCCGCAGTTCCAGGCACTTTATCCGATTGCACTGGATTCCTATGGAGTGATCCCAATGCAAGGGTTTAAGGATGCTGTGGATGCGATGCGGTTGACAAGGGTTTTCCTGCAGGGATTCCTCGGTTCATGAAGATGATGAAGGGGTCCTGTTGGTAGGGTTGACATGTTGATAGGGTTGACAAGTTCTCTCCGGTCAAGGCAAAGTTCAGTCTCCAATGGACTACCAGTTGCTCGTTGTCACGGCCACAGGTCAATCATTCCTGGGTCAGTACTTTAGTTCTGAGGGTCCTAGCAAACTCTTTAACAGCACTTCAGGGCTCGGTGAACTCGGGTGCAACTCTGCCTCAGGTCTTGATCCTTGGTGCTGCATGGCAGAGGTGATAGCGGCTTGAAGACTTTATCCTACTAACTTGGCCCAGCAGGCTTCTTCAGCTGGTGGGTTCCTGTGCTGTGAACAGGGGGCCTGTCTGCTGACCTCTGGAGTTCTCTGGGCTTGACTGAGCTCTAGAGACATCTCCTTGAGAAGGATATGATAGGCACAGTCCCTCTTCTCAAGGCCACCAGGTGCTGCAAGTGCAGCCCTAGTCGGTGCAGCCTCTCGCTGCTGGTCCCTCAGTGTAGTAGGGCAATCTTTCAGTCCTCTTCGAGTCAGTTGAGTCCTGAGGTTTGGGCCCCAGGGGTGCCCGTCCAATGCTAGGGAAATGCCCTCAGGGAGCGTGCTGTTGGTAGGCAATGGGGTTACCAGGTTCCCTCCTCTTGGCTTGACAGGGCTCGAGACAACTTCTCCCTGATAAGGATAGGGTAGGCACAGTCCCTCTCCTCAAAGCCACCAAGTGCAGCCCTCGTCAGTGCAGCCTCTATTTTGCTGGTCCCTCAGTGTAGTATGGCAATCTTTCAGTCCTCTTCGAGTCAGTTGAGTTCTGAGGTTAGGGGCCCCAGGTGTGCCCCTCCGATACTAGGGAAATGCCCTCAGGGAGCGTGCTGTTGGTAGGCAATGGGGTTACCAGGTTCCCTCCTCTTGGCTTGATAGGGCTCGAGACAACTTCTCCCTGATAAGGATAGGGTAGGCACAGTCGCTCTCCTCAAAGCCACCAAGTGCAGCCCTCGTCAGTGCAGCCTCTATTTTGCTGGTCCCTCAGTGTAGCAGGGCAGTCCTTCAGTCCTCGGAGTCGGTTGAGATCTGAGGTCTGGGCCCCAGGGGTGCCTCTCTAAAGCTAAGGAAATTCCCTCAGGGCAGGATGCGGTCGGTAGCCAATGGGGTTACCAGGTTCCCTCCTACCTACTGACCTCTTTCTATGGTGTGCTGCAACTGGTTATCCCAGGATGCACCATTTGGCCCACTACCAAGATGGTGAGACACCTTTCTTGGTGTTCAGACCTCCCCTATCCCACCCGAGGTGTGGCTACCTCAGGGCTACATGCCCATGTGGAAAACAGATTGACAACAGATTTCCCCTCTCTGGGGCAAGCCTTTCCACCTGGTGTCCTAAATCTGCTCTTCAAAGGCAGCTTCACCTTTGAAGCCTGCCTTCTGAGGTTAACACCCAAATGGCTTCCTGGGGGAGGGAGGTGAAACCTCCATGGCATGTAATCCCTCATTGTTCTCCTTCCTGACTCGCTGGAATGTCTCTCTCCAGGAGTGGAGAAAACTGACTCGATCAGGTTTCATGTGTGCCTAGGAAAGCACAGGAGTTTTAAAGGCAACAAAGTAACAGCTTTGCTAAAGCTGCAGAACGCAACAAGTTACATGAATTGCGACTTGAGATACAAGTCGTGATTAATGTAATGAGCTATATGATATCTTGGAGTGCCTACTTTGGTCGCACTGTTCAGGAGTTAGTACAGCTGAGGGGTCCGCATGTAATCCTCTACTCACCAAATGGGTGACCAAGTCTTTTCACAGTAAAACTGTTGTTTCTCGTGTTTTACTGTTAGGACATGTAAAATAAATGTCCTGACTGTCATTTGTTGCACCCTGCCCTTTGGGGTTTTGTAGGGCTGGACAGAGGGGTGACTTACACAAATGCACAGGGGAAGCTGCATTAAATGGCAAAGTCGGGCTAGAAGTGTATATTGAGGGGGGTTTGTTTATGTGGGGGACCCTCTAGCATGGCAGAATCAGTGCCGCCAGCCCTGAGGTGCCCCTCTAGCTTACATGCCTTGGGTGTCATGGATCCATTACTAGCGACTTACAGGCAAGTTAACCTTCTTCAATTGGGCACAGCCAATTTGACGAACAATTTAGGGTCAGGGCACAGGCACTGAGGTCTGATTAGCAGGCCTCAGTGCACTCGGAGTCAAAAACCAGCATCATCAGTAGATAAACCTGGAGGTGATCATAAAAAAGAAGCATTTCCTTACAGTGTGTGTTTTCAAGGGTCCCCGCATGCAGGCAGGACTATTCTACTATTATGACTGAGCAAGAATCCTAAAATGCTGTTTTTTTTTTGTTTTTTTAAGAGAATCTCGGAGGTCATTTTGTGTCCAATTTGAAAGGAAGGTGCTGCTTTTATAAAATTTAAATTAAGTCTGGAAACATCTGATCAAATCTTTTCAGAGGTAAAGATTATCAAACTACACATTTAACCAGCTGAAAACCAAGCCCCCCCCACCACAAACATGTTGTTTCAGTGTACGAAAAGAGTGCACAAACCCTTCTGTGAAGAGGTATCTTTAGGAGAACTTGTAGGGCCTAATACAGCTTGGAGGACCGTACTCCGTGCTTTGACATATCAGCAATTCACTTAGAGCATGAAAGACCATGGTGAGGCAGCGAAAGTCAGCATATGAAGTAATACAATATTTCTCCCACTATTAGCATAGTCACATTCAACTTTTGAGAGCACTCGGTACATTATACATTGATACTGACAGCACTCAGGATTGTTTACCTGGCCTTGATGAGGCTTCGGGCCTTATCATCCCAGTGTTCAGACACCGTCAGCAGTTCTTGTAGTCTCGCCATTGCTTTTTCAACTGTGACATGTGGGGCTAAACCAACTCCTAAGTCTATGAGTCGTCTCATATCATCCAAGGTCAGGCTGCTCGGATTGCTGCATGCCCGATTTACATCCTGTAACCAGCGAACTTGCTCTAGCCTCTTGCGCAATTCCCCAATCTGCGTAAGTTCTATATCAAACTCAAAGCTGACATCCAGAAGGTCCAGTATCTCAGAGGTATTGGGTATCTCCTCAGAGAGGAGCCTTTGGCTCTGTTGTAGGAAATCTTCTACTCTGGTCAGATGCTCCTGAAATCAAGAAACATATTTATTAAGTACAGACACAGTGTACATCCACAGGAAAAAGAAAAAACTAATACAAAGGGAATAATAGGCTTATATGTAGCCAATTTTTTAAAACTTTTAAATAAAAAGGATATTTTTCTGCAGCAATAACGTTTCAGTCTAGAAATCCATCAGTCAAAGGCTTTACACATTTGCTTATGATACTAAGACCCTGAACACAACTTTTATTTTTTATTTTTTAAAGACCCTGGGAATCGTCGGCACCACATGAGCAATGGAACTGGATGTCGAACTTACATTAATTATGGGACACGTGATTACTTTGAGGCCATAAGTTATCTAGCTGATTTTGATATCCCAGGAGAATCACATACTGTAAAGAAATGGCTCCCTGTTGCAGTTACCCCCCACTTTTTGCCTGATACTGATGCTGACTTGACTGAGAAGTGTGCTGGGACCCTGCTAACCAGGCCCCAGCACCAGTGTTCTTTCACATAAAATGTACCATTGTCTCCACAATTGGCACAACTCTGGCACCCAGGTAAGTCCCTTGTAACTGGTACCCCTGGTACCAAGGGCCCTGATGCCAGGGAAGGTCTCTAAGGGCTGCAGCATGTCTTATGCCACCCTGGGGACCCCTCACTCAGCACAGACACACTGCTTGCCAGCTTGTGTGTGCTGGTGGGGAGAAAATGACTAAGTCGACATGGCACTCCCCTCAGGGTGCCATGTCAGCCTCACACTGCCTGTGGCATAGGTAAGTCACCCCTCTTGTAGGCCTTACAGCACTAAGGCAGGGTGCACTATACCACAGGTGAGGGCATAGGTGCATGAGCACTATGCCCCTACAGTGTCCAAGAAAAACCTTAGACATTGTAAGTGCAGGGTAGCCATTAGAGTATATGGTCTGGGAGTCTGTCAAAAATGAACTCCACAGCTCGATAATGGCTACACTGAATACTGGGAAGTTTAGTATCAAACTTCTCAGAATAATAAACCCACACTGATGCCAGTGTTGGATTTATTAAAAAATGCACACAGAGGGCATCTTAGAGATGCCCCCTGTATTTTACCCAATTGTTCAGTGCAGGACTGACTGTTCTGTGCCAGCCTGCTGCTGAGAGACGAGTTTCTGACCCCATGCGGTGAGAGCCTTTGTGCTCTCTGAGGACAGAAACAAAGCCTGCTCTGGGTGGAGGTGCTTCACATCTTCCCCCCTGCAGTAACTGTAACACCTAGCAGTGAGCTTCAAAGGCTTAAGCTTCGTGTTACAATGCCCCAGGGCACTCCAGCTAGTGGAGATGCCCGCCCCCTGGACACAGCCCCCACTTTTGGCGGCAAGTCCAGGAGAGATAATGAGAATAACAAGGAGGAGTCACTGGTCAGTCAGGACAGCCCCTAAGGTGTCCTGAGCTGAAGTGACTAACTTTTAGAAATCCTCCATCTTGCAGATGGAGGATTCCCCCAACAGGGATAGGAATGTGACCCCCTCCCCTTGGGAGGAGGCACAAAGAGGGTGTACCCACCCTCAGGGCTAGTAGCCATTGGCTACTAACCCCCCAGACCTAAACACACCCTTAATTTTAGTATTTAAGAGCTCCCCTGAACCTAAGAATTTAGATTCCTGCAACTTACAGAAGAAGAGGACTGCTGAGCTGAAAAACCCCTGCAGAAGAAGAAAGAAGACACCAACTGCTTTGGCCCCAGTCCTACCGGCCCGTCTCCTGCCTTCAGAAGAAAACTGCTCCAGCGACGCTTTCCCCAGGACCATCGACCTCTGAATCCTCAGAGGACTGCCCTGCTTCCAGGAGACCAAGAAACTCCCGAGAACAGCGGCTCGGTTCAACAAAGACTGCAACTTTGTATCCAGAGGAGCAGATTTAAAGACCCCTGCAATCCCCGCAAGAAGCGTGAGACTTGCAACACTGCACCCGGTGACCCCGACTCGACTGGTGGAGAAACAACACCTCAGGGAGGACCCTCCGGCGACTCCGAGACTGTGAGTAACCAAAGTTGTCCCCCCTGAGCCCCCACAGCGACGCCTGCAGAGGGAATCCCGAGGCTCCCCCTGACCGCGACTGCCTGACTCTGAAATCCCGACGCCTGGAAAAGACCCTGCACCCGCAGCCCCCAGGACCTGAAGGATCGGAACTCCAGTGCAGGGAGTGACCCCCCAGGAGGCCCTCTCCCTTGCCCAGGTGGTGGCTACCCCGAGGAGCCCCCACCTTGCCTGCCTGCACCGCTGAAGAGACCCCTTGGTCTCCCATTGAAACCCATTGGAAACCCGACGCTGGTTTACACACTGCGCCCGGCCGCCCCCACGCTGCTGAGGGTGTACTTTTTGTGTGGACTTGTGTCCCCCCAGGTGCCCTACAAAACCCCCCTGGTCTGCCCTCCGAATACGCGGGTACTTAACTGCTGGCAGACCGGAAAAGGGGAACCCCCTTCTCTCCATTGAAGCCTATGTGTTTTGGGCACCACTTTTAACTTTGCACCTGACGGGCCCTGAGCTGCTGGTGTGGTGACTTTGGGGTTGCTCTGAACCCCCAACGGTGGGCTACCTTGGACCCCAATTTGAACCCCGTAGGTGGTTTACTTACCTGCAAGAACTAACATTACTTTACCTCCCCTAGGAACTTTGAACATTGCACTGTGTCCACTTTTAAAACAGCTAAATGTGTTTTATGTAAAAAGTATATATGCTATTGTGATTATTCAAAGTTCCTAAAGTACTTACCTGCAATACCTTTCAAACGAGATATTACATGTAGAATTTGAACCTGTGGTTCTTAAAATAAACTAAGAAAATATATTTTTCTATAACAAAAACCTATTGGCTTGGAATTGTCTCTGAGTGTGTGTTCCCCATTTATTGTCTATGTGTATGTACAACAAATGCTTAACACTACTCCTTGGATAAGCCTACTGCTCGACCACACTACCACAAAATAGAGCATTAGTATTATCTCTTTTTACCACTATTTTACCTCTAAGGGGAACCCTTGGACTCTGTGCATGCTATTCCTTACTTTGAAATAGCACATACAGAGGCAACTTCCTACAAGGTGATTTAAATGAAGATAGCAGCCAGGCAAACGTAGAAAGGTTGAATAGGCTGACAAAATAACCACAAACTGCGCCCACCACAAAGTCTTCCTTAGACAAAGATAAAGCCAATAATACATTAGACTATTTGAACTGCAAGGTCAATTGGATGTTTTCTACACCATGTCAGGTGTCGGACATCTCCCTGACCTATGAATATAGGTCAATATTACCTTTGAAAACACCTGAGGGGCAAAAGTGAGGCCAAAGGGAAAAAATAACAAAATGAAAATGATCAAACCCCACAACAAACCATAGAACGTATCTGTGGAACTGCAAAACATGTAGATGAAAATAATTGTCTTGCAGGTCCAAAGATGATATCCAATTCTCCAGGCATCCTCTAACTTGTGACCTCAAGGTCAAGCAAGAACAAAAGACTATTTGCTTCCCAAAAGCAACAGTGCACTTTGATTCCCCCATCTGGAAGAGCAGTAGACAATGCATTTTACTGGTGGAGAATTAGACTACCAAACTCTTAGGAGCTGGGTCAAAAATGCAAGAGCACCTGAGGCAAGCCTTTGACAACTAGCTACTATGCGGCTTACTGGCAGGGCAGAGTAGGGCTTAGACCAGGTTGCTATCAACGTTTCCAACAGGGCCTTACTAAAATGCAGCAAGGTCACAGAACAGGCTGCAATACCAGTCAATAGGTTTGCTTTAGTCTTTATGGTAGGTTATTGTATGTGTAACACTTAGGCAGCTCTGCAGGCTACTTGCGCACAGGTAGGATGTCCAACTCTATATCTGGGAAGGTAAAAGGCCCATTGGCATTCTGTAGATCTAAATAAAGGCCAGCATCAGCATAATGAGGTGGAAGCAAATTATACATCTTCACATCATAATCGTTGGCATGCAGAACATTCTGAAATGCTTGAACAGTGTCAGAATCAATTCCGAACAAGGTGTCTAGCCTTAAGAAGTGCTGGTATAGATGGATGGGTTGGGGATCCTCAAACGTTGGGGACTGCATCTTGGTAATCTCATTAAGAGATGTAGGACTTGAATACGCTAAAAGGAAATTGGCCCTTTTGACATGGTCACCCCCACAGGTACTGAGGTTTTTCGACTGAAGGTGAACTAAACCGGTCCTCTGTTCTAGTACTTTTTCCATAAAACAAGGTAAAATATCTAATTGTGTAGAACTGCAACAGACTTTAGCACCTCCGTTAAGTCCCTAGTAAATGGTACCCCTGGTACCTAGGACCTGGGTACTAGAGAGGGCGCCTGAGGGCTGCAGCATGTATTGTGGCAGCCTAAGGAGACCACCTAAAAATTGCACACATGCGACCATTGTAGACTTCTTGCCATGGTGCAAGCCATGAGTGAGAAACACAACATGGCACACTGTGCGCCATGAGCCAAATCAATGTATCTAAATATATACAAGTAATCCCTACAGCAGGTTTTAGTGCCCTAAGGCAGGGTACATTATATTTGATGTGAGGGCATATCTGCATGAGCAGATATGTGCCTGTGATGTCTATTTAGATTACTAGATGTTATAGTGAGCAGGGAAGCCATCTTAAGGTATGTACTGGTGATTCATTATTACGAGTTAACCAGTTACATAATAGCTTCACTGAAACCTATGAGCTTGTTATGAAATACCTCATCTTAATAAATCCAGACTGATGCCAATTTTGCATTTATTATGACATGAACCCAAAGGGCACCTTAGAGGTCCACACTGAAACCTATAACACCGTTAGTGTGCTGGTTGACTGGTATCAGCCAGCCTGCCACCAGACTAATTTCCGATGCCCTGGAGGTGATAGCCCGCACTCTCAGAGGCCAGAAACAATGCCTGCTTCGGAGGAAGGTGTTATCACCTCCTTCAGCAGGGTGGCTACCCAAGTCTCTACCGCCCTTAATATGAGACTCCGGGTTCCACCAGACCTGGGAGTTTCCGCCCCCTGCCCTGAGGCCCATTTGGCCCCAGGACGGAAAGGAGGGTGTGTAGGAAGTTGGCTCTGTATGCACTATTTCAAAGTAAGGAATAGTATGCACAGAGTCCAAGGGTTCCCCTTAGAGGTAAGATAGTGGCAAAAAGAGATAATACTAATGCTCTATTTTGTGGTAGTGTGGTCGAGCAGTAGGCTTATCCAAGGAGTAGTGTTAAGCATTTGTTGTACATACACATAGACAATAAATGAGGTACACACACTCAGAGACAAATCCAGCCAATAGGTTTTTATATAGAAAAATATATTTTCTTAGTTTATTTTAAGAACCACAGGTTCAAATTCGACGTGTAATATCTCATTCGAAAGGTATTGCAGGTAAGTACTTTAGGAACTTCAAATCATCAAAATTGCATGTATACTTTTCAAGTTATTCACAAATAGCTGTTTTAAAAGTGGACACTTAGTGCAATTTTCACAGTTCCTAGGGGAGGTAAGTATTTGTTAGGTTAACCAGGTAAGTAAGACACTTACAGGGCTTAGTTCTTGGTCCAAGGTAGCCCACCGTTGGGGGTTCAGAGCAACCCCAAAGTCACCACACCAGCAGCTCAGGGCCGGTCAGGTGCAGAGTTCAAAGTGGTGCCCAAAACACATAGGCTAGAATGGAGAGAAGGGGGTGCCCCGGTTCCGGTCTGCTTGCAGGTAAGTACCCGCGTCTTCGGAGGGCAGACCAGGGGGGTTTTGTAGGGCACCGGGGGGGACACAAGCCCACACAGAAATTTCACCCTCAGCAGCGCGGGGGCGGCCGGGTGCAGTGTAGAAACAAGCGTCGGGTTTGTAATGGAAGTCAATGGGAGATCTAGGGATCTCTTCAGCGCTGCAGGCAGGCAAGGGGGGGGTTCCTCGGGGAAACCTCCACTTGGTCAAGGGAGAGGGACTCCTGGGGGTCACTCCTCCAGTGAAAGTCCGGTCCTTCAGGTCCTGGGGGCTGCGGGTGCAGGGTCTCTCCCAGGTGTCGGGACTTAGGATTCAAAGAGTCGCGGTCAGGGGAAGCCTCGGGATTCCCTCTGCAGGCGGCACTGTGGGGGCTCAGGGGGGACAGGTTTTTGTACTCACAGTATCAGAGTAGTCCTGGGGTCCCTCCTGAGGTGTTGGATCGCCACCAGCCGAGTCGGGGTCGCCGGGTGCAGTGTTGCAAGTCTCACGCCTTTTGCGGGGAGCTTGCAGGGTTCTTTAAAGCTGCTGGAAACAAAGTTGCAGCTTTTCTTGGAGCAGGTCCGCTGTCCTCGGGAGTTTCTTGTCTTTTCGAAGCAGGGGCAGTCCTCAGAGGATGTCTAGGTCGCTGGTCCCTTTGGAAGGCGTCGCTGGAGCAGGATCTTTGGAAGGCAGGAGACAGGCCGGTGAGTTTCTGGAGCCAAGGCAGTTGTCGTCTTCTGGTCTTCCTCTGCAGGGGTTTTTCAGCTAGGCAGTCCTTCTTCTTGTAGTTGCAGGAATCTAATTTTCTAGGGTTCAGGGTAGCCCTTAAATACTAAATTTAAGGGCGTGTTTAGGTCTGGGGGGTTAGTAGCCAATGGCTACTAGCCCTGAGGGTGGGTACACCCTCTTTGTGCCTCCTCCCAAGGGGAGGGGGTCACAATCCTAACCCTATTGGGGGAATCCTCCATCTGCAAGATGGAGGATTTCTAAAAGTCAGAGTCACCTCAGCTCAGGACACCTTAGGGGCTGTCCTGACTGGCCAGTGACTCCTCCTTGTTGCTTTCTTTGTTCCCTCCAGCCTTGCCGCCAAAAGTGGGGGCCATGGCCGGAGGGGGCGGGCAACTCCACTAAGCTGGAGTGCCCTGCTGGGCTGTGACAAAGGGGTGAGCCTTTGAGGCTCACCGCCAGGTGTTACAGCTCCTGCCTGGGGGAGGTGTTAGCATCTCCACCCAGTGCAGGCTTTGTTACTGGCCTCAGAGTGACAAAGGCACTCTCCCTATGGGGCCAGCAACATGTCTCTAGTGTGGCAGGCTGCTGGAACCAGTCAGCCTACACAGATAGTTGGTTAAGTTTCAGGGGGCACCTCTAAGGTGCCCTCTGTGGTGTATTTTACAATAAAATGTACACTGGCATCAGTGTGCATTTATTGTGCTGAGAAGTTTGATACCAAACTTCCCAGTTTTCAGTGTAGCCATTATGGTGCTGTGGAGTTCGTGTAAAACAGACTCCCAGACCATATACTCTTATGGCTACCCTGCACTTACAATGTCTAAGGTTTTGTTTAGACACTGTAGGGGCACAGTGCTCATGCACTGGTACCCTCACCTATGGTATAGTGCACCCTGCCTTAGGGCTGTAAGGCCTGCTAGAGGGGTGTTTTACCTATACTGCATAGGCAGTGAGAGGCTGGCATGGCACCCTGAGGGGAGTGCCATGTCGACTTACTCATTTTGTTCTCACTAGCACACACAGGCTTGTAAGCAGTGTGTCTGTGCTGAGTGAGGGGTCTCTAGGGTGGCATAAGACATGCTGCAGCCCTTAGAGACCTTTCTTGGCATCAGGGCCCTTGGTACTAGAAGTACCAGTTACAAGGGACTTATCTGAATGCCAGGGTGTGCCAATTGTGGATACAATGGTACATTTTAGGTGAAGGAACACTGGTGCTGGGGCCTGGTTAGCAGGGTCCCAGCACACTTCTCAGTCAAGTCAGCATCAGTATCAGGCAAAAAGTGGGGGGTAACTGCAACAGGGAGCCATTTCTTTACAGGGTGGTAATCAGCTATGCAAATAGGCCTGTTGAACTACCAGCCAGCCACACACCTAATGTGGGCATCCCAATGGTTCCACCATCTTGGTTTTGTTGGAATTAGGAAGTCTGGGACAACTTTATGCCGGCTCCCAACAGCCAGTAATTGTAGGAAAGTGCCCCTTTTGGTCATGGTCACCCCCACTTTTTGCCTGGTCTTTGATGCAATTTTGACATAAGTGCACTGGGTTCCTGCTAACCAGTTCCCGGAGCCAGATCTCTTTCCCTCAAACTGTGCAATTGTTCACAAATTGGCAAAACCTTTAGTACCGCTGTAAGTCCCTAGGAAATGATACCCCTGAGAACTAGGGCATGGATACTAAGGAAAGTCCCTAAGGGCTTCAGCATGTATTGTGCCACCCTAAGGGACCCCTCACCGCACTCATGCAGATTGCCATTGCAGGCTGCTTGACATGGTGCAGACAAAAGTGAAAATACAACATGGCACCCATCCTGTGTGCCATGCCTGCAGACTCTGCACGTAATACATGCAAGTCATCCCTACAGCAGGCCTTACAGCCCTAAAGCATGGTGCATTATACTATATGTGTGGACATAACTGTATGAGCACATATGCATATATGATGTTTAAGTTAATTCTTAGTATGTAGGAAGCTGACTATATATATATCAAAATGAGATATAGTGTGCACAAAGTCCAGTGATTCCCCAGAGGCTTAACAGAGGCTAAAGTAGATACTTCTAATGCTCTCTTTTGCCATAGTGTGGTCAAGCAACTAGGATTATCCGAGAGTAGTGCAAAGCATTTGTTGTACACGTGCAGGCAATAAATGAAGCACACACAATGACTAACTTCAGGTTCTAGGACCACAAGATTCAAGTTGCAGTTAAGTATATTTGCAAGTAAGTATCCAACATATGTATCAATACCACTTTGTTTATAATTGGCAAGCTATATGGTATTCAAATAAATAGCAATAATCTGTTTCAAAAGTTGACTGTGCAATTTTCAACAGAGTTATTTGGAGGGGGGGGGGGGGAAGCATATTTTCAAGTTAAGTACAAGACTTACAGTACCAGTCTCCGGGAGTTAGAATATCCACAGGTTGTGGCTAAAGTTAACTCTAAACACCCACCACCAGCAACACAGGGCTAGCCGGGTGCAGAGGTCAAAGTTGAGGTTGATTTAACCTTGGCTTCTAAGGAGACTGGGGGCACTGGGAATAAGGCCTTGCTTGCAGGTAAGTACCTGCGTCTTTGGAAGGCAGACCTGGGGGTTTAGAGGAGCCCCTTTGGGGGGGGGGGGGGGTTTCACTAGGGGGACCACGTGGGTCACAAAAATGCTGCAGGTGAAGTACAGGGGGTCAGTTCCAGTAAACCAAAGGTTGGACAAGGAGGAAGGCCGCCTGTTCGACGTTGCTGCACTGCAGGTCGGATTCCCCAAGGCCAGGAGCCTGTGGGTGCAGGGGTGTTGTTTTGGTGTCCAGAATCTGCATCCAGCTCTGTCGCAGTCAGGGGGGGTCCTCCATATTTAGGCTGCAGACGTCCTTGTGTTGGTCAGGAGGGGTCAACCCGGGGGGCACTTGCTCAGAATCGCTGAAGACCAGCTCTAGGCGGTTGGGTCACCTGGACACGGGCAGTGGGTGCTGGTTGCAGAGAAAACAGGACTCGCAGATCCGGGGAGGCTCTCAAGTCCTTGGGTGGAGTTTCTTCTTGGACAGGGCTGCTGTCCACTGGAGTTCTTCGTTCTTTTTTCATCTTTTCAGAGGTTGCTGGTCCTGCATGATGCGTCACCTGCTTTTAGCAGGGCTTTAGAAGCTAGAGACCGGCCGGTTGAGCTGGGGCCAACTCAGCTTCCATCTTCAGTCTTTTCTGCTGGGGGTCAGCTTAGCAGTCCTTTCTTCTTGTGAGGTGACCAGGAATCTGACAAGCTAGGTTAAGGGGAGCCCTTAAATCCTGGATTTAGGGGTGTTACAGGAGTCAGAGGGTAGAAGCCAATGGCTACTGTCCCTGACGGAGACTAGACCCTTCCGGTGTCCACTCCCTTTGGGGAGGGGGACACAGACCCAACCCAATTGGTCCCTGTCCTCCAAACCAAGATGGAGGATTTTGCAAGGAGGGTGCCACTTCAGCTCTGGACAAATTAGGGATGGTCCCAGCTGAAGTGGTCACTCCTTGTTTTCCCTGATTTTCCCACTGGACTTGCCACAAAATGTGGGCTTTGTTTTGGTATCTCCACTAACTGGAGTCTCCTGGGGCATTATAACAAGAGGCCTGAGCCTTTGAGGCTCACCACCAGGTGTTACAGTTCGCACAGGGGAGAGGTGTGAAGCACCTCCACCCAGTGCAGACTTTTTTTCTGGCCACAGAGATCAAAGGCTCTCGCCCCATGTGGTCAGAAACGCATCTGGGAGTGGCAGGCTGGCACAGACTTGTCAGTCTTGCACTATATGTTTGGCTAAAATACAGGGGGCATCTCTAAGATGCCCTCTGCATGCATTTTTCAATAAATCCAACTTCCCAGACTTCAGTGAAGCCATTATGGAGCTGTGGAGTAAGAATTACAAACTCTCAGCCCATATACTTTATATGGCCACACTGCACTTACAATGTCTAAGGTTTTGCTAAGACACTGTAGGGGCACGGTGCTAATGCACATATGCCCTCACCTGTGGTATAGTGCACCCTGCCTTAGGGCTGTAAGGCCTGCTAGAGGGGTGACTTACCTATGCCACAGGCAGTGTGAGGTTGGCATGGCACCCTGAGGGGAGTGCCAACTTGAATTAGTCTTTTTATCCCCACTAACACACACAAGCTGGCAAGCAGTGTGGATGTGCTGAATGAGGAGTCCCCATGGTGGCATAAGACATGCTGCAGCCCTTAGAGACCTTCCCTGGCATCAGGGCCCTTGGTACCAGGAGTACCAGTTACAAGGGACTTACCTGGGTGCCAGGGTTGTGCCAATTGTGGAGACAAAGGTACAGTTTAGGGAAAGAACACTGGTGCTGGGGCCTGATTAGCGGGTCCCAGCACACTTTCAAATCATAACTTGGCATCAGCAAAGGCAAAAAGTCAGGGGGTAACCATGCCAAGGAGGCATTTCCTTACACACCACCCCACAATCAGAGTTGCTGACTGGATAACCGAGTTCTTAAAAAAAATAAAAAATAAAAAAAAGACACAAGACAGCCACGGAGGAGTAACACGAGAAATAAACTAGAAGGGTCACCCAAACATATTAAGAGTATTAAAACAGTCAGTGTAATACGGATGTTAAGTTGGCCTGAATCATGGTCATAATTGCAATAAGGAGGGATTAATAAAAATGCACAATTATTATATAAACCCAATAAAAACCTTTTTCAGAAAAAGTTTTGGCATTAGACTGTAATTAAAAATTAAGCAATGTGAGCTAAAGGGGTTGAAAGGGGCTGTGCGTATATTAAAAATGCCTGAGATGGCTTCAGGATAATGGTGCCTCAGTATTCACATTGAACTACAACAGTTGCATGTTTAAAGAGAAAAGCTTTAGGCACATCACATGGTTATTTACACATTAAGCACTGTGCTAAAGAGTTAGAAGTGTTTGTACACTCATTAAAAATGCCCAAAGTGGCTTTAGAACAATGGTGCCTCAGTATTCACATTGAACTGCAGCAACAGTGCATTGCAAAGGAAAGCTTTAGGCACTGGCGCATGATTATGTACAAATTAAGCTAAAGGGGTTAAAAGTGGCTGCACATATATAGAAAATGCCTGAAATGGCTTTAGAATAAAGCTTCCTCCAGTGCTTAATTTGTAACTAAAATGTGCTGCAATTAAATATGCGAACATAGATTACTGAGGCAACGAAATTCTGAAGCCATCTCAGATCTTTTCAATCCATTTAAAGCCACTCCTTGCCCCTTCAGCTCACTCTTGCAGCTTTCGGCTTTTTCCCCCTTTGTGACACTTTTTCGTTTTTCTCTTCCTCCGTTTTTCCTATGTGTGTCTTTTGCTCACAGTAAATGCTTGAGGCACAAAAATTAAGTGCCGGCCCTCAAAAATAAGTGCCAGTGCTCAGCACCGGAAACAACAAGCACAAATTAAGCCCTGGCTCCCTTAAGTATTCACAATGAACTGCAGCAACTGCACGTTGCAAAGGAAAGCTTTAGGCACTGGCACATGACTGTTTACAAATTAAGCACTGCAAGAGTGAGCTAAAAGAGTTAAAAGTGGCTGTCCGTATATTACAAGTAATTAAATAAATAAAAAAATGGAGGTGGGCGAGCCAAGCCGAAAAAAAAAAAGAAAAAAAAGAAAAAGGCACAGCGGTCATATGTTTTTAGGTTTTGTTTCCAATGCTGCATAACTGGCTGCAATTTCTTTCAGTTTAAGTTACGTAAAGTGAGTGTTCAAAGACGTCTTAACACAGACCACAATATTCTAGCATTTATAAATATTGATCAAGCTCCTATGATGAAGAAAAATTTGTAATTGTAACTCTCCTTCAGTGGAATCTTCATTATAATCAAACACTGAAATGTCCTGTCCACATGCAGAATTCCAGTGGCTCGACGGGCCAATTCATTGTTTATATCCAATAATGAATATCACCTAGAGGAGAACTGTGGAAACTGTCATGGTGGGGTAACAGCATGTGAGTCATATTACGGTCACTCATAATAATGAGAATTATTACCCCATGCCACTTTCGGAGTCATAACTGATGGTGCTCTGCATAAAATACCTAGACCCATGATGTGCCTCTCTGAATTGCAATGAGTTATACTTGTTTTCTACGTTACCAGCATAAAAACAGTATATTGATTGAATGCAGTATCCTTCCAATCACGCAGGAGACACAAATTATATACTACATACAAGTCTGCATTGGTTATTGACAAAGATACAACAGGCTTAATCTAAAAGGTGTTCACTTCAATACTGAAAATGACAATAATTCAGAGAGAGAACACAAACTTTCCATTCCGACTCATTAAATGATACCATAACCTGTAAATCAGTAAGGCCTGTTAGTTTCTCTCTGAACCAGAATGTAGGAAATACAATTTAAAGTGAATCACATGGGGGCATTGAGGGCTTAGCACTGGCATCACAGGGAGTTGTGCAGACTTTTCAAACGGTGTACAGTCCAGAAAAAGATTTGTGTAGATGTTTTAACAAGCTCTACATGGCACAATAAGGTTTATCATTATACGAATCAACAAAATGTTCATGCTGCACAAACATTTTAGTAAACAAGGTGTCTTATAACTTGCATTGGTGCCAGCCACACGTGTTCTCTGATCAGTTGAGCTTGCAGAAGTGATTTTGGTCTTACTATGTAAAACTGTAGTAACAACATGAGGCATTTCTGATAGCACCTATGTGCATATTAAAAAAAGGCAGTCGCAACAGGCAAGGTTTATGAGTAAGGTGTTTTAAATTAATTTATTGTCATGGTGACCCGACTGTGCATTTTATAACTACTACTGAAGGACGTTAATTTGCATGCATGATTGTGAGGGCTTGTGAAGAAATGCAGACACTGAGGAAAAGAGCCTCTCAAACGTCAAAACACAGAGTCAATAGTCAGCACCACTTTCCAAATTAAAATAACAGTACCTTAAGCAACGGTGTCTCACTGATGACACATGGGAGGGCATAAAGCTGTTTCACAAAACTCTGGAGCTCATTCACAGTTAAAAGGTTTTGAGATTTACCACCTCCCGATCGATACCTAAAAAAAACAAGGAAAAACATAGCAAGAATACTGGCAGGCCGATCAGAAATTGGGTTCTTGGAAGAGTCTTCACTGATCAAATGATTATTAAACTTTCAAAGAAAGAAACAAGAACTCTCAAATATGTGCAAACTATGAAATTGGCTGCTATGTAACGTTAAAATAAGTCAACAATTCCACCATGAGGATGGAAAACAAATTTAAAATTAAATTTACCTGGTTTGCCTTTTGCCTTTTAGAAGCAGTTGAGCCACTGATGCACATTTGTCTGCGTCCTGGGCAACTAAACGTAGATGGCGTAAAAGGTCGTTGTCAGGAAAACGTTTTACTTGTGATTCTTCTATCAAGTCCTTGAAATCGGAAAGACCTAGTTGGAAAAAAAGACGTAATTTCTTATTGTATGTTTAGTACACTGAGCGAAGGCAGCTGAAATTGCTTTACATCTTACTCTCGTGTGCATGGTTTCCTTGTATTGTGTTTTTTTATTTTTTTTTATGCCTCCTCTTTGCAAATTCACCTCCGTCTGGGGAAGCCATTCCCACCTATGTGCGGGGACGCCTAAGCACATATTTATATATATATATATATATATATATATATATATATATATATATATATATATATATATATATATATATATATATAGAACATATATATATATATATATATATATATATATATATATATATATATATATATATATATATATAAATAAAATGTAGGAAGTTGGCTCTGTATGCACTATTTCAAAATAAGGAATAGTATGCACAGAGTCCAAGGGTTCCCCTTAGAGGTAAGATAGTGGCAAAAAGAGATAATACTAATGCTCTATTTTGTGGTAGTGTGGTCGAGCAGTAGGCTTATCAAAGGAGTAGTGTTAAGCATTTGTTGTACATACACACAGGCAATAAATGAGGAACACACACTCAGAAACAATTCCAGGCCAATAGGTTTTTGTTATAGAAAAATATCTTTTCTTAGTTTATTTTAAGAACCACAGGTTCAAATTCTACATGTAATATCTCATTTGAAAGGTATTGCAGGTAAGTACTTTAGGAACTTTGAATAATTACAGTAGCATATATACTTTTCACATAAAAAACAAATAGCGGTTTTAAAAGTGGACACTGCAATTTTCACAGTTCCTGGGGGAGGTAAAGTATTGTTAGGTTTTGCAGGTAAGTAAACCACCTACGGGGTTAAGATTGGGGTCCAAGGTAGCCCACCGTTGGGGGTTCAGAGCAACACCAAAGTCACCACACCAGCAGCTCAGGGCCGGTCAGGTGCAGAGTTCAAAGTGGTGTCCAAAACGCATAGGCTTCAATGGAGAGAAGGGGGTGCCCCGGTTCCGGTCTGCCAGCAGGTAAGTACCTGCGTCTTCGGAGGGCAGACCAGGGGGGGTTTTGTAGGGCACCGGGGGGGGACACAAGTCCACACAAAAAGCACACCCTCAGCAGCGCGGGGGCGGCCGGGTGCAGTGTAGAAACACGCGTCGGGTTTCCAATGGGAGTCAATGGGAGACCAAGGGGTCTCTTCAGCGGTGCAGGCAGGCAAGGGGGGGGGGGGGGGGGGGGGCTCCTCGGGGTAGCCACCACCTGGGCAAGGGAGAGGGCCTCCTGGGGGTCACTCCTGCACTGGAGTTCCGATCCTTCAGGTGCTGGGGGCTGCGGGTGCAGGGTCTTTTCCAGCCGTCGGGATTTTAGAGTCAGGCAGTCGCGGTCAGGGGGAGCCTCGGGATTCCCTCTGCAGGCATCGCTGTGGGGGATCAGGGGGGACAACTTTGGTTACTCACAATCTCGGAGTCACCGGAGGGTCCTCCCTGTAGCGTTATTTCTCCACCAGTCGAGTCGGGGTCACCGGGTGCAGTGTTGCAAGTCTCACGCTTCTTGCGGGGATTGCAGGGGTCTTTAAATCTGCTCCTCTGAAACAAAGTTGCAGTCTTTTTGGAACAGGGCCGCTGTCCTCGGGAGTTTCTTGTTCCTCTTGAAGCAGGGCAGTCCTCTGAGGATTCAGAGGTCTCTGGTCCTGGGGAAAGCGTCGCTGGAGCAGGTTTCTTTAGAAGGCAGGAGACAGGCCGGTAGGACTGGGGCCAAAGCAGTTGGTGTCTTCTTTTCTTCTTCTGCAGGGGTCTTTCAGCTCAGCAGTCCTCTTCTTCTTGTAGTTGCAGGAATCTAAATTCTTAGGTTCAGGGGAGCCCTTAAATACTAAATTTAAGGGTGTGTTTAGGTCTGGGAGGGCAGTAGCCAATGGCTACTGTCCTTGAGGGTGGGTACACCCTGTAGGAAGTTGGCTCTGTATGCACTATTTCAAAGTAAGGAATAGTATGCACAGAGTCCAAGGGTTCCCCTTAGAGGTAAGATAGTGGCAAAAGAGATAATACTAATGCTCTATTTTGTGGTAGTGTGGTCGAGCAGTAGGCTTATCAAAGGAGTAGTGTTAAGCATTTGTTGCACATACACATAGACAATAAATGAGGTACACACACTCAGAGACAAATCCAGCCAATAGGTTTTGTTATAGAAAAATATCTTTTCTTAGTTTATTTTAAGAACCACAGGTTAAAATTTTACATGTAATAGCTCTTTTGAAAGGTATTGCAGGTAAGTACTCTAGGAACTTTGAATCATTACTTTAGCATGTATACTTTTTACATAAAACACAATAAGCGGTTTTAAAAGTGGACACTTAGTGCAATTTTCACAGTTCCTGGGGGAGGTAAGTTATTGTTAGTTTCAACAGGTAAGTAAGGCACTTACAGGTTTCAGTTTTTGGTCCAAGGTAGCCCACCGTTGGGGGTTCAGAGCAACCCCAAAGTTATCACACCAGCAGCTCAGGGCCGGTCAGGAGCAAAGGTCAAAGAGGTGCCCAAAACACGTAGGCTATAATGGAGAGAGGGGGGTGCCCCGGTTCCAGTCTGCCAGCAGGTAAGTACCCGCGTCTTCGGAGGGCAGACCAGGGGGGTTTTGTAGGGCACCGGGGGGGGACACAAAGTAGCACAGAAAGTACACCCTCAGCAGCGCGGGGGCGGCCGGGTGCAGTGTGCAAACACGCGTCGGGTTTCCTTCAGTTTTCAATGGGAGACCAAGGGGTCTCTTCAGCGATGCAGGCAGGCAAGGGGGGGGCTCCTCGGGGTAGCCACCACCTGGGCAAGGGAGAGGGCCTCCTGGGGGTCACTTCTGCACAGAAGTTCCGTTCCTTTAGGTGCTGGGGGCTGCGGGTGCAGGGTCTTTTCCAGACGTCGGGAAATGGAGTTCAGACAGTCGTGGTCAGGGGGAGCCTGGGGATTCCCTCTGCAGGCGTCGCTGTGGGGGCTCAGGGGGGACAACTTTGGTTACTCACAGTCGTAGAGTCGCCGGAGGGTCCTCCCTGAGTTGGTTGTTCTCCACCAGTCGAGTCGGGGTCGCCGGGTGCAGTGTTGCAAGTCTCACGCTTCTTGCGGGGAGTTGCAGGAGTCTTTAAATCTGCTCCTTGTAACAAAGTTGCAGTTCTTTTGGAGCAGTGCCGCTGTCCTCGGGAGTTTGTCTTTTTCGAAGCAGGGCAGTCCTCAGAGGATTCAGAGGTCGTTGGTCCCTTGGAAAGCGTCGCTGGAGCAGGTTTCTTTGGAAGGCAGGAGACAGGCCGGTAAGTCTGGGGCCAAGGCATTTGGTGTCTTCTGTTCTTCCTCTGCAGGGGTTTGTCAGCTCAGCAGTCCTTCTTCTTGTAGTTGCAGGAATCTAAATTCTTAGGTTCAGGGAAGCCCTTAAATACTAAATTTAAGGGCGTGTTTAGGTCTGGGGGGTTAGTAGCCAATGGCTACTAGCCCTGAGGGTGAGTACACCCTCTTTGTGCCTCCTCCCAAGGGGAGGGGGTCACATCCCTAATCCTATTGGGGGAATCCTCCATCTGCAAGATGGAGGATTTCTAAAAGTTAGTCACTTCAGCTCAGGACACCTTAGGGGCTGTCCTGACTGGCCAGTGACTCCTCGTTGTTGTTTTCTTTGTTTCCTCCAGCCTTGCCGCCAAAAGTGGGGGCCGTGGCCAGAGGGGTCGGGCAACTCCACTAAGCTGGAGTGTCCTGCGGTGCTGTGACAAAGGGGTGAGCCTTTGAGGCTCACCGCCAGGTGTTACAGCTCCTGCCTGTGGGAGGTGTTAGCATCTCCACCCAGTGCAGGCTTTGTTACTGGCCTCAGAGTGACAAAGGCACTCTCCCCATGGGGCCAGCAACATGTCTCGGTTGTGGCAGGCTGCTGGAACCAGTCAGCCTACACAGATAGTCGGTTAGGTTTCAGGGGGCACCTCTAAGGTGCCCTCTGTGGTGTATTTTACAATACAATGTACACTGGCATCAGTGTGCATTTATTGTGCTGAGAAGTTTGATACCAAACTTCCCAGTTTTCAGTGTAGCCATTATGGTGCGGTGGAGTTCGTGTAAAACAGACTCCCAGACCATATACTCTTATGGCTACCCTGCACTTACAATGTCTAAGGTTTTGCTTAGACACTGTAGGGGCACAGTGCTCATGCACTGGTACCCTCACCTATGGTATAGTGCACCCTGCCTTAGGGCTGTAAGGCCTGCTAGAGGGGTGTCTTACCTATACTGCATAGGCAGTGAGAGGCTGGCATGGCACCCTGAGGGGAGTGCCATGTCGACTTACTCATTTTGTTCTCACTAGCACACACAAGCTGGTAAGCAGTGTGTCTGTGCTGAGTGAGGGGTCTCCAGGGTGGCATAATACATGCAGCAGCCCTTAGAGACTTTCCCTGGCATCAGGGCCCTTGGTACCAGAGGTACCAGTTACAAGGGACTTACCTGGATGCCAGGGTGTGCCAATTGTGGAATCAAAAGTACAGGTTAGGGAAAGAACACTGGTGCTGGGGCCTGGTTAGCAGGTGTAAGGAAATGCCTCCTTGGCATGGTTGCCCCCTGACTTTTTGCCTTTGCTGATGCTATGTTTACAATTGAAAGTGTGCTGAGGCCTGCTAACCAGGCCCCAGCACCAGTGTTCTTTCCCTAACCTGTACTTTTGTATCCACAATTGGCAGACCCTGGCATCCAGATAAGTCCCTTGTAACTGGTACTTCTAGTACCAAGGGCCCTGATGCCAAGGAAGGTCTCTAAGGGCTGCAGCATGTCTTATGCCACCCTGGAGACCTCTCACTCAGCACAGACACACTGCTTGCCAGCTTGTGTGTGCTAGTGAGGACAAAACGAGTAAGTCGACATGGCACTCCCCTCAGGGTGCCATGCCAGCCTCTCACTGCCTATGCAGTATAGGTAAGCCACCCCTCTAGCGGGCCTTACAGCCCTAAGGCAGGGTGCACTATACCATAGGTGAGGGTACCAGTGCATGAGCATGGTACCCCTACAGTGTCTAAACAAAACCTTAGACATTGTAAGTGCAGGGTAGCCATAAGAGTATATGGTCTGGGAGTCTGTCAAACACGAACTCCACAGCACCATAATGGCTACACTGAAAACTGGGAAGTTTGGTATCAAACTTCTCAGCACAATAAATGCACACTGATGCCAGTGTACATTTTATTGTAAAATACACCACAGAGGGCACCTTAGAGGTGCCCCCTGAAACTTAACCGACTGTCTGTGTAGGCTGACTAGTTCCAGCAGCCTGCCACACCAGAGACATGTTGCTGGCCCCATGGGGAGAGTGCCTTTGTCACTCTGAGGCCAGTAACAAAGCCTGCACTGGGTGGAGATGCTAACACCTCCCCCAGGCAGGAGCTGTAACACCTGGCGGTGAGCCTCAAAGGCTCACCCCTTTGTCACAGCCCAGCAGGGCACTCCAGCTTAGTGGAGTTGCCCGCCCCCTCCGGCCACGGCCCCCACTTTTGGCGGCAAGGCTGGAGGGAACAAAGAAAGCAACAAGGAGGAGTCACTGGCCAGTCAGGACAGCCCCTAAGGTGTCCTGAGCTGAGGTGACTCTGACTTTTAGAAATCCTCCATCTTGCAGATGGAGGATTCCCCCAATAGGGTTAGGATTGTGACCCCCTCCCCTTGGGAGGAGGCACAAAGAGGGTGTACCCACCCTCAGGGCTAGTAGCCATTGGCTACTAACCCCCCAGACCTAAACACGCCCTTAAATTCAGTATTTAAGGGCTACCCTGAACCCTAGAAAATCAGATTCCTGCAACTACAAGAAGAAGGACTGCCTAGCTGAAAAACCCCTGCAGAGGAAGACCAGAAGACGACAACTGCCTTGGCTAGAGAAACTCACCGGCCTGTCTCCTGCCTTCCAAAGGGACCAGCGACCTCGACATCCTCTGAGGACTGCCCCTGCTTCGAAAAGACAAGAAACTCCCGAGGACAGCGGACCTGCTCCAAGAAAAGCTGCAACTTTGTTTCCAGCAGCTTTAAAGAACCCTGCAAGCTCCCCGCAAGAAGCGTGAGACTTGCAACACTGCACCCGGCGACCCCGACTCGGCTGGTGGCGATCCAACACCTCAGGAGGGACCCCAGGACTACTCTAAGACTGTGAGTACAAAAACCTGTCCCCCCTGAGCCCCCACAGCGCCGCCTGCAGAGGGAATCCCGAGGCTTCCCCTGACCGCGACTCTTTGAATCCTAAGTCCCGACACCTGGGAGAGACCCTGCACCCGCAGCCCCCAGGACCTGAAGGACCGGACTTTCACTGGAGGAGTGACCCCCAGGAGTCCCTCTCCCTTGACCAAGTGGAGGTTTCCCCGAGGAACCCCCCCCTTGCCTGCCTGCAGCGCTAAAGAGATCCCTAGATCTCCCATTGACTTCCATTACAAACCCGACGCTTGTTTCTACACTGCACCCGGCCGCCCCCGCGCTGCTGAGGGTGAAATTTCTGTGTGGGCTTGTGTCCCCCCCGGTGCCCTACAAAACCCCCCTGGTCTGCCCTCCGAAGGCGCGGGTACTTACCTGCAAGCAGACCGGAACAGGGGCACCCCCCTTCTCTCCATTCTAGCCTATGTGTTTTGGGCACCACTTTGAACTCTGCACCTGACCGGCCCTGAGCTGCTGGTGTGGTGACTTTGGGGTTGCTCTGAACCCCCAACGGTGGGCTACCTTGGACCAAGAACTGAACCCTGTAAGTGTCGTACTTACCTGGTAAAACTAACAAAAACTTACCTCCCCTAGGAACTGTGAAAATTGCACTAAGTGTCCACTTTTAAAACAGCTATTTGTGAATAACTTGAAAAGTATACATGCAATGTTTATGATTTGAAGTTCCTAAAGTACTTACCTGCAATACCTTTCGAATGAGATATTACATGTAGAATTTGAACCTGTGGTTCTTAAAATAAACTAAGAAAAGATATTTTTCAATATAAAAACCTATTGGCTGGATTTGTCTCTGAGTGTGTGTACCTCATTTATTGTCTATGTGTATGTACAACAAATGCTTAACACTACTCCTTGGATAAGCCTACTGCTCGACCACACTACCACAAAATAGAGCATTAGTATTATCTCTTTTTACCACTATTTTACCTCTAAGGGGAACCCTTGGACTCTGTGCATGCTATTCCCTACTTTGAAATAGCACATACAGAGCCAACATCCTACAGCAGGCCTCAGCACACTTTCAATTCAAAACATAGCATCAGCAAAGGCAAAAAGTCAGGGGGTAACCATGCCAAGGAGGCATTTCCTTACACTCCCCAGGGGAAGAGTGTTGAGACATCCAAAAACAAAAATAGTAAAGAGTCTTCTTCAGGCCCCCAAAAACCTGCACAGGAGGGTGGGCCAAGAGCCTCTTCACAAAACAATTTTGGGTACAAGGGTAAAAACTTTGATCCCAAAAAGGCCTGGTGTCGTAGCTGTAATCATCCTGGACACCAAACTGGAGACAAGGCCTGTCCCAAGAAAAGTACCACTTCTAACTCCACTCCAGCTAACACTGGAATGGCTAGTCTCCAAGTGGGATCAACAGTGTGCCCAAAGCAAATCAGGTGTCACACTGAAGCTACATTAGTCTCCGAGGGTGGGGTGGATTTAGCCACACTGGCTGCCTGGCCTCCTAATGTGCAAAAATACAGGCACCAGCTCTTAATTAATGGGACACGTGTAGAAGGCCTGAGGGATACAGGTGACAGTGTCACCATGGTGACAGAGAAACTGGTTTCCCCTGGCCAATACCTGGCTGGACAAACTTATCCAGTCACCAATGCTGACAATCAAACTAAAGTACATCCCATGGCTATGGTAACTTTAGAGTGGGGAGGGGTCAATGGCCTGAAACAAGTGGTGGTCTCCTCGAATATCCCAGTAGACTGTTTGCTTGGAAATGACCTGGAGTCCTCAGCATGGGCTGAGGTAGAACTGAAAACCCATGCAGCCATGCTGGGTATCCCTGGACTGGTGTATGTCATGACAAGGGCACAGTGCAAGGCTCAGGATGAAAAAGTAGAGCTGGAGTCTGGAAAAAGGGCCCAGCCTACCAAGAGGAAAGGAAAGACAACTGGGAAACCAGCTGCAACACAACAACAAAAAGAGAACCTCTCTTCTCAGGAAGCATTTCTGCCCTCTGAGGGAACTGAGCCTATGGAGTTAGAACCTTATCGGGTTGAGCTCTTAGGCCCAGGGGGACCCTCAAGGGAGCAGTTGTGTAAGGGGCAAGAAACCTGTCCCTCTCTTGAAGGCCTTAGGCAGCAAGCTGCTGAAGAGTCCAATGGCAAGAAAACTGGAACACATAGAGTCTATTGGGAAGATGGGCTCCTGTACACTGAGGCAAGAGATCCCAAACCTGGTGCCACTAGGAGAGTGGTAGTGCCTCATGAGTTCAGAGAGTTCATACTGACCTTAGCCCATGATATTCCCCTTGCTGGGCATTTGAGACAAACCAAGACGTGGGAGAGACTAGTCAACCACTTCTATTGGCCCAACATGTCCCAGAAAGTTAAGGAGTTTTGTGACTCCTGTACCACCTGTCAAGCCAGTGGTAAGACAGGTGGACATCCAAAAGCCCCCCTCATTCCACTTCCAGAGGTGGGGGTCCCCTTTGAAAGAGTGGGTGTGGACATAGTGGGTCCACTTGAACCTCCCACATCCTCAGGAAATATGTACATACTAGTAATAGTGGATCATGCTACTAGGTATCCTGAAGCTATTCCCCTTAGGTCGACTACTGCCCCTGCAGTAGCCAAGGCCCTCATTGGTATCTTTACCAGAGTGGGTTTCCCTAAGGAGGTGGTGTCTGACAGAGGTACCAACTTCATGTCAGCATACCTGAAACACATGTGGAATGAGTGTGGAGTGACTTATAAATTCACTACACCCTATCATCCACAAACTAATGGCCTTGTTGAGAGATTCAACAAGACATTAAAAGGCATGATCATGGGGCTCCCAGAAAAACTCAAAAGGAGATGGAATGTCCTCTTGCCATGTCTGCTTTTCGCTTACAGAGAGGTGCCTCAGAAGGGAGTGGGGTTCTCACCCTTTGAACTTCTGTTTGGCCACCCTGTAAGGGGACCACTAGCTCTTGTGAAAGAAGGCTGGGAGAGACCTCTTCATGAGCCTAAACAAGACATAGTGGACTATGTACTTGCCCTTCGTTCAAGGATGGCAGAGTACATGGAAAAGGCAAGTAAAAACCTTGAGGCCAGCCAACAGCTCCAGAAGTTTTGGTATGACCAAAAGGCTGCACTGGTTGAATTCCAACCAGGGCAGAAAGTCTGGGTTCTGGAGCCTGTGGCTCCCAGGGCACTTCAGGACAGATGGAGTGGCCCTTACCCAGTGCTAGAGAAGAAGAGTCAGGTCACCTACCGGGTGGACCTAGGCACTAGCAGGAGCCCCAAGAGGGTGATCCATGTGAACCGCCTAAAACTCTTCCATGATAGGGCTGATGTGAATCTGTTGATTGTAACAGATGAGGACCAGGAAGCTGAGAGTGAACCTCTCCCTGATCTCCTCTCCTCAGACCTTAAAGATGGTTCAGTAGATGGAGTGATCTATTCAGACACCCTCTCTGGCCAACAGCAATCTGACTGCAGGAAGGTCCTGCAACAGTTTGCTGAGCTCTTTTCCCTAACCCCTGGTCAGACACACCAGTGTACCCATGATGTGGACACAGGAGACAGCATGCCTGTCAAAAACAAAATATTCAGACAGTCTGACCATGTTAAGGAAAGCATCAAGGTGGAAGTCCACAAGATGCTGGAATTGGGAGTAATGAGCACTCCGACAGCCCCTGGGCTAGCCCAGTGGTCTTAGTCCCCAAACCTCACACCAAAGATGGAAAGAGAGAGGTGAGGTTTTGTGTGGACTACAGAGGACTTAATTCTGTCATCAAGACAGATGGCCATCACATTCCTAGGGCTGATGAACTGATTGATAAATTAGGTGCTGCCAAATTCTTAAGTACCTTTGACTTAACAGCAGGGTACTGGCAAATCAAAATGGCACCCGGAGCAAAAGAAAAGACAGCATTCTCCACACCTGATGGGCATTATCAGTTTACTGGTATGCCCTTTGGTTTAAAGAATGCCCCTGCCACCTTCCAAAGGTTGGTGAATCAAATCCTTAATGGTTGGAGTCCTTTAGTGCAGCTTATCTTGACGATATTGCTGTCTTTAGCTCCAGCTGGCAGGATCACCTGGTCCACCTGAAGAAGGTTTTGAAGGCTCTGCAATCAGCAGGCCTCTCTATCAAGGCATCCAAATGCCAGATAGGGCAGGGAACTGTGGTTTACTTGGGACACCTTGTAGGTGGAGGCCAAGTTCAGCCGCTCCAGCCTAAGATCCAGACTATTCTGGACTGGGCAGCTCCAAAAACCCAGACTCAAGTGAGGGCATTCCTTGGCTTGACTGGGTATTACAGGAGGTTTGTGAAGGAATATGGATCCATAGTGACAGCCCTCACAGAACTCACCTCCAAGAAAATGCCCAAGAAGGTAAACTGGACTGTAGAATGCCAACAGGCCTTTGACACCCTGAAACAAGCAATGTGCACAGCACCAGTTCTAAAAGCTTCAGATTACTCCAAGCAGTTCATTGTGCAGACAGATGCCTCTGAACATGGGATAGGGGCATTTTTGTCCCAAACAAATGAAGATGGCCTTGACCAGCCTGTTGCGTTCATTAGCAGGAGGTTACTCCCCAGGGAGCAGCGTTGGAGTGCCATTGAGAGGGAGGCCTTTGCTGTGGTTTGGTCCCTGAAGAAGCTGAGACCATACCTCTTTGGTACTCACTTTGTAGTTCAAACTGACCACAGACCTCTCAGATGGCTGATGCAAATGAAAGGTGAAAATCCAAAACTGTTGAGGTGGTCCATCTCCCTACAGGGAATGGACTTTATAGTGGAACACAGACCTGGGACTGCCCATGCCAATGCAGATGCTGCTGAGGATGTACTTTCTGTGCTAACTTGTGTCCCCCCGTGCCCTACAAAACCCCCCTGGTCTGCCCTCCAAAGACGCGGGTACTTACCTGCTGGCAGACTGGAACTGGGGCACCCCCTTCTCCATTGAAGCCTATGCGTTTTGGGCACCACTTTGAACTCTGCACCTGACCGGCCCTGAGCTGCTGGTGTGGTAACTTTGGGGTTGCTCTGAACCCCCAACGGTGGGCTACCTTGGACCCAAACTTGAACCCCGTAGGTGGTTTACTTACCTACCAAAACTAACAAATACTTACCCCCCCCCCCCCCCCAGGAACTGTGGAAAATTGCAGTGTCTAGTTTTAAAATAGCTATATGTGTTTTATTTGAAAAGTATATATGCTATTGTGATTATTCAAAGTTCCTAAAGTACTTACCTGCAATACCTTTCATGCAAAGTATTACATGTAGAATTTGAACCTGTGGTTCTTAAAATAAACTAAGAAAATATATTTTTCTATACAAAAACTTAGTGGCCTGGAATTGTCTCCGAGTGTGTGTTCCCCATTTATTGCCTGTGTGTATGTACAACAAATGCTTAACACTACTCCTTTGATAAGCCTACTGCTCGACCACACTACCACAAAACAGAGCATTAGTATTATCTCTTTTTGCCACTATCTTATCTCTAAGGGGAACCCTTGGACTCTGTGCATACTATTCCTTACTTTGAAATAGTGCATACAGAGCCAACTTCCTACAAACCCTTTTCCCCGCTGCGTCGAACTTGCAACTCTCCTTGTCTGGAGGTGGAGAGTCTCCTGAGGTGTGTGAGTTCGCTCTCTTGCGAGCTGCCCCTACTACCACAGAGTCTGGTGTTAATTGCTGCGTGATGTACACAGGGTCTGTTGGTAGCGGCTTGTATTTCTTCTCCACCCTTGGAGTTATGGCCCTGCCCTTCACAGGATCCTGAAACACCTGTTTGGAGTGTTTTAGCATTCCAGGTAGCATAGGGAGACTCTGATACTGGCTATGTGTGGATGATAGTGTGTTAAATAAAAAGTCATCCTCTATAGGCTCTGCGTGCAGGGTGACATTATGAAACGCCACTGCTCTTGACACCACCTGTGTGTAGGCTGTACTGTCCTCAGGTGGCGACGGTCTCGCTGGATAACAGTCTGGGCTGTTATCTGATACTGGCGCATCATAAAGATCCCATGGGTCAGGATCGTCCTGACTCATTCCAGTATGAGTTGGGGACTGCATCAGTGGTGGAGTGGCTATTGTTGTGTTGAGCGTGGAGGAGATGGTGGCGGGGTTACTTGTCTTGCCACCTTTGCCTGTGTTGCTCGTCTTTCTCATGGAAGGCAAGTTTTCTTTTCATCCGAATTGGGGGAAGAGTACTGATCTTCCCGGTGTCTTTTTGGATGTGGAGCCTTCTTTGAGTGTAATCTGGCTCCATTGACTCGAGTTCTTGTCCGAATCTATGTCCTTGCATTTGTGAGGACAGTCCCTGTTCCTCTGTGTAGGAACTTGCTTTCGGTTCCGAGGCCGGATGTTTCGGTATGAAAACTTTTTCGGCAGTCTTTTTCAGCTCCGACAATACTTTAATTTTCTGCGTCCCGGTCTCTCGGTGCAGACTCGTTTCGGTGCCGCTCTCTCGGTGCCGAACTTGCTCTGACCCGCTGTCTCAGGGTCGAGTCTGCCCTGTGCCGTTATCTCGACCGGAGTCGGATGCCCTCAACACATGCGTGCCCTTTTTCGGTGCCGATGGTCGGTCACCTATTTTTCGGGTTAAGCCATGGCCTGCCGGCGGTGGCATCTCCTGGGCTTTACTGGTCTTTGCATGACCGAAACGCGGAGCGAAAAGGAACACGTCCGAACCCGATGGCGGAAAGAAAACAATCTAAGATGGAGTCGACGCCCATGCGCAATGGAGCCGAAAGGGGAGGAGTCCCTCGATCTCGTGACTCAAAAGACTTCTTCGAAGAAAAACAACTTGTAACACTCTGAGCCCAACACTAGATGGCGGGATGTGCACAGCATGTGTATCTGCAGCTACACATGCCATCGAACATATTTATATATGTAAAGAAATGGCTCCCTGTTGCAGTTACCCCCCACTTTTTGCCTAATACTGATGCTGACTTGACTGAGAAGTGTGCTGGGACCCTGCTAACCAGGCCCCAGCACCAGTGTTCTTTCACCTAAAATGTACCATTGATTCCACAATTGGCACACCCTGGCATCCAGATAAGTCCCTTGTAACTGGTACCTCTGGTACCAAGGGCCCTGATGCCAGGGAAGGTCTCTAAGGGCTGCAGCATGTATTATGCCACCCTAGAGACCCCTCACTCAGCACAGACCCACTGCTTACCAGCTTGTGTGTGCTAGTGAGAACAAAATGAGTAAGTCGACATGGCACTCCCCTCAGGGTGCCATGCCAGCCTCTCACTGCCTATGCAGTATAGGTAAGACACCCCTCTAGCAGGCCTTACAGCCCTAAGGCAGGGTGCACTATACCATAGGTGAGGGTACCAGTGCATGAGCACTGTGCCCCTAGTGTCTAAGCAAAACCTTAGACATTGTAAGTGCAGGGTAGCCATAAGAGTATATGGTCTGGGAGTCTGTTTTACACGAACTCCACAGCACCATAATGGCTACACTGAAAACTGGGAAGTTTGGTATCAAACTTCTCAGCACAATAAATGCACACTGATGCCAGTGTACATTTTATTGCAAAATACACCCCAGAGGGCACCTTAGAGGTGCCCCCTGAAACTTAACCGACTATCTGTGTAGGCTGACTAGTTCCAGCAGCCTGCCACACTAGAGACATGTTGCTGGCCCCATGGGGAGAGTGCCTTTGTCACTCTGAGGCCAGTAACAAAGCCTGCACTGGGTGGAGATGCTAACACCTCCCCCAGGCAGGAGCTGTAACACCTGGCGGTGAGCCTCAAAGGCTCACCCCTTTGTCACAGCACCGCAGGACACTCCAGCTAGTGGAGTTGCCCGCCCCCTCCGGCCCGGCCCCCACTTTTGGCGGCAAGGCCGGAGAAAATAATGAGAATAACAAGGAGGAGTCACTGGCCAGTCAGGACAGCCCCTAAGGTGTCCTGAGCTGAGGTGACTAACTTTTAGAAATCCTCCATCTTGCAGATGGAGGATTCCCCCAATAGGGTTAGGATTGTGACCCCCTCCCCTTGGGAGGAGGCACAAAGAGGGTGTACCCACCCTCAGGGCTAGTAGCCATTGGCTACTAACCCCCCAGACCTAAACACGCCCTTAAATTTAGTATTTAAGGGCTACCCTGAACCCTAGAAAATCAGATTCCTGCAACAACAAGAAGAAGGACTGCCCAGCTGAAAACCCCTGCAGAGGAAGACCAGAAGACAACAACTGCCTTGGCTCCAGAAACTCACCGGCCTGTCTCCTGCCTTCCAAAGAACTCTGCTCCAGCGACGCCTTCCAAAGGGACCAGCGACCTCTGAATCCCCTGAGGACTGCCCTGCTTCGACGACGACAAGAAACTCCTGAGGACAGCGGACCTGCTCCAAAAAGACTGCAACTTTGTTTCAAGAAGCAGCTTTAAAGAACCCTGCAACTCCCCGCAAGAAGCGTGAGACTTGCAACACTGCACCCGGCGACCCCGACTCGGCTGGTGGGAGAACCAACACCTCAGGGAGGACCCCCGGACTACTCTACGACTGTGAGTACCAAAACCTGTCCCCCCTGAGCCCCCACAGCGCCGCCTGCAGAGGGAATCCCGAGGCTTCCCCTGACCGCGACTCTCTGAAACCTAAGTCCCGACGCCTGGAAAAGACCCTGCACCCGCAGCCCCCAGGACCTGAAGGACCGGACTTTCACTGCAGAAGTGACCCCCAGGAGTCCCTCTCCCTTGCCCAAGTGGAGGTTTCCCCGAGGAAGCCCCCCCTTGCCTGCCTGCAGCGCTGAAGAGATCCCTTGATCTCTCATTGACTTACATTGCGAACCCGACGCTTGTTCTAACACTGCACCCGGCCGCCCCCGCGCCGCTGAGGGTGAAATTTCTGTGTGGGCTTGTGTCCCCCCCCGGTGCCCTACAAAACCCCCCTGGTCTGCCCTCCGAAGACGCGGGTACTTACCTGCAAGCAGACCGGAATCGGGGCACCCCCTTCTCTCCATTATAGCCTATGCGTTTTGGGCACCACTTTGAACTCTGCACCTGACCGGCCCTGAGCTGCTGGTGTGGGAACTTTGGGGTTGCTCTGAACCCCCAACGGTGGGCTACCTTGGACCAAGAACTGAACCCTGTAAGTGTCTTACTTACCTGGTAAAACTAACAAAAACTTACCTCCCCCAGGAACTGTGAAAATTGCACTAAGTGTCCACTTTTAAAGTAGCTATTTTTGAATAACTTGAAAAGTATACATGCAATTGAAATGATTCAAAGTTCCTAATGTACTTACCTGCAATACCTTTCAAACAAGATATTACATGTTAAATTTGAACCTGTGGTTCTTAAAATAAACTAAGAAAAGATATTTTTCTATAACAAAACCTATTGGCTGGAGTTGTCTCTGAGTGTGTGTACCTCATTTATTGTCTATGTGTATGTACAACAAATGCTTAACACTACTCCTTGGATAAGCCTACTGCTCGACCACACTACCACAAAATAGAGCATTAGTATTATCTCTTTTTACCACTATTTTACCTCTAAGGGGAACCCTTGGACTCTGTGCATGCTATTCCTTACTTTGAAATAGCACATACAGAGCCAACTTCCTACAATATATATGGAACATTTCACTTACCCAGTGTACATCTGTTCGTGGCATTGTCATTTTCTCCCCACCAGCACACACAAGCTGGCAAGCAGTGTGTCTGTGCTGAGTGAGGGGTCCCTAGGGTGGCATAAGACATGCTGCCGCCCTTAGAGACCTTCCCTGGCATCAGGGCCCTTGGTACCAGGGGTACCAGTTACAAGGGACTTACCTGGGTGCCAGGGTTGTGCCAACTGTGGAAACAATGGTACATTTTAGGTGAAAGAACACTGGTGCTGGGGCCTGGTTAGCAGGGTCCCAGCACACTTCTCAGTCAAGTCAGCATCAGTATCAGGCAAAAAGTGGGGGGTAACTGCAACAGGGAGTCATTTCCTTACAAACCTACACAAAGAAGGACTGCTGACCTGAAAGCCCTGCAGAGACAACGGAGACAACAACTGCTTTGGCCCCAGCCCTACCGGCCTGTCTCCAGACTCAAAGAATGTGCACAGCGACGCACCCGATGGAGACCAGCGACCTCTGAAGCCTCAGAGGACTGCCCTGAACCAAAGGACCAAGAAACTCCTGTGAACAGAGGCTCTGTTCAAATACAGCAACAACTTTGCAACTTTTAAAGACCTCACTCTTCCCGCCGGAAGCGTGAGACTTCACCCTCTGCACCCAACGCCCCCGTCTCGAGCTCCAGAGAACCAAGACTACAGGGAGGACTCCCAGACGACAGACCTCGTGAGTAGCCCGAGACGACCCTCCCGGACCCCCACAGCGACGCATGCAGGGAGAATCCAGAGGCTCCCCCTGACCAAGACTGCCTGAACTAAGGAACCAGATGCCTGGACCAAGCACTGCACCAGCAGCCCCCCCCGGACCAGAAGGAACCGAACTGCAGTGCAGGAATGACCCTCAGGCGACCCTCTGCCTAGTCCAGTCGGTGGCTGGCCCGAGAAGCCCCCGTGCCCTGCCTGCACCGCTAGAGTGACCCCTCCATTGATTCCTATTCAAAACCAGACGCCTGCTTTGCATACTGCACCCGGCTGCCCCTGTGCCGCTGAGGGTGTTTTGTGTGCCTACTTGTGTCCCCCACCCCCCCCAGTGCTCTACAACCCCCCCCCCCCTGGTCTGCCCTCTGAAGACGCAGGTACTTATCTGTTGGCAGACTGGAACCGGAGCCCCCCTGTTCTCCAAAGGCACCTGTGCGTTTTGGGCCCTCCTTTGACCTCTGCACCTGACTGGCCCTGTGTTGCTGGTGCGGTGACTTTGGGGTTGCCTTGAACCCCCAAAGGTGGGCTCCCTATGCCCAGGAACTTGAACTTGTGAGTGCATTACTTACCTGAAAAACTAACCAATACTTACCTCTCCCAGGAACTGTTGATTTTTGCACTGTGTCCCCTTTTAAAATAGCTTATTGCCATCTTAACTAAAACTGTGTATGTTACTGCCCTAATTCAAAGTTCCTTACTTACCTGTGTGGAGTATCTTGCATTTTATGTATTTACTTCAAATCTTGAATCTTGTGGTTCTAAAATAAAGAAACGATAGTTTTCTATATAAAAACTAATTGGCCTGGAGTTAAGTCTGAGTGTGTGTTCCTCATTTATTGCCTGTGTGTACAACAAATGCTTAACACTACCCTCTGATTAGCCTACTGCTCGACCAGACTACCACAAAATAGAGCATTAGTATTATCTCTTTTTGCCACTATCTTACCTCTAAGGGGAAGCCTTGGACTCTGTGCACACTATCTCTTACTTTGAGATAGTATATACAGAGCCAACTTCCTACAGTGCCTGAATTTACCACACCATCTATGACAAATTCCCAGACCATTTACTCAATATGGCTACCCTGCACTTACAATGTCTAAGAATTGACTTAGACACTGTAGGGGCATAGTGCTCATGCAGCTATGCCCTCACCTGTGGTATAGTGCACCCTGCCTTAGGGCTGTAAGGCTTGCTAGAGGGTGACTTACCTATGCCACAGGCAGTGGTATGTGGGCATAGCACTCTGAGGGGAGTGCCATGTCGACTTAGTCATTTTCTCCCCACCAGCACATACAAGCTGCAAAGCAGTGTGCATGCATTAAGTACGGGTCCCTGAGTGTAGCATAATATATGCGGCAGCCCTTAGCGAACTTCCCTGGCCACAGGACTCTTGGCACCAGGGGTACCTTTCACAAGGGACTTAATTGTGTGCCAGGGCTGTGCCAACTGTGGAAAAAGAGGTACAGTTTTAGGGAAGAACACTGGTGCTGGGGCCTGGTTAGCAGGGTCCCAGCACACTGTCAATCAAAGCTGGTATCAACACTTAGGTAAAATGTGGGGGTAGGGGATGGCGGGGAGGACTGTTGACCATGCCAACAGTGGCAATTTCCTACACTTCCCAAACAAAAACCCCAATTTATAAAGAAGAAAGTGGCGGCAGTTGTGATTTGTCACACCACTCAAGAAGAGGGCTCTATTGAAGAACAAGACGTGGGCACTAACTCTGCTAGACAACGCAGCAGAGGTCACAATAGTTCGCCAGAATCTTCAAGAGCATCTGGAGGTAAAAGCAACTAATGACTTCTTACAACTTGAAACTGCGGACATGCGTGTGTCTCCACGCTTGACAGGGTGAACAAAGTAACGTTACAGTTAGGAGACATTGAACGCATAATCAACGCAATCTTTTGATCGTAAAGATTTATGATATTCTACTGGCCAAAAGGCTTTGGACACCTTAATTTGTTTGTACTTGCCCACATGGGGAAGGGGTTATCAAGCCTTCTTGCTCGCCCCTTGTTCCAGATGACCTCGTAGAATCCTATGCCAATGATTAAGCATTAGCGCAGGCACCCACGTTATATTACAACCACATAGGGTGGAATAAAGATGCCCCCTATCATGTAATTCCAATTAAAAATCAACCCCAACCCCAATCCCAATACCTAATAAAACATGATGCTAAGGCAACTGTGAGGGAAATCCTCACACAACTAGAGTACCAGGGCGTAAACAGTCATACACGCACGTATGTTATACAAAACTCACAGCATAGGACTTATGAACAACACAGTGCGCAATAAATACAAAACACTGGACATTTCCAATATTTTTTTGTGCCAAAATATAGCACCTGAGAGTAGAGACTTAAGAAGTTTCGGTGCACGAGGCTCACAGAACAATTCTGTAGTTTACCACAGGGGTAAAAGAACAGTCCAGTACTGGTTGCGGCTCGTGTAACTTCAATATTGCACGACATTGACCCTGAAGCATTGTCCTATGTAGATGACATCTACCTTACAGATGATGAATTACTGAAACATCTAAGACGGGTAGCACACATTGTTGTGGGATTTGCCGAATTTGGTAATAATTTCAACTTCAAAAAAGTCAAAAATAGTCTTCCTTAGCATCCTGTTTTCGGGATACAAGGTATCAAGTGAAGGAAAGAGCCTAGCGCCAAATTCTTGGAATAATGCACAGTTTCAACCTCCAAATACCATTAAAAAAAACTCCAATCCCTATTGGGTTTCCTGAATTTAGGCAGAACTTACATTCCAGATTATGCATCACGCATAAAACCCTTATGACTTAATACGTCCTGACTTTTCCAGTAAATCTTGGTCAGTCGAATACACATGCATTCTCAGAACATTGCAACAAGACATGCTTGCAGCACAACACCTACACACATGGGACAATAAAAAAAACATCTGGTCATCAGAGTAATTGCTGGAGCCATTGGTTTCACCTATTTAATATTCAATGAAGGTGAGACAGTCCCGATTGCATACAAATCACACCCATATTTAACAGCAGAGCAACGCTTTGCTCCTACTGAGAAACTTCTCATTGTTGTTCAGATGGCGGTCATTAAAGAGACCACTAGCCCAGGGTAAACGCATTATTGTTTTATCTCCAATCCCAGCCCTTGAAGCTGGTACAAAAGTCAGCGTTCCAAACGCTAAAGCATTACATCCCCGTTGGATCCAATGGGCAACGTCTCTGACAGCCACTGATGTTGACTATATCTTTGACCCAAAATTACAAACACAAGAATTTTTGTAGTATGAACAAGTATACCCAGTTCTGGCAAATACACTGCCTATTGATCAATATCAAAGAGTCATGTATACCGATGGCTCAGCACAACCTGCAATAGGCCCAAAGCATCAATACTCCACTGCTTGCGCAGTCATAAGTGGCTAAATGGAGGGTAATACGTTTTATCCACAACATACCTTCACACAAACCTTAGGGGATTGCACTGCACAACGAGCAGAGCTGAAGGCTCTGGTGATGGCACTGGAACATACGGATCCTGCACAGCCAATATTGATTGTCTGGGATTTGTACTATTGTGTCCAGACCTTCAATGAATATCTGCATTACTGGTGCCCGAATGGGTTCAGAGATTCCAAAGGTAACACCATCAAACACAGACTTCTGTGGGGGGGGAAGTAGCAGATCTGAAGGAAATGCTACCAAATGTCCATGCTGTGCAGACACTTGGACACCAGCGCGTTGGAATACACGTTGCTGGAAATACACTGGCTAATGAAGCAGCCAAATAAGCAGTAGCTACAGCTTCTGTTGCTGCAGTAACTCGTTTAAGAATGAAACCGGACGATGACATGTGGGCTGCGTGAAAGCCACGGCTGAAGGCACACCCTTACCAAAAGCATTTCCTGCTGAATATTCCTACTGCATGGGAGGCTTTCTAGATGCAGAAGTAAAAATACCAGGCGTGCAAGTTCGAGAAATTCCCAATAAAGACCAAATACCAGAGTTGATTAAAGCAGTGCATGAGAGGGTTGCCTCTGCCTATGCAGGTGTGGCGGCTACAATATCATTATAGCAAGTACGTTATTGGTGGCCAGGACTATACAAACAGACCAAGTAATATTATGTACTGGACCACTGTGGTCCCCTAACACCGGACAGCGATTACAAATACGTCTTAGTCGCTGTTGACTTCTGCTCCAGATTTCTATGGGTGTGGCCACAACGCTCGGCTGATGCTCGGACTGTTACTTGTCTCCATTTCATCTTGAGGGAACCAGTGTCATGGAGCGACGAAACTGAGATTTAAAGCAATCCTTAAAAGCCAGAGTATTAGTTACGGGTCATACTTGGCTTAATCACCAGTATGGAGTCCAGAGAGCACTTAATAATCTGTAGTACTTCATACGAGTGCCTGTTTGGAACTCAAACGTATGTTCCAGATGTTTATGGTCCTGGTGTGGAGGCAGCAGAATAACCTTTCGACATAAATGAACGTGTCACTATCTTGCAAGAATTACAACAGTTCCGGGACGACAACACTTCTGCCGGTGCTGCCTCTGTAGGAATTGAGGATGTACCAATAATACCTACCGGCTGGATTTCAAAGGTTGGGGATCTAGTACATGAAAAACTTGCTGTGAAAAAGGAGTTTGGTCCTTCTTATCATGCACCGGTCCCTGTCCTGGGAATACACGGTACCAGAACTGTTATTCTACTACCGCTGCCTGGTTCTAAAGAAAATCGTTTTGTCTCCATCAACAATGTCAAGCTACACCATGTGGCCTATCCTGCACAGCAGACCAAGAGGAACAACCAGTAATACCCAAATCCCTCTCACTACTAGTCAAGATGTCCATCTGCAAGTTTTGAGCAGCAACGCTGAAACCTCTCTGAGCTTGGGGAGGGTAGAAAATGATCTTGCATTAGTTCCACTAACATCTGTTACAACAAGCAACACAGAAATTGCTGATTGATTTGACTAGACTTCTACACAAATGGATAGCGTAATTTACAGTGAACCACTGCGGGAGACCCCTGCCAGTTCTCCTCCTTTAAATACGGCTCCAGTTTGTGCACGAACTGTTTCTAGATACTTTGCCGACATCAATTACACCTTTTCGGACTCATTTGCCTCTTCTACACCCGACCTGCCAAAAACACGTTAGCTGATAAAGTGGCCTAAAACAAATTATATTATTTTCCCATGGAACTATCTGTGGCTTTCCTTGACTAGATTAGCTTTCCTCTTTTGGATTGGCTTTGTTATTACTTTCTTTCTACTAATACATGGTCATTACTTTCCTGAACGATCAACAGTTAAACAGGTGGATGAGGTCTTAAAACACAATTTTTCTTCTCACAAGGTCCGCAGAGACTTGTCTTTCGGGAACATTTCCGCTATATCAATTCCTGAGGGGATGGTTTCGGAAAAAAGTCATTTGACTTATACAGCCCGAAGGAGGTCATTCAAATAACATATGTGTTTAAACTTTCAATGAATGATGAAATAATACCCGGAGTTGTTTCTGATGACTGGGATGTGAAAACAGTTGATTCTATGATAGCTGAACTGCAGTATTTTACTGTATTCGAAAGTGAGGATGTTTATCAATCCAAAGAGAATTTTGCTATAATTATTATGGACACCATTTCATTCGTAGACTAAGTACCCCGAAAACTATTTTTATTTATACACAAGGGGAACACTGGGAGGGGGTTACTGGCCCAAGGAAGGTTGTAGTGTACACAGATCTACCTGTAGAGTGTCTCTTGGGGAATGACTTGGGAGGCTGAAATGGAGTTGGAGGCCCATGTTGCAATGCTGGGCAACCCAAGGCATATTTTTGGTTTGGCCAGGTGTAGGAAGTTGGCTCTGTATGTACTATTTCAAAGTAAGAAATAGCATGCACAGAGTCCAAGGGTTCCCCTTAGAGGTAAGATAGTGGCAAAAAGAGATAATTCTAATGCTCTATTTTGTGGTAGTGTGGTCGAGCAGTAGGCTTATCAGAGGGTAGTGTTAAGCATTTGTTGTACACAAACAGGCAATAAATGAGGAACACACATTCAACGACAATTCCAACTGGTTTTTATATAGAAAATGAAAATGTCACTTACCCAGTGTACATCTGTTCGTGGCATTAGTCGCTGCAGATTCACATGTTTGGCACAGTCCGCTGCCTGGTGTTGGGCT
The DNA here is from genome assembly GCF_031143425.1 of Pleurodeles waltl. Taxonomy (NCBI): domain Eukaryota; kingdom Metazoa; phylum Chordata; class Amphibia; order Caudata; family Salamandridae; genus Pleurodeles; species Pleurodeles waltl. Next base: position 659,615,578 of record NC_090445.1, on the reverse strand, counting down.
CGGAGTATTACAAGTTGTTTTTCTTCGAAGAAGTCTTTTTGGTCACGGGACCGAAGGACTCCTCCCTCTTTGGCTCCATTGCGCATGGGCGTCGACTCCATCTTAGATTGTTTTTCCCCGCAGAGGGTGAGGATGGAGTTGTTTGGTATAAATAGTGCCCATGCAATGGAGTGAATATGTATGTATGATAAGAGTTTCTAAAAATTATTTACAAATGTTCAGATGTTTAAGGTTTATGATCTACTTCTAAACGGCTACAGGCTTCCCGGGGAGGTGGGAGGGTACATGTGAATCTGCAGCGACTAATGCCACGAACAGATGTACACTGGGTAAGTGACATTTTCAGTTCGATGGCATATGTTGCTGCAGATACACATGTTTGGCATAGACTGTAAAGCAGTTACCTCCCCTAAAAGCGGTGGTTTAGCCTGTAGGAGTTGAAGTAGTTTGGAATAATGTTCTTAGTACAGCTTGGCCCACTGTAGCTTGTTGTGCATTTTGTACGTCTACACAGTAGTGTTTAGTAAACGTATGAGGCGTAGACCAGGTTGCAGCCTTACATATTTCGCTCATAGGAATGTTTCCTAGAAAGGCCATTGTAGCACCTTTCTTTCTGGTTGAGTGTGCCTTTGGTGTAATAGGCAATTCTCTTTTGGCTTTAAGATAGCATGTTTGAATGCACCTGACTATCCATCTAGCAATGCCTTGTTTAGAGATTGGATTTCCTATGTGTGGTTTTTGAAAAGCTATGAACAGTTGTTTTGTTTTCCTGATTAGCTTTGTTCTGTCAATGTAATACATTAGTGCTCTTTTGATGTCCAATGTATGTAGTGCCCTTTCAGCCACAGAATTTGGTTGTGGGAAGAACACTGGCAATTCTACTGTTTGATTTAAATGGAATGGTGAGATTACTTTTGGCAGAAATTTAGGATTTGTTCTTAGAACTATTTTATTGTTGTGTATTTGAATAAATGGTTCTTGTATGGTAAATGCCTGTATTTCACTTACTCTTCTGAGGGATGTGATTGCAATGAGAAATGCGACCTTCCAGGTTAGATATTGCATTTCACAGGAATGCATGGGTTCGAAAGGGGGACCCATGAGTCTTGTTAAGACGATGTTAAGGTTCCATGAAGGAACTGGTGGTGTTCTTGGTGGTATAATTCTTTTTAGCCCTTCCATGAATGCTTTAATAATGAAAATGTCACTTACCCAGTGTACATCTGTTCGTGGCATCAGTCGCAGTAGATTCGCATGTTCTGCAATAGCTCGCCATCTGGTGTTGGGCCGGAGTGTTACAAGTTGTTTTTCTTCGAAGAAGTCTTTCGAGTCACGGGACCGAGTGACTCCTCCTTTTGTCTCCATTGCGCATGGGCGTCGACTCCATCCTCGATTGTTTTTCCCCGCAGAGGGTGAGGTAGGAGTTGAATTGTAGTAATAGTGCCCATGCAATGGAGTGACTAAGTATGCACTTATTTAAGGTTGAGATGATACATATATAAATAATTGAAGGTAACTTCCAAACTGCTACAGGCTCCCGGGGAGGCGGGTGGGCACATGCGAATCTACTGCGACTGATGCCACGAACAGATGTACACTGGGTAAGTGACATTTTCAGTTCGATGGCATCTGTCGCTGTAGATACGCATGTTCTGCAATAGACTAGTAAGCAGTTATTTCCCCAAAAGCGGTGGATCAGCCTGTAGGAGTGGAAGTAGTCTGAAATAATGTCCTTAATACAGCTTGACCTACTGTGGCTTGTTGTGCGGATAACACGTCTACACAGTAGTGCTTGGTGAATGTGTGAGGCGTAGACCATGTGGCTGCCTTACATATTTCTTGCATTGGGATGTTTCCTAGAAAGGCCATGGTAGCACCTTTCTTTCTGGTTGAGTGTGCCCTTGGTGTAATGGGCAGCTGTCGTTTAGCTTTAAGGTAGCAGATTTGGATGCATTTAACTATCCATCTGGCTATACCTTGTTTTGAAATTGGGTTTCCTGCATGAGGTTTTTGAAATGCAATAAAGAGTTGTTTAGTCTTTCTGATGTTCTTTGTTCTGTCAATGTAATACATTAATGCTCTTTTGACATCTAATGTATGTAGTGCCCTTTCAGCTACGGTATCTGGCTGTGGAAAGAACACCGGAAGTTCCACTGTTTGATTTAGATGGAACGGTGAAATAACCTTTGGCAAAAATTTAGGATTGGTCCTTAGGACGACTTTATTTTTGTGTAGTTGTATAAAAGGTTCCTGTATAGTAAACGCCTGAATCTCGCTTACTCTTCTCAGGGAAGTAATGGCGATGAGAAATGCCACCTTCCAGGTTAGGAACTGTATGTCGCAGGAGTGCATGGGTTCAAAAGGTGGACCCATAAGTCTAGTTAGGACAACATTTAGGTTCCATGAAGGAACAGGTAGTGTTCTTGGTGGTATAATTCTCCTAAGGCCCTCCATGAATGCTTTAATGACTGGTATTTTATATAGGGAAGTTGAATAGGTAGTCTGCAGGTATGCAGATATTGCTGCAAGGTGAATCTTAATGGAAGAGAAAGCTAGGTTAGATTTTTGTAAGTGAAGCAAGTAACCCACTACATGTTCTGGAGTTGTGTGTAATGGTTGTATTTGATTAATATGGCAGTAGCAAACAAACCTCTTCCATTTACTTGCATAGCAGTGCCTGGTGGATGGCCTTCTTGCTTGTTTTATGACTTCCATACATTCTTGGGTAAGTTGTAAGTGCCCGAATTCTAGGATTTCAGGAGCCAGATTGCTAGATTCAGCGATGCTGGATCTGGGTGTCTGATCTTTTGGTTGTGCTGTGTCAACAGATCTGGCCTGTTGGGCAATTTGATGCAGGGTACCACTGATAGGTCTAGCAGCGTTGTGTACCAGGGTTGCCTTGCCCAAGTTGGTGCTATCAATATGAGTTTGAGTTTGCTTTGACTGAGTTTGTTTACCAGGTAAGGAAGGAGAGGGAGAGGAGGAAAAGCGTAAGCAAATATCCCTGACCAGTTCATCCATAGGGCATTGCCTTGGGATTGTTTGTGTGGGTATCTGGATGCGAAGTTTTGGCATTTTGCGTTCTCCCTTGTCGCAAACAAGTCTATCTGAGGTGTTCCCCAGAGTTTGAAATAAGTGTTCAGTATTTGGGGGTGAATTTCCCATTCGTGGACCTGTTGGTGATCTCGAGAGAGATTGTCTGCGAGTTGATTTTGTATCCCTGGTATAAACTGTGCAATTAGGCGAATTTGGTTGTGAATTGCCCAATGCCAAATTTTTTGTGCTAACAGGCTTAACTGCGTGGAGTGCGTCCCTCCCTGCTTGTTTAGATAATACATTGTTGTCATGTTGTCTGTTTTGACGAGAATGTATTTGTGAACTATTATTGGTTGGAAAGCTTTTAGTGCTTGAAAAACTGCAAGAAGTTCTAGGTGATTGATATGCAGTTTTGTTTGATGTACGTTCCATTGTCCTTGTATGCTGTGTTGATCGAGGTGTGCTCCCCACCCTGTCATGGAAGCATCTGTTGTTATTACGTATTGTGGCACTGGGTCTTGGAAAGGCCGCCCCTTGTTTAAATTTATGTTGTTCCACCACAGAAGCGAGAGGTAAGTTTGGCGGTCTATTAACACCAGATCTAGAAGGTGACCCTGTGCTTGAGACCACTGTGATGCTAGGCATTGTTGCAAGGGCCTCATGTGCAGTCTTGCGTTTGGGACAATGGCTATGCATGATGACATCATGCCTAGGAGTTGTAATACCATCTTTGCTTGTATCTTTTGTGTTGGATACATGCGTTGTATGAGGGTGTTGAAATTTTGAATTCTTTGTGGACTTGGAGTGGCTACTCCTTTTGATGTGTCTATTATGGCTCCCAGGTATTGTTGTACCTTGCGTGGCAGAATTTTGGATTTTGTGAAATTGACGGTGAACCCTAGTTTGAAGAGGGTTTGTATGATATGATTCGTGTGATTTGAGCACTCTATTAACGAATGGGCCTTGATTAGCCAGTCGTCTAGATATGGGAACACATGTATTTGCTGTCTTCTGATGTGTGCAGCGACTACCGCTAGACATTTGGTAAAGACTCTTGGTGCGGTTGTTAATCCGAAAGGCAGTACCTTGAATTGGTAATGTATTCCTTTGAATACAAACCTTAGGTATTTCCTGTGCGATGTGTGTATTGGTATATGGAAATAAGCATCCTTGAGGTCTAAAGTTGCCATGTAGTCGTGCAGCTTTAGCAATGGCAATACTTCTTGTAGTGTGACCATGTGGAAGTGGTCTGATTTGATGAAAGTGTTGACTACTCTGAGGTCTAGGATTGGTCTCAGTGTTTTGTCCTTCTTTGGTATCAGAAAGTACAGTGAGTAAACTCCTGTGTTTATTTGTGTGTTTGGCACTAATTCGATTGCATTCTTTTGCAATAGTGCCTGCACTTCTATCTCTAGGAGATTGGAATGGTGTGTTGTTAAATTTTGTGCTTTTGGTGGTATGTTTGGAGGGAACTGTAGAAATTCTATGCAGTAACCATGTTGGATAATTGCTAGAACCCAAGTGTCTGTAGTGATTTTCTCCCATGCTCTGTAATAATGACCTATTCGTCCCCCCACTGGTGTTGTGTGGAGGGGGTGAGTGACATGTGAGTCACTGTTTAGTAGTAGGGGTTTTGGGGCTTTGGAATCTTCCTCTATTTCTAGGGAATTGCCCTCCTCTATATTGTCCCCGAAAACCTCCTCTATACTGTCCTTGGTAACTGGACGGTGTGGCTTGTGAGGTGCTGGCTTGTGTGCTTTGACCCCGAAACCCCCCTCGAAAGGGCGTTTTACGGAATGAGCTGTAATTCCCTCTGCTCTGCGGGGAGTAGAGTGCGCCCATGGCTTTGGCAGTGTCCGTATCTTTTTTGAGTTTCTCAATTGCTGTGTCCACTTCTGGACCGAACAGTTCTTTTTCATTAAAAGGCATATTGAGAACTGCTTGTTGAATCTCTGGTTTAAATCCAGACGTTCGGAGCCATGCATGCCTTCTGATAGTTATTGATGTATTAATTGTCCGTGCAGCTGTATCTGCAGCGTCCATGGAGGAGCGGATCTGGTTGTTGGAGATGGCCTGTCCCTCCTCAACCAATTGTTTTGCCCTATTTTGGAAGTCTTTGGGCAGATGTTCAATGAGATGTTGCATCTCGTCCCAGTGGGCTCTGTCATAGCGCGCAAGTAGTGCCTGGGAGTTCGCGATGCGCCACTGGTTTGCAGCTTGTGCTGCGACTCTCTTACCAGCTGCATCAAACTTGCGGCTTTCTTTATCTGGGGGTGGTGCATCTCCAGATGTGTGAGAGTTGGCCCTTTTTCTAGCTGCTCCTACAACAACAGAGTCTGGTGGCAGCTGTGTTGTGATGAAAGCCGGGTCCGTAGGAGGCGGCTTATACTTTTTTTCCACCCTTGGTGTGATTGCCCTACTTTTGACCGGGTCCTTAAATATGTCTTTTGCGTGCCGGAGCATACCAGGGAGCATAGGCAGGCTTTGGTAGGAGCTGTGGGTGGAGGAGAGTGTGTTGAACAAGAAATCATCCTCGACCTGTTCTGAGTGGAGGCTTACGTTGTGAAATTGTGCTGCTCTAGCCACCACCTGAGAGTACGCGGTGCTGTCTTCTGGTGGAGATGGTTTTGTAGGGTATGCCTCTGGGCTGTTATCTGACACTGGGGCGTCGTATAGGTCCCATGCGTCCTGGTCTTGGTCACCCTGGCTCATGGTGGTGTGAGCTGGGGAGTGTGATGGCGTTTGTGCTGGTGAAACGTTAATCACGGGCGGAGGAGAGGGTGGTGGTGTAACTCTTTTCACCACTTTTGGTTGTGGTGCTTGTTCCGTCTGGAACTCCAACCTTCTCTTTCTCCTAATGGGGGGAAGGGTGCTTATTTTCCCTGTCCCCTGCTGAATGAAGATACGCTTTTGCGTATGGTCCGCATCAGTTGCTTGTAGCTCTTCCTCAAACCTATGCTTCTGCATTTGGGAGGTTAGCGAGTGCTCTTCTGTATAAGAGCCTGAAGCTGGGTAGCTTGCAGTTTGTTTCGGCATCGAAACTTTGTCTGCGTGTTTTTTCGGCTCCGAGGTGACTTTTTTCCTTTTCGGGGCCGAAACCTCTCGGCGTCGATCTGTTTCGGTGCCGCTGTCTCGGCGTCGAGCCGTGTCCACACCGGCATCTCGGTGTCGAGGCTTGTCTCCAGCACTTTCTCGGTCCCGAGAAGGCTGCGTGCCGGTGTCTCGACCGGAGTCGGACGATCTCGGCACCGTTTGGGCCTTTTTCGGTGCCGACGGTCGGTCACCGATTTTATGGGTTGAGCCATGGCCTGGTGGCAGTGGCGTCCCCTGGGCCTTGTAAATGTTTCTTTGTGTGGTTTTCGACGTCTTACTCACGGTTTGTGTATCGTCGAATCCTTCGGAGTCTGAGTCTTGGATCGAGAAGGTACCTTCCTCTTCCTGTTCCTCGAACTCCCGTCGGGCTGTCGGTGCGGACGCCATTTGAAGTCTTCTGGCTCGACGGTCTCGGAGTGTTTTTCGGGACCGGAACGCACGACAGGCCTCGCAGGTGTCTTCGCTGTGCTCAGGTGACAGGCACAGGTTGCAGACCAAGTGTTGGTCTGTGTAGGGGTATTTATTGTGGCATTTGGGGCAGAAACGGAACGGGGTCCGTTCCATCGGCGTTCTTCAGCACGCGGTCGGGCCGACCAGGCCCCGACGGGGGATCGAAAAACTACCCCGAAGGGCACCGGAGCTCTTCGATCTTCGATGCGGTGTTGAATGTAAGTACGCCGATCCCGAACGCAACAATACCGACGAAAATCTTCCGAAATTAACTATTTTTTCTGTTCCGAAACTCGGAGCGACAGGAACACGTCCGAACCCGATGGCGGAAAAAAAACAATCGAGGATGGAGTCGACGCCCATGCGCAATGGAGACAAAAGGAGGAGTCACTCGGTCCCGTGACTCGAAAGACTTCTTCGAAGAAAAACAACTTGTAACACTCCGGCCCAACACCAGATGGCGAGCTATTGCAGAACATGCGTATCTACAGCGACAGATGCCATCGAACCTGGTATTCTAAATAGAGACGATGAATGAGTAGTTTGTAGGTAAGCAGATATAGCTGCGAGGTGTATTTTTATAGATGAAAAAGCGAGATTCGCTTTTTGCAAATGTAGTAAGTATCCTACTATGTCTTTAGTAGAGGCATGTACTGGTTGTATTTGATTGGCATGGCAGTAGTAAACAAATCTTTTCCACTTAGATGCATAACAGTGTCTAGTGGAAGGTTTTCTAGCTTGTTTTATGACCTCCATGCATTCTTGTGTGAGGTCCAAGTGTCCAAATTCTAGGGTTTCAGGAGCCAAATTGCCAGATTCAATGATGCTGGGTTTGGATGTCTGATCTGTTGTTTGTGTTGTGTTAACAGATCTGGCCTGTTGGGTAGTTTGACATGCGGTACTAGTGAAAGGTCTAGTAGAGTTGTATACCAAGGTTGTCTTGCCCATGTGGGTGCTATCAGTATGAGTTTGAGTTGGTTTTGACTCAACTTGTTTACTAGATATGGAAGGAGAGGGAGAGGGGGAAAAGCGTACGCAAATATCCCTGACCAATTCATCCATAGAGCATTGCCTTGTGATTCGCGGTGTGGGTACCTGGATGCGAAGTTTTGGCATTTTGAGTTTTCTCTTGTTGCGAACAAATCTATCTGGGGTGTTCCCCAAATTTGAAAGTACTTGTTCAGAACTTGGGGGTGAATTTCCCATTCGTGGACTTGTTGGTGGTCTCGCGAAAGGTTGTCTGCTAGTTGGTTTTGTATTCCTGGAATAAATTGTGCTATTAGGCGAATGTTGTTGTGAATCGCCCACTGCCAAATTTTTTGTGTTAGGAGGCACAATTGTGTTGAGTGTGTTCCTCCTTGTTTGTTTAGATAATACATTGTTGTCATGTTGTCTGTTTTGACAAGAATGTATTTGTGTGTTATTATGGGTTGGAAGGCTTTTAACGCTAGAAATACTGCCAACAGTTCTAGGTAATTGATATGAAGTTTTGTTTCGTGTATATCCCATTGTCCTTGAATGCTGTGGTGATTGAGGTGTGCTCCCCACCCTGTCATGGAAGCATCTGTTGTTATAACGTATTGAGGCACTGGGTCCTGAAATGTCCGCCCTTTGTTTAAATTTTTGCTGTTCCACCATAGAAGCGAGAGGTATGTTTGGCGGTCTACCAACACCAGATTTTGAAGTTGACCCTGTGCCTGTGACCATTGTGATGCTAGACACTGTTGTAAGGGTCGCATGTGTAGTCTTGCGTTTGGGACAATGGCTATGCATGATGACATCATGCCTAGAAGTTTTAGCACAAGTTTTGCTTGTATTTTTTGGTTTGGAAACATAGCACTTATTAGCTTGTGGAATGCTTGCACTCTTTGTGGACTTGGAGTGGCAATTCCTTTTGATGTGTTGATGGTTGCTCCTAGATATTGTTGTGTTTGACACGGTTCTAGGTGTGATTTTGTGTAGTTGATGGAAAACCCCAGTTTGTGAAGGGTTTGTATGACAAAGGTGGTGTCGTTTGCGCATTTTTTTACTGTGTTGGTTTTGATTAGCCAGTCGTCTAGGTAAGGGAACACATGTATCTGTTGTCTCCTGATGTGTGCTGCTACTACTGCTAGACATTTTGTGAACACTCTTGGTGCAGTTGTTATTCCGAATGGCAACACCTTGAACTGGTAATGTATTCCTTTGAATACGAACCGTAGGTACTTTCTGTGAGAAGGGTGTATTGGTATATGAAAGTACGCATCCTTTAGGTCTAATGTGGTCATGTAATCTTGCTTTTTGAGCAGTGGAATGATGTCTTGTAGTGTGACCATGTGAAAATGGTCCGATATGATGTAGGTATTTAGTGTCCTGAGATCTAATATTGGTCTTAATGTTTCGTCTCTTTTTGGAATTAGAAAGTACAGGGAGTAAACTCCTGTGTTTTTTTGTTGTACTGGTACTAATTCTATTGCATCCTTTTGCAGTAGTGCTTGAACTTCTAGTCCTAAAAGTTCTAAATGATGTTGTGACATTTTGCGTGTTTTGGGGGGGATGTTTGGTGGGAAGTTGTGGAATTCTATGCAATAGCCATGTTGGATTATTGCTAATACCCAATTGTCTGTTGTAATCTGTTGCCAAGCTTGGTAGAATTGGCTTAGTCTTCCCCCCACTGGTGTTGGGTGAAGGGGTTGCGTGACTTGAAAGTCACTGTTTAGGTGGAGGTGTTTTTGGAGTCTGGAATCTTCCCCTACTCCTTGGGAATTGACCCCCCCGATATCCCCTGAAACCACCCCTTTGGAAGGAACCCTGATATGGTGTGGTTCTTGATTGTTGGCTGGTGGTGTCTGTGGGTTGGCCACGAAACCCCCCTCTAAATGGAGTTTTTCTGAAAGTGCCTCTGCTCTGCGGGGAGTAGAGTGCGCCCATGGCTTTGGCCGTGTCTGTGTCCTTTTTAAGTTTTTCAATGGCTGTATCCACTTCCGAGCCAAACAGTTGTTTCTCGTTGAAGGGCATATTAAGGACAGCCTGCTGGATTTCAGGTTTGAAGCCTGAAGTGCGTAGCCAAGCGTGTCTCCTTATGGTGACAGCAGTGTTGACTGTTCTTGCTGCAGTATCGGCTGCGTCTAGTGAAGAGCGGATTTGATTGTTTGAGATCGTTTGTCCCTCTTCCACTATTTGCTGCGCCCTTTTTTGGTATTCCTGGGGAAGATGGTCTACGAGAAGTTGCATCTCGTCCCAGTGTGCGCGGTCATATCTGGCCAGCAGCGCTTGTGAATTTGCGATGCGCCACTGGTTGGCTGCCTGTGACGCCACTCTTTTCCCTGCCGCGTCAAATTTTCTGCTTTCTTTGTCCGGAGGTGGGGCGTCGCCAGATGTATGTGAATTTGCTCTTTTGCGAGCTGCCCCTACTACCACAGAGTCGGGTGGTAACTGTGAAGTAATAAACACTGGGTCTGTGGGTGGTGGTTTGTATTTCTTATCCACCCTTGGGGTGATGGCTCTTGATTTTACGGGCTCCTCAAAAATTTGTTTTGCGTGCCGTAACATCCCTGGTAGCATTGGGAGACATTGATATTGGCTATGTGTAGCCGAGAGGGTGTTAAATAAGAAATCATCCTCTATAGGATCGGAATGCAGTTGGACATTGTGGAAGTCTGCAGCCCTAGCCACCAGTTGCGAGTATGAGGTACTGTCCTCTGGCGGTGACGGCTTTGTGGGGTATGACTCGGGATCATTGTCCGGCACTGGGGTGTCATACAGGTCCCAAGCGTCTTGATCCTGATCGTCATGACTTATGGTAGTTTGCGCTGGTGAGTGCATTTGTGGCGGTGTTTGTGCCGGCGATGCCTGTGGAGGAGAGGGCGGAGGCGTGACTTTTTTAACCACTTTGGCTTGTGGTTGTGTGTCATCCTTTGGAAGTCCGATCTTTCTTTTCCTCATGATTGGGGGAAGGGTTGATATCTTCCCTGTATCTTGCTGGATGCACAGTCTCTTTTGTGTGTAGTCCGATTCTACACTTTGGAGCTCTTGTCCAAATTTGTGCATTTGACCACTTAGTCCTTGTTCCTCTGAGTAGGATGAAGGTGTGGTATTTTTCGGCGCCGAGAGAGAATGTTTTTTCGGTTTCGGCACCGACAGTATTTTTGTTCCTTTCGGCACGGATTCTCGGTGCCGATGTCTTTCGGTGCCGGTATCTTGTTTTTGTCTCTCGGAGCCGCTTTCTCGGCTCCGAGGTTGCTCCATGGCGGTCCCTCGACCGGAGTCGGGTGTCTTCGCTATGGGCGTGCCCTTTTTCGGCCCCTTCGACGGGTCGCCTGATTTATGGGTCGAGCCATGGCCTGTTGGCAGTGGCGTCCCCTGGGCTTTTGGTTTGTCGATGGATTTACTTTTCGACGTCTTACTCACAGTTTGTTGCTGTTGTTCGACGTCGGAGTCTCCGGATTCTGATTCCGGACCCGAGAATGTTTCCTCTTCGTCGTCGAAACGTTGTTTTGTCGACGTGGACGCCATTTGGTGACGCCTGGCTCTTCGGTCCCGGAGTGTTTTTCTGGACCGGAAGGCTCGACAGGCTTCACAGGTATCCTCCTTGTGCTCGGGGGACAAGCACAAGTTACAGACCAAGTGCTGATCTGTATAAGGATACTTACTGTGACATTTTGGGCAGAAACGAAACGGGGTCCGTTCCATCGGCTTCGATGTCGCACGCGGTCGGGCCGACCAGGCCCCGATGGGGGATCGAAACTGCCCCAAAGTCTTCCGATGATCGGTGTCGATGTACCTAACTATCCCGATACCGAACGGAACAATACCGACGCTTTCTTCCGAGATTCTGACTAACTTTCCGAACCGAAACACGGAGCGAAAAGGAATACGTCCGAACCCGACAGCGGAAAAAAAACAATCTAAGATGGAGTCGACGCCCATGCGCAATGGAGCCAAAGAGGGAGGAGTCCTTCGGTCCCGTGACCAAAAAGACTTCTTCGAAGAAAAACAACTTGTAATACTCCGAGCCCAACACCAGGCAGCGGACTGTGCCAAACATGTGTATCTGCAGCAACATATGCCATCGAACATATATTTTCTTAGTTTATTTTAAGAACCACAGGTTCAAGATTTACAAGTAATACTTTAAATGAAAGGTATTTCACTCCAGTATCTTAGGAACTTTGAATCATCACAATAGCATGTACAGTTTTGACAAAAATGGCAATAAGCTATTTTAAAATTAGACCGCGCAAAATTCAACAGTTCCTGGGGGAGGTAAGTATTTGTTAGTTTTTCAGGTAAGTAAAGCACTTACAGGGTTCAAAGTTGGGTCCAAGGTAGCACACCGTTGGGGGGTTCAAGGCAACCCCAAAGTTACCACACTAGCAGCTCAGGGCCAGTCAGGTGCAGAGGTCAAAGTGGTGCCCAAAACACATAGGCTTCAATGAGAAGGGGTTGCCCCAGTTCCAGTCTGCCAGCAGTTAAGTACCCGCGACTTCGGAGGTCAGACCAGGGGGGTTTTGTAGGGCACCAGGGGGGACACAAGCAGGCACAGAAAGTACACCCTCAGCAGCACGGGGGAGGCCGGTTGCAGTGTGCAAACAGGCATCGGGGTTCGCAATCTGTTTCAATGGTAGACCCATGGGTCTCTTCAGCGATGCAGGCAGGCAAGTGGGTGGGGGGGGGGAGGGGGGGCGTGGTAGCTGCTATCGTTCGAAGAGCCATGGAGTCTCCTGAAGGTGAGGAGGTCCTGGGTCTGGCGTAGTGAGGTCGGGAGTGAGTTCCAGGTCTTGGCGGCGAGGTAGGAGAAGGATCTGCCGCCAGAGGTCTTGCGCTGGATTCGGGGGACGATGGCGAGGGCAAGGTTGGCCGAGCATAGTTGGCGTGAGGGAGCGTAGAAGTTAAGTCTGGTGTTCAGGTAGGTGGGTCCGGTGTCGTGTAGTGCCTTGTGTGCGTGGGTGAGGAGTTTGAAGGTGATCCTCTTGTCCACGGGGAGCCAGTAGAGGTCCTTCAGGTGGTGGGAGATGTGACATCGGCGGGGTATGTCGAGGATCAGGCGGGCGGATGCGTTCTGGATGCGTTGGAGTCGTTTGATGTCTTTTGTTGGGATGCTTGTGTAGAGTGCGTTGCCGTAGTCTAGTCTGCTACTGACGAGGACTTGGGTCACCCTTTTTCTGGTTCCTGTTGGAATCCACTTGAAGATCCTGCGGAGCATGCGGAGGGTGTTAAAACAGGAAGAGGAGACAGAGTTGACCTGTTTGGACATGGTGAGAGCGGAGTCGAGGATGAAGCCGAGGTTTCGTGCGTGGCAGGCTGGGGTGGGTGGGGGGCCCAGGGCGGTGGGCCACCAAGAGTCGTTCCAGGCCGAGGGGGTGCGACCGAGGATGAGGACTTCCGTCTTGTCGGAGTTAAGTTTCAGGCGGCTGTTGCTCATCCATTTGGCGATGGATTTAAGTCCCTCGTGGAGGTTGGCTTTGGCGGTGAGAGGATCTTTGGTCAGGGAGAGGACGAGCTGGGTGTCGTCGGCGTAGGAGAGGATGCTGAGGTTGTGCTGGTGGGCCAGTTGTGCGAGGGGGGCCATGTAGACTTTGAACAGCGTTGGGCTTAGTGAGGATCCTTGGGGGACGCCGCAGATGAGGTTGGTGGCTTCGGAGCGGAAGGGTGCGAGTCGGACTCTCTGGGTTCTGCCGGAGAGAAAAGAGGAGATCCAGTTGAGGGCTTTGTCTTGGATACCGGCTTCGTGGAGGCGATTTAGTAGGGTGCGGTGGCAGACCGTGTCGAAGGCAGCGGAGAGGTCTAGGAGGATGAGGGCTGAGGTTTCTCCGTTGTCCATTTGTTGTCTGATGTCATCTGTGGCGGCGAGGAGTGCAGTCTCTGTGCTGTGGTTGCGTCTGAAACCGGATTGGGAAGGGTCTAGGATGGAGTTGTCTTCGAGGTAGTGGGAGAGCTGTGCGTTGACGATCTGCTCAATGACTTTTGCTGGGAAAGGGAGGAGGGAGATCGGTCGGAAGTTTTTGAGGTCGTTGAGGTCAGCCTTAGGTTTCTTGAGGAGGGGTTGGATTTCTGCGTGCTTCCAGCTGTCCGGGAAGGTAGCGGTGTTGAAGGAAAGGTTGATGATCTTGTGGAGTTTGGGGGCGATGGTGACGTCAGCTTTGTTGAAAACGTGATGTGGGCAGGGGTCAGAGGGAGCTCCTGAGTGGATGGAGTTCATGGTCTTAAGGGTTTCGGCGTCGTTTACTTGGGTCCAGGTGGTGATGCGGTCGGCGTGGGTGGAGTTGTTGGGTGCCATGCCAACCTCACACTGCCTATATGCATAGATAAGTCACCCCTCTAGTAGGCCTTACAGCCCTAAGGTAGGGTGCACTATACCATAGGTGAGGGCATAAGTGCATGAGCACTATGCCCATACAGTGTCTAAGCAAAACCTTAGATATTGTAAGTGCAGGGTAGCCATCAGAGTATATGGTCTGGGAGTCTGTCATGCATGAACTCCACAGCACCATAATGGCTACACTGAAAACTGTGAAGTTTGGTATCAAACTTCTCAGCACAATAAATGTACACTGATGCCAGTGTACATTTTATTGTGAAATACACCCCAGAGGGCATCTTAGAGATGCCCCCTGAAACCATACCCGACTACCAGTGTGGGCTGACTAGTTTTAGCAGCCTGCCACACACCAGACATGTTGCTGGCCACATGGGGAGAGTGCCTTTGTCACTCTGTGGCTAGTAAAGCCTGTACTGGGTGGAGGTGCTTCACACCTCCTCCTGCAGGAACTGTAACACCTGGCCGTGAGCCTCAAAGGCTGACCCCCTTTGTTACAGCACCCCAGGGCATTCCAGCTAGTGGAGTTGCCCGCCACGGCCCCACTTTTGGCAGCGAGGCCGGAGGAGATAATGAGAAAAACAAAGAGGAGTCACTGGCCAGTCAGGACAGCCCCTAAGGCAACCTGAGCTGAGGTGACTGACTTTTAGAAATCCTCCATCTTGCAGATGGAGGAGTCCCCCAATAGGTATAGGAATGTGCCCCCCTCCCCTCGGGAGGAGGCACAAAGAGGGTGTAGCCACCCTCAGGGCTAGTAGCCATTGGCTACTAACCCCCCCAGACCTAAACACACCCCTAAATTTAGTATTTAGGGGCTCCCCAGAACCTAGGAACTCAGATTCCTGCAACCTAAGAAGAAGAGGACTGCTAAGCTGAAAAACCCTGCAGAGAAGACGGAGACACCAACTGTTTTGGCCCCAGCTCTACCGGCCTGTCTCCCCCCTTCTAAAGACACTGCTCCAGAGACGCTCTCCCCAGGGACCAGCGGCCTCTGAAGCCTCAGAGGACTGCCCTGCATCCAGAAGGACCAAGAACTCCTGAGGACAGCGGCTCTGTTCACCAAAGACTGCAACTTTGAAACAAAGAAGCAACTTTGCAACAACTTGCGTTTCCCGCCGGAAGCGTGAGACTTGACACACTGCACCCGACGCCCCCGGCTCGACTTGTGGAGAACAATCACTTCAGGGAGGACTCTCCGGCTACTGCAAGACCGTGAGTAGCCAGAGTTGGCCCCCCTGAGCTCCCACAGCGACACCTGCAGAGGGAATCCCGAGGCTCCCCCTGACCGCGACTGCCTGCTTCTAAGATCCGACGCCTGGTAAAGACTCTGCACCCGCAGCCCCCAGGGCCTGAAGGATGCGACCTCCAGTGCAGGAGCGACCCCGAGGAGCCCCCACCCCCCTTGCCTGCATCGCTGAAGAAACCCCTTGGTCTCCCATTGAAACCTATTGAAACCCCGACGAGTGTTTGCACACTGCACCCGGCCGCCCCCATGCTGCTGAGGGTGTACTTTGAGTGGACTTGTGTCCCCCCCCGGTGCCCTACAAAACCCCCCTGGTCTGCCCCCCGAAGACGCGGGTACTTACCTGCTGGCAGACTGGAACCGGGGCACCCCCTTCTCCACTGAAGCCTATGCGTTTTGGGCACCACTTTGACCTCTGCACCTGACCGGCCCTGAGCTGCTGGTGTGGTAACTTTGGGGTTGCTCTGAACCCCCAACGGTGGGCTACCTTGGACCCAAACTTGAACCCCGTAGGTGGTTTACTTACCTGCAAGAACTAACTAACTCTTACTCCCCACAGGAACTGTTGAAAATTGAACTAAGTGTCTAGTTTTAAAATAGCTATATGTGATTTATTTGAAAAGTATATATGCTATTGTGATTATTCAAAGATCCTAAAGTACTTACCTGCAATACCTTTCATTTGAAGTATTACATGTAAAATTTTAACCTGTGGTTCTTAAAATAAACTAAGAAAATATATTTTTCTATACAAAAACCTATTGGCCTGGAATTGTCTAAGTGTGTTCCTCATTTATTGCTTGTGTATGTACAACAAATGCTTAACACTACTCCTTTGATAAGCCTACTGCTCGACCACACTACCACAAAATAGAGCATTAGTATTATCTCTTTTTGCCACTATCTTACCTCTAAGGGGAACCCTTGGACTCTGTGCATACTATTCCTTACTTTGAAATAGTGCATACAGAGCCAACTTCCTACAAATCCCCACTGAAATACCTTTGGCACTCGACTTCAAACCTCACCTCTGCACCTGGCCGCCCAAGTGATGCCATGTGTGACCTGATGATGTGGGGCCCTGACCCATGCCCACTGCTCACCTTAAGTCTACAAGATTGGTCCTCTGAGTGGTCGTAAAGATAAGTGTTATTTTTCTACATTGGTCTCCAATTTATTATTTGAGCGTGTGTCTCATTTACTGCCTCCGAGTACAACAAATGCTTAGCACTACCCTCTGATAAGCCTAACTGCTCACCTACACTACCAAAAAAATAGAGCATAAGTACTATCTACTTTTGCCTCTGCAAACAAATTGGGGATCCACTGGAAGTTGCACAGTGTATGTCTTTTTAGTGCATCATATAAAGAGCTAGACTTCCTCACTGCTGTATGTACAAGTCACCCCATGGCAGGCCTATTGAGTCCTAAGTCATGGCGCAACATATCCCAAGGGCAGACATGTAATTTTACATTTTCTGACAGTAAAAATGCATAACTGTCACTTTTAGTATTGAAAAGCTTAGTCGCCCATCTGTCGAGTACAGAGTTATATACTGGAGTACAGAGTTATACACTGACCACACAGCAGTGCTAATTCTGGAACAGTGCAGCCAAAGTGGGTCACTAAAGGTATCAAACATCTCATTACATTAAGTCTGACTCGATTCCCAGGTCAAAATTAATGTACAATTTGAAGTGTGCAACTTAAGAAAAGCTGCCTCATTGTTCCCTTTAGTCCACTGTGCCCATAATGATTGCGCATGAGGGCCTGTTGGGAAGACAGCTTTCTGCCCTCCTAGGTAGACGTGCTAACAACTCCCAGGAAAGAATACAATAGGGGCCTTCCCTGGAAGGTGTCACCTCCCACCTGCAGGTGTTGG
The DNA here is from genome assembly GCF_031143425.1 of Pleurodeles waltl. NCBI lineage: Eukaryota > Metazoa > Chordata > Amphibia > Caudata > Salamandridae > Pleurodeles > Pleurodeles waltl. Next base: position 659,598,576 of record NC_090445.1, on the reverse strand, counting down.
CCCAAAAGGTGAGCTTCAAACGAGAAGTTGCCTTTGAAGAGCAGATGTCTAATATTGGGAGAGGGGCTGTGCCATTTTTCGTGCAGTCAGGCTAGCACTTAGGACACGAGAGAGGAAACCCAGCTGCCAAACCAGTTTGAGGGGTGAGTAGCCCCCACTTAGGAGCCATGCCTATGAGTGGCTATGGAACTCCACACACCAGGGGAGGGGTCCTGCCATATTGGAAGTAGGCAGAACGGTGCATCCTGGGATGCCCAAAAGTCACATTTCGCAGGAAGTGGACATGAGGTGGGAGGGGACCTGGTAGCCCATTGGCTACCAACCACATCCTGCCCTGAAAGCATTTTCTGAACTTAAGTAGGGCATCCTAGCACCCCATCTCGACTGAAAGGAGGACTGAAGGACTGCCCTGTTGCACAGTGGAACCAGCAAAGAGGCTGCATCTTCAAGGGCTGCAACTGCTGCAACTGGTGACTAACAAAGGACAGGGACTGTGCCTTCTATGTCCTGCTCAAGGAGAAGTTGTAGGACGTTAGCTCTGTATATACTATTTCAAAGTAAGAAATAGTGTGCACAGAGTCCAAGGGTTCCCCTTAAAGGTAAGATAGTGGCAAAAGTAGATAATTCTAATGCTCTATTTTGTGGTAGTGTGGTCGAGCAGTAGGCTTAGAGGGTAGTGTTAAGCACTTGGTGTACACACAATAAATGAGGAGCACACACTCAAAGACTTACTCCAGGCCAATAGCTTTTTATATTGAAAAATATATTTTCTTAGTTTAAGAAACACAGGTTCAAGATTTACAGTTAATACTTTAAATGTAAGGTACTTCACTTAGATACTTCAGGAACTTTGAATAAAAGCAATATCACATACGGTCTTTGTAAAAATGGCAATACGCTATTTTCAAAGTGGACACAGTGCAAAATGAAAATGTCACTTACCCAGTGTACATCTGTTCGTGGCATCAGTCGCTGTAGATTCGCATGTTTTGCATAGCTCGCCATCTGGTGTTGGGTCGGAGTGTTACAAGTTGTTTTTCTTCGAAGAAGTCTTTCGAGTCACGGGACCGAGTGACTCCTCCTTTTGTCTCCATTGCGCATGGGCGTCGACTCCATCTTCGATTGTTTTTCCCCGCAGAGGGTGAGGTAGGAGTTGTATTGTAGTAATAGTGGCCATGCAATGGAGTGACTAAGTATGTACCTATTTAAGGTTAAAATAATATATATACAAATAGTTGAAGGTACCTTCCGAACTGCTACAGGCTCCCGGGGAGGCGGGTGGGCACATGCGAATCTACAGCGACTGATGCCACGAACAGATGTACACTGGGTAAGTGACATTTTCAGTTCGATGGCATCTGTCGCTGTAGATACGCATGTTTTGCATAGACTAGTAAGCAGTTATCTCCCCAAAGCGGTGGCTCAGCCTGTAGGAGTGGGAGTAGTCTGAAACAATGTTCTTAATACGGCTTGACCTACTGTGGCTTGTTGTGCGGACAACACGTCTACACAGTAGTGCTTGGTGAATGTGTGAGGCGTAGACCATGTGGCTGCCTTACATATTTCTTGCATTGGGATGTTTCCTAGAAAGGCCATGGTAGCACCTTTCTTTCTGGTTGAGTGTGACCTTGGTGTAATGGGCAGTTGTCGTTTAGCTTTAAGGTAGCAGATTTGGATGCATTTAACTATCCATCTGGCTATACCTTGTTTTGATATTGGGTTTCCTGCATGAGGTTTTTGGAATGCAATAAATAGCTGTTTAGTTTTCCTGATGCTCTTTGTTCTGTCAATGTAATACATTAATGCTCTTTTGACATCTAAAGTATGTAGTGCCCTCTCAGCTACGGAATCTGGCTGTGGGAAGAACACTGGAAGTTCCACTGTTTGATTTAGATGGAACGGTGAAATAACTTTTGGTAGAAATTTAGGATTAGTCCTTAGGACGACCTTATTTTTGTGTAGTTGTATAAAAGGTTCTTGTATTGTAAACGCCTGAATCTCGCTTACTCTTCTTAGAGAGGTAATGGCGATGAGAAATGCAACCTTCCATGTTAGGAACTGTATTTCGCAGGAGTGCATGGGTTCAAAAGGTGGACCCATAAGTCTAGTTAAGACAACATTTAGGTTCCATGAAGGAACAGGTGGTGTTCTTGGTGGAATAATTATTTTAAGGCCCTCCATGAATGCTTTAATGACTGGTATCCTATATAGGGAAGTTGAATAGGTAGGCTGCAGGTATGCAGATATTGCTGCAAGGTGTATTTTAATGGAAGAGAAAGCTAGGTTAGATTTTTGTAAGTGAAGCAAGTAACCCACTACATGTTTTGGGGTTGCGTGTAATGGTTGGATTTGATTAATATGGCAGTAGCAAACAAACCTCTTCCATTTACTGGCATAGCAGTGCCTGGTGGATGGCCTTCTGGCTTGCTTTATGACTTCCATACATTCTTGGGTAAGTTGTAAGTGTCCGAATTCTAGGATTTCAGGAGCCAGATTGCTAGATTCAGCGATGCTGGATCTGGGTGTCTGATCTTTTGGTTGTGTTGTGTTAACAGATCCGGCCTGTTGGGCAGTTTGATGTGGGGTACTACTGATAGGTCTAGCAGCGTTGTGTACCAGGGTTGCCTTGCCCAAGTTGGTGCTATTAATATGAGTTTGAGTTTGTTTTGACTGAGTTTGTTTACCAGATAAGGAAGGAGAGGGAGAGGAGGAAAAGCGTAGGCAAATATCCCTGACCAGTTCATCCATAGGGCATTGCCGTGGGACTGCCTGTGTGGGTATCTGGATGAGAAGTTTTGGCATTTTGCGTTCTCTTTTGTCGCAAACAAGTCTATTTGAGGTGTTCCCCAGAGCGTGAAGTAAGTGTTCAGAATTTGGGGGTGAATTTCCCATTCGTGGACCTGTTGGTGATCTCGAGAGAGATTGTCTGCGAGTTGATTCTGAATCCCTGGGATAAATTGTGCTATTAGGCGAATTTTGTTGTGAATTGCCCAACGCCATATCTTTTGTGCCAGCAGGCTCAATTGCGTTGAGTGCGTTCCCCCTTGTTTGTTTAGATAATACATTGTTGTCATGTTGTCTGTTTTGACGAGAATGTATTTGTGAACTATTATTGGTTGAAAAGCCTTTAGTGCTTGAAAAACTGTTAGCAGTTCTAGGTGATTTATATGCAGTTTTGTTTGATGTACGTTCCATTGTCCTTGTATGCTGTGTTGATCGAGGTGTGCTCCCCACCCTGTCATGGAAGCATCTGTTGTTATTACGTATTGTGGCACTGGGTCTTGGAAAGGCCGCCCTTTGTTTAAATTTATATTGTTCCACCATAGAAGCGAGAGGTAAGTTTGGCGGTCTATTAACACCAGATCTATAAGGTGACCCTGTGCTTGTGACCACTGTGATGCTAGGCACTGTTGTAAGGGCCTCATGTGCAGTCTTGCGTTTGGGACAATGGCTATGCATGAAGACATCATGCCTAGGAGTTGTAATATCATCTTTGCTTGTATTCTTTGTGTTGGATACATGTGTTGTATGATGTTGTTGAAATTTTGAATTCTTTGTGGACTTGGAGTGGCTACTCCTATTGTTGTGTTTATTATGGCTCCTAGGTATTGTTGTACCTTGCATGGCAGAATGTTGGATTTTGCGAAGTTGACTGTGAACCCTAGTTTGTAGAGGGTTTGTATGATTTGATTTGTGTGGCGTGAGCACGTTATTAACGAATGGGTCTTGATTAGCCAGTCGTCTAGATACGGGAATACATGTATTTGCTGCCTTCTGATGTGTGCAGCGACTACTGCTAGACATTTGGTAAAGACTCTTGGTGCGGTTGTTAAACCGAAAGGCAGTACCTTGAATTGGTAGTGTATTCCTTTGAATACAAACCTTAGGTATTTCCTGTGCGATGGATGTATTGGTATATGGAAATACGCGTCTTTGAGGTCTAATGTCATGTAGTCGTGTAGTTTCAGCAATGGTAACACTTCTTGTAGTGTGACCATGTGAAAGTGGTCTGATTTGATGTATGTGTTTAGTATTCTTAGGTCTAGGATTGGTCTTAGCGTTTTGTCCTTCTTTGGTATTAAGAAGTACAGTAAATAAACACCTGTGTTTATTTGTGTGTTTGGTACTAACTTGTAAGGAAATGCCTCCTTGGCATGGTTGCCCCCTGACTTTTTGCCTTTGCTGATGCTATGTTTACAATTGAAAGTGTGCTGAGGCCTGCTAACCAGGCCCCAGCACCAGTGTTCTTTCCCTAACCTGTACTTTTGTATCCACAATTGGCAGACCCTGGCATCCAGATAAGTCCCTTGTAACTGGTACTTCTAGTACCAAGGGCCCTGATGCCAAGGAAGGTCTCTAAGGGCTGCAGCATGTCTTATGCCACCCTGGAGACCTCTCACTCAGCACAGACACACTGCTTGCCAGCTTGTGTGTGCTAGTGAGGACAACACGAGTAAGTCGACATGGCACTCCCCTCAGGGTGCCATGCCAGCCTCTCACTGCCTATGCAGTATAGGTAAGACACCCCTCTAGCAGGCCTTACAGCCCTAAGGCAGGGTGCACTATACCACAGGTGAGGGTACCAGTGCATGAGCATGGTACCCCTACAGTGTCTAAACAAAACCTTAGACATTGTAAGTGCAGGGTAGCCATAAGAGTATATGGTCTGGGAGTTTGTCAAACACGAACTCCACAGCACCATAATGGCTACACTGAAAACTGGGAAGTTTGGTATCAAACTTCTCAGCACAATAAATGCACACTGATGCCAGTGTACATTTTATTGCAAAATACACCCCAGAGGGCACCTTAGAGGTGCCCCCTGAAACTTAACCGACTGTCTGTGTAGGCTGACTAGTTCCAGCAGCCTGCCACACTAGAGACATGTTGCTGGCCCCATGGGGAGAGTGCCTTTGTCACTCTGAGGCCAGTAACAAAGCCTGCACTGGGTGGAGATGCTAACACCTCCCCCAGGCAGGAGCTGTAACACCTGGGGGTGAGCCTCAAAGGCTCACCCCTTTGTCACAGCCCAGCAGGGCACTCCAGCTTAGTGGAGTTGCCCGCCCCCTCCAGCCACGGCCCCCACTTTTGGCGGCAAGGCTGGAGGGAACAAAGAAAGCAACAAGGAGGAGTCACTGGCCAGTCAGGACAGCCCCTAAGGTGTCCTGAGCTGAAGTGACTCTAACTTTTAGAAATCCTCCATCTTGCAGATGGAGGATTCCCCCAATAGGGTTAGGATTGTGACCCCCTCCCCTTGGGAGGAGGCACAAAGAGGGTGTACCCACCCTCAGGGCTAGTAGCCATTGGCTACTAACCCCCCAGACCTAAACACGCCCTTAAATTTAGTATTTAAGGGCTACCCTGAACCCTAGAAAATTAGATTCCTGCAACTACAAGAAGAAGGACTGCCTAGCTGAAAACCCCTGCAGAGGAAGACCAGAAGACGACAACTGCCTTGGCTCCAGAAACTCACCGGCCTGTCTCCTGCCTTCCAAAGATCCTGCTCCAGCGACGCCTTCCAAAGGGACCAGCGACCTCGACATCCTCTGAGGACTGCCCCGGCTTCGAAAAGACAAGAAACTCCCGAGGACAGCGGACCTGCTCCAAGAAAAGCTGCAACTTTGTTTCCAGCAGCTTTAAAGAACCCTGCAAGCTCCCCGCAAGAAGCGTGAGACTTGCAACACTGCACCCGGCGACCCCGACTCGGCTGGTGGCGATCCAACACCTCAGGAGGGACCCCAGGACTACTCTAAGACTGTGAGTACAAAAACCTGTCCCCCCTGAGCCCCCACAGCGCCGCCTGCAGAGGGAATCCCGAGGCTTCCCCTGACCGCGACTCTTTGAATCCTAAGTCCCGACACCTGGGAGAGACCCTGCACCCGCAGCCCCCAGGACCTGAAGGACCGGACTTTCACTGGAGGAGTGACCCCCAGGAGTCCCTCTCCCTTGACCAAGTGGAGGTTTCCCCGAGGAACCCCCCCCTTGCCTGCCTGCAGCGCTGAAGAGATCCCTAGATCTCCCATTGACTTCCATTACAAACCCGACGCTTGTTTCTACACTGCACCCGGCCGCCCCCGCGCTGCTGAGGGTGAAATTTCTGTGCGGGCTTGTGTCCCCCCCGGTGCCCTACAAAACCCCCCTGGTCTGCCCTCCGAAGACGCGGGTACTTACCTGCAAGCAGACCGGAACCGGGGCACCCCCTTCTCTCCATTCTAGCCTATGTGTTTTGGGCACCACTTTGAACTCTGCACCTGACCGGCCCTGAGCTGCTGGTGTGGTGACTTTGGGGTTGCTCTGAACCCCCAACGGTGGGCTACCTTGGACCAAGAACTGAACCCTGTAAGTGTCTTACTTACCTGGTAAAACTAACCAAAACTTACCTCCCCTAGGAACTGTGAAAATTGCACTAAGTGTCCACTTTTAAAACAGCTATTTGTGAATAACTTGAAAAGTATACATGCAATTTTGATGATTTGAAGTTCCTAAAGTACTTACCTGCAATACCTTTCGAATGAGATATTACATGTAGAATTTGAACCTGTGGTTCTTAAAATAAACTAAGAAAATATATTTTTCTATATAAAAACCTATTGGCTGGATTTGTCTCTGAGTGTGTGTACCTCATTTATTGTCTATGTGTATGTACAACAAATGTTTAACACTACTCCTTGGATAAGCCTACTGCTCGACCACACTACCACAAAATAGAGCATTAGTATTATCTCTTTTTGCCACTATCCTACCTCTAAGGGGAACCCTTGGACTCTGTGCATACTATTCCTTACTTTGAAATAGTGCATACAGAGCCAACTTCCTACATAACTCGATTGCATTCTTTTGCAATAGTGCTTGAACTTCTATCTCCAGGAGCTCGGAATGATGTTTTGATAAATTTTGTGCTCTCTGTGGTATGTTTGGAGGGAATTGTAGAAATTCTATGCAATAACCATTTTGGATAATTGCTAGAACCCAAGTGTCTGTAGTGATTTCCTCCCATGCTTTGTAATAACGACCTATTCTTCCCCCCACTAGTGTTGTGTGGAGGGGGTGAGTGACATGTGAGTCACTGCTTAGTTGTAGGGGTTTTGGGGCTTTGAAATTTTCCCCTATTCTTAGGGAATTGCCCTCCTCTATATTGGCCCCGAAAGCCTCCCCTGTACTGTCCCTGGTAACTGGATGTTGTTGCCTGTGAGGTACTGGCTTGTGTGGCCTGACCCCAAAACCCCCCTCTAAAGGGTGTTTTGCGGAAGGTGCTGTAATTTCCTCTGCTCTGCGGGGAGTAGAGTGCGCCCATGGCTTTAGCAGTGTCCGTGTCTTTTTTAAGTTTCTCAATCGCCGTGTCCACTTCTGGACCGAACAGTTCTTTTTCGTTGAATGGCATATTGAGAACTGCCTGCTGAATCTCTGGTTTAAACCCAGACGTTCGTAGCCATGCATGCCTTCTGATGGTCACAGATGTATTTATTGTTCTTGCAGCTGTGTCTGCTGCATCCATGGAGGAGCGTATCTGGTTGTTTGAAATGTTCTGTCCTTCCTCAACCACTTGCTTTGCCCTCTTTTGTAGGTCTTTGGGTAGATGTTCAATGAGATGTTGCATCTCATCCCAATGGGCTCTGTCATAGCGCGCAAGTAGTGCCTGAGAGTTAGCGATGCGCCACTGGTTTGCAGCTTGTGCTGCGACTCTCTTTCCAGCTGCATCGAACTTGCGGCTTTCCTTATCTGGGGGCGGTGCATCCCCAGATGTGTGGGAGTTGGCCCTTTTCCTAGCTGCTCCTACAACGACAGAATCTGGTGGCAGCTGTGTAGTGATGAAAATAGGGTCTGTAGGAGGCGCTTTATACTTTTTTTCCACCCTTGGTGTGATTGCCCTACTTTTGACCGGCTCCTTAAAGATGTCTTTTGCGTGCCGAAGCATACCAGGGAGCATAGGCAGGCTTTGGTAGGAGCTGTGGGTGGCGGAGAGGGTGTTGAATAGAAAGTCATCCTCGACTTGTTCTGAGTGGAGGCTTACATTGTGGAATTGTGCTGCTCTAGCCACCACCTGAGAATATGCAGTACTGTCTTCTGGTGGTGATGGCTTTGTAGGGTATGCCTCCGGACTGTTATCTGACACAGGGGCGTCGTATAAGTCCCAAGCGTCCTGATCCTGGTCACCTTGGCTCATGGTGGTGTGAGCCGGGGAATGTGATGGAGTTTGTGCAGGTGAGACGTGAATTATAGGTGGAGGAGAGGGTGGCGGAGTAACCTTTTTCACCATTTTTGTTTGTGGTGTTTGGTCAGTTTGAAATTCCAGTCTTCTCTTTCTCCTAATAGGGGGAAGGGTGCTTATCTTTCCTGTCCCCTGCTGTATAAAAATAAGTTTCTGCGTATGGTCTACATCGGTGGATTGCAGGTCTTCCTCAAACCTATGCTTTCGCATTTGGGAGGTCATTGATTGCTCTTCTGTATAAGAGCCTGAAACTGGGTCGGTTGCAGGTTGTTTTGGCACCGAAACCCTGTCTGCATCTTTTTTCGGCTCCGAGGTGACTTTTTTCTTTTTCGGAGTCGAAACATCTCGGCGTCGATCTTCGTCGGTGCCGCTGTCTCAGCGTCGAGCCGTGTCTACACCGCTATCTCGGTGTCGATGTATGTCTCCAGCACTTTGTCGGTCCCGAGAAGGCTGCGTGCCGGTGTCTCGACCGGAGTCGGACGGTCTCGGCACTGTTTGGGCCTTTTTCGGTGCCGACGGTCGGTCACCGAATTTATGGGTGGAGCCATGGCCTGGTGGCAGTGGCGTCCCCTGGGCCTTGACAATCTTCTTATGAGTGGTTTTCGACGTCTTACTCACGGTTCGTGGATCGTCGAATTCCTCGGAGTCCGATTCGTGTATTGAAAAGGTTTCTTCCTCTTCTTGTATCTCGAACTCTCGGTGGGCTGTCGGCGTGGACGCCATTTGAAGTCTTCTGGCTCGACGGTCTCGGAGTGTTTTTTGGGACCGGAACGCACTTCAGGCCTCGCAAGTGTCTTCACTGTGCTCAGGTGACAGGCACAGGTTACAGACCAAGTGTTGGTCTGTATAGGGGTATTTGTTGTGGCATTTGGGACAGAAACGGAACGGGGTCCGTTCCATCAGCGTTCTTCTACACGCGGTCGGGCCGAGCAGGCCCCGACGGGGGATCGAAAACTACCCCGAAGGGCTCCGGAGCTCTTCGATCTTCGATGCGGTGTTGATTCTAACTACGCCGATCCCGAACGCAACAATACAGACGAAAATCTTCCGAAATTTAGCTGTTTTTCCGTTCCGAAACTCGGAGCGACAGGAACACGTCCGAACCCGATGGCGGAAAAAAAACAATCGAAGATGGAGTCGACGCCCATGCGCAATGGAGACAAAAGGAGGAGTCACTCGGTCCCGTGACTCGAAAGACTTCTTCGAAGAAAAACAACTTGTAACACTCCGACCCAACACCAGATGGCGAGCTATGCAAAACATGCGTATCTACAGCGACAGATGCCATCAAACATCAACAGTTCCTGGGGGAGGTAAGTAAAGGTTAGTTTTGAAGGTAAGTAAAACACAAGTCTCAAGTTTGGAGAATAGGCAGCCCACCGTTGGGGGTTCAAGGCAACCCCAAAGTTACCACACCAGCAGCTCAGGGCCGGTCATGTGCAGAGGTCAAAGAGGTGCCCAAAACACATAGGCACCTAAGGGGAACAGGGGTGCTCCAGTTCCAGTCTGCCAGCAGGTAAGTACTTGGGTCCTCGGGGGGCAGACAAGGGGGGTTTTGTAGAGCAAACAGGCACTGGGTTTTAGATTTAAAACAATGGAGGGACCCGGGGGTCACTTCAACGATGCAGGCCGGCACACCGGGGGGCCCCTCGGGGTAGCCACTACCTGGGCTAGGCAGAGGGTGGCTCCTGCACTGGAGTTCAGTTCCTTAAGGTCCTGGGGGCTGTGGGCTGAGGGTGCAGTGCTGGTTCCAGGCGTCGGGTCCCTTGTTACAGGCAGTCGCGGTCACGGGGAGCCTCTGGATTCTCTTTGCAGGTGTCACTGTGGGGGCTCAGGGGGGTCGTCTCTGGTTACTCACCGGCTCGCAGTCGCAGGAGAGGCCTCCCTGAGGTGTTTGTTTTCTGCAGGTCGAGCCGGGGAGCGTCGGGTGCAGAGGGGAAAGTCTCACGCTTCCGGCGGGATACGTGAAGTCTTTAAAGTTGCTTCTTTGTTGCAAAGAAGTTGCAGGTTTTTGAACAGGGCGGCTGTTCACGGGAGTTTCTTGGTCCTGTAGTCCAGGGCAGTCCTCCGAGACTTCAAAGGTCGCTGGTTCCTGTCGGATGCGTCACTGGAGCAGGTTTTCGAAGTTGGAGACAGGCCGGTAGGGCTGGGGCCAAATCAGTTGCAGTCTTCCTCCTTCTCTGCAGGCTTGTAGGTCAGCAGTCCTTTCTTCAGGTTGCAGGAATCTGATTTCCTGGGATCTAGGGAGCCTTTAAATACTGGATTTAGGGGTTTGTTTAGGTCTGGGAGGGCAGTAGCCAATGGCTACTGTCCTTGAGCCTGGCTACACCCTCTTTGTGCCTCCTCCATGTGGGGAGGGGGGCACATCCCTAATCCTATTGGGGGAATCCTCCAATCTCAAGATGGAGGATTTCTCAAGGCAGGGGTCACCTCAGCTCAGGACACCTTAGGGGCTGTCCTGACTGGTGAGTGGCGACTCCTTGTTTTTCTCATTATCTCTTCCAGCCTTGCTGCCAAAAGTGGGGGCAGTGGCCGGAGGGGTGGGCATCTCCACTAGCTGGGATGCCCTGGGGCGCTGTAACAAAAGGGGTGAGCCTTTGAGGCTCACCACCAGATGTTACAATTCCTGCAGGGGGAGGTGAGAAGCACCTCCACCCAGTACATGCTTTGTTCCTGGCCACAGAGTGACAAAGGCACTCTCCCCTTGTGGCCAGCAACATGTCTGGTGTGTGGCAGGCTATGGAGTTCGTGTTTGACAAACTCCCAGACCATATACTCTTCTGGCTATCCTGCACTTAATGTCTAAGGTTTTATTTAGACACTGTAGGGGCATAGTGCTCATGCACATATGCCCTCACCTGTGGAATAGTGCACCCTGCCTCAGGGCTGTAAGGCCTGCTAGAGGGGTGACTTACCTATGCTACAGGCAGTATGAGGCTGGAATGGCACTCTGAGGGGAGTGCCATGCTGACTTAGTCTTTTTCTCCCCACCAGCACACACAGAAGCTATGAGTCAGTGTGCATGTGCTGAGTGAGGGGTCCCCAGGGTGGTTAAGACATGCTGCAGCCCTTGAGAGACCTTCCCTGGCATCAGGGCCCTTGGTACCAGTTACAAGGGACTTACCTGGGTGCCAGGGCTGTGACAATTGTGGAGACAAAGGTACAGTTTAGGGAAAAAACACTGGTGCTGGGGCCTGGTTAGCAGGGTCCCAGCACACTTTCAAATCATAACGTAGCATCAGCAAAGGCACAAAGTTAGGGGGTAACCATGCCAAGGAGGCATTTCCTTACAGGAGTCGTCTCCAGAGCCCACCCAACACCAGGAGAGCCAGATGGCTGGCCTCCTGTTCGCAGCACAGGGACACAACTGAAGAAGTCTGCTGGGGCAATTTGGTAGTCCAAGATTTTCAACCAATCGCTGTGCTGCACCAGGGACAGAATTTGACGCCCACAATGAAATCGGAAATGCGGTCGGAGTCAAGCTGGAAGCTCCAGAGGATGAATTATTGACAGATGAAGGATTGGCCTGTGACTTCAATACTAGGAGAAAACTGGTAGTCCAGTGGTGACTGGAATTCTGCCAGCACCGAGAGCACTCCAAGGGATGTCAACCCGGTGACCAGGCTCACCTCACTCCCTTCGTGGACCAAGCAGTCACTGCAAGACCCAACTCAACCGCAACACATACACAGCATCCTTTGAGCATCTTCAGCATCCTTCATCCTTTGCATTAGGACCAATTCCATAGGAAAGCCCTGCAAAGGATAAAAGTGTCTAGAACTGACTGAAGAATGCTTCACCTGCTGAGGTAACCGAGGCCCTTGCTGGTTCCCCGGACTGGCTCACCACTGAAGTCGGTCAACTAAAGTGACTCCAAGTGACCACTTTACACCTAGCTCAAACTTTTTTGTGAAAATGTTCCCAAGTGTCAAACTGGGTGAATTGGCCAATGCTTGTTCACGATTTAGTGAAATGCTTTGATTTACTATATGTTGTAAATTCTACATCTCCGAGACCTTCTGGGGGATCATGTTCATTGTGGCGTCATAAAATACATAAACAATAAAGTTCAGTTTATTAAACTGGTGTCTGATTTCTTTGTCTTGTCAATTTCTTCTTCAATTGTTCTGGAGCCGTTTTAATGCTTTACAGTTCTTTCTTTGTGTTGCCTTGCTGTTAAAAGCCACAGCTACCCAGGACTGAGCGAGCGGAAGGTTGGACAAAGAAAACCTGAGGGTCCAAAAGGGGTTGGTAACTGCATTACAAGGTGAGGTCGCATAACCACACAATACACCCCATTTCCTCACAGACTGAACTGAAGATTGTGCTCTCTTGCTCTGGAATGCTGGGACCCCTTGAAGTTGGTACGACGGCTGCATTCGGTGGGCTGTAGAAGGTTAAGACTTGGGCACATGCTGCTCTTAAATCATTTATGCACAGCATGGATATTGAACAATGAATGTTTATTTTTCTAAATAATACCATGACAGAGTACGGCTTCCCTTGAGCTGAATGTGAATGATTTTGATAATATGCTGACTTCCTGGCAAAGCCAACAGGCCTGCTTTATCTACAATGACAACACTTTAGATCACGGCGTTACATGTAGCGTAGGTGAGGGGTATTGTAATGAGGTTCAGGACCCACTGGGTGTTTAATGTGATATGAGGGTGCCACCCAAATTATTTCCATCTGACTAAAGTGCATTTTTTTTCAATTTAATGCATAATATTTGGTAGTGTGCCTATAATAAAAGTTATTTTCGTTTAAAAAAAAAATACTGATTGGGCAATAATTTGTTTTGAGATTTTTTGCATATTAGCGAATTAAGATTGCTAGCTCACAGTAACACCATTGAGTGTTCCTTTGACCGCCCTGCTTCACTACCCTGAGTGCTGCAATGGAGTTCTTGGTTACCAGTTATAAGACAACTGCAAACCTATTAGTTGTAAAGGACTCCGTCGCATCTAGTAACCCAATGTCTTTCACCACCTTAAAGGCAGGCTCAAATAACGTATTGAAGATTCCACTTTGAAATAGTTGAATCTGAGAAACGCTGGAACACAGCCCTGAAGATTTCTCACCCTAAGGCGAGGTAGAAAATCTAGTAGACTGTAAGGGAGTAGAGCACAATGCCTATCCACCTGATTGGTTAGTCTCTGCATCATAAAAGAAAGCAGATAGCCTATATGTGGTCTACTACTGTTCTCAATGTTAATGCAGTGCTTTATTAGACAGCAAACATTGTCCAACAAGGATACCCAGCCTGACTAGAAATATTCAAGCACGTGAATCTATGTAAGACAATGCTGAAGAAGACAATAGCTATTTAATATTAATGTTAGTTCTCCAGCCATGGTATATTTAATAGATTCACATGCTTGATTCTGGGACTCCCAGTTTATCTATAAGGAAAGCATGCAAATCTATGAAAGATATAATGCTGAAGCACTATCACACATAGTAGAGAGATTAAAAAAAAAAAAAAGTTGTTTAATTTCCCTATGTGCAGAGGAAGTCAATGTGGGCTACATTTGCCCTGCTGACGGGCTGTGCTCTTCAACACCATGTTACGCCCACCCACAAATTCCTTGACTTGCTCAGAAAGGGGTGGTTTATAGGACACTAATATTATTAACTTGGGTATTACTGCATTTGTAACAGTTTGCTCCCAGAGATATTAGTATATCTAAAACTGAGATTATGTTCTCTTGCTCTTTCTGCAGTTTCTCACTGAGTGCTGTACTAATATAAAGAATTATACAATAAGAAGTGTAGTTTAATAACTCACTTTTTTTATTGCCACATTTCACTTCCAAAGCTTCTTTCACCACTGACGCCCATCGATTGTAAGACTCAGCACGCAACTTTAATGAATTCATCATTGGGTAGAGGTCATCAAGAGTATACTGATATCTGAAACAAACAGAATGTGCACCCCTTAAAAACAATACTTTTTGTGAACCTTTATTACACAAACCACTTTTGTTTGCAAGCAAAATCTATCTTGCTCCAATTTAAAAATGTATCTTAAGAGTAAACAAAATGCTATTAGACTTTCGTTTATATATTAACATGTAATATATTATGTTTTAGACTGCTCAGCCCACATGGATCACATCTTAATTATCCTGAGAAGATCTAAATCCCACAATCAAATATTTTCCTCACTACACATTTCAGAAGTAGCAATAACTAAACTACAAAAAGGCGGCTACAGGCTCCTATAAGAAACCAACAATGCCCAGCAATAAGGTTCACATAAGTCAACGAAAGAAACTAAGAGTACAGTTTCTTATAAAATGCAGATCGAGACCCAACCCTTCATCTGTGTATGGGTCCCAATGTTCTTTGTACTTTTCTTTGCTATGTGTTCTAGAAGATAATGTTTATGTTATGAAGCTTGAAACTATACTAGATTCATATGCTGTGTAGCAACTCACCATGTAGTGTATGGGTGTGAAATAAGGCAAAATCAATACGACTCGTTCAACATTTAAACCCACCACTGTAGGTGGCGTTTTTAGCCAGTATTTTCCTTAATCGTACCATGTGTGAGGTTTCTCACTTAAGGTCATATATTTAAAACACAAACGTGATCACTCCGCATCACTTGGGCGGAAGGAGGGTGTTGTGCAAATTTAGAAGTAACTCAAGCTATAAAAATATTGTGAATTTACATGAAGTACATGAAAAGCAGTGTCGCCCACCTAGAAGCAGTTATTGTGAAGAGCTAACAGTAGCTCGTTTTCAATATTGTCACCACAACTGCAGCCTCTTGCCTGAACATTAATACTGTGATGTTTAGAGAATGCATGCAGCAATGGCCAGATTGCAACTTGAGCTGGAATGCCCTGGGGTGCTGTAACCAAAGGTATGAGCCTTTGAGGCTCACCACTAGGTGTTACAGTTCCCTTAAGGGGGGGATAAGAAGCACCTCCAACCAGTACAGGCTTTGTTCCTGGCCACATAGTGACAAAAGCACTCACCCCATGTGGCCAGAAACTCGTCTGGTTGTGGCAGGAACTGGTTCGCCTAGAACTAGGAATTCGACTGGTATTGAGGGGGCATCTCTAAGATGCCATCTGGGTGTATTTTACAATAAATCCCACACTGGCATCAGTGTGCATTTATTGTGCTGAGAAGTTTGATACCAAACTTCCCAGATTTCAGTGTAGCCTTTATGGAACTGTGGAGTTCGTATTTGACAAACTCCCAGATCATATACTCTTTATGGCTAACCTGCACCTACAATGTCTAAGGTTTTGCTTAGACACTGTAAGGGCGTAGTGCTAATGCACATATGCCCTCACCTGTGGTATAGTGCACCCTGCCTTAGGACTGTAAGGCCTGCTAGAGGGGTGACTTACCTATGCCATAGGCAGTGTGAGGTGGGCATGGTACTCTGACGGGAGTGCCATGTTGACTTAGTAATTTTCTCCCCACCAGCACACACAAGCTATGAGGCATTGTGCATATGCTGAGTGGGTGGTCCCCAGGGTAGCATAAGACATGTTGCAGCCCTTAAAGACCTTCCCTGGCATCAGAGCCCTTGGTACCAGGGTAGCCATAATGAGTATATGGTCTGGGAGTCTGTCAATTACAAATTCCACAATGGCTACACTGAAGTCTGAGAAGTTTGGTATCAAACTTCTCAGCACAATAAATGCACACTGATGCCAGTGTGGGATTTATTGTAAAATACACACAGATGGCATCTTAGAGACGCCCTCTCAATACCTGTCAGATTCCTAGTGCAAGGCTAACCAGTTCCTGCCAGCCTGCCACAACCAGACGAGTTTCTGGCCACATGGGGTGAGTGCCTTTGTAACTCTGTGGCCAGGAACAAAGCCTGTACTGGGTGGAGGCGCTTCTCACCTCCCCGTGCAGGAACTGTAACACCTGGTGGTGAGCCTCAAAGGCTCATGCCTTTTGCTACAGCGCCACAGGGCATCCCACATAGGCTTCAATGGAGAGAAGGGGGTGCCCCGGTTCCAGTCTGCCAGCAGGTAAGTACCCGCGTCTTCGGAGGGCAGACCAGGGGGGTTTTGTAGGGCACCGGGGGGGACACAAATTAGCACAGAAAGTACACCTCAGCAGCGCAGGGGCGGCCGGGTGCAGTGTGCAAACACGTGTCGGGTTTCCTTCAGGTTTCAATGGGAGACCAAGGGGTCTCTTCAGCGATGCAGGCAGGCAAGGGGGGGGCTCCTCGGGGTAGCCACCACCTGGGCAAGGGAGAGGGCCTCCTGGGGGGTCACTCCTGCACAGAAGTTCTGTTTCTTTAGGGGCTGGGGGCTGCGGGTGCAGGGCCTTTTCCAGCCGTCGGGAAATGGAGTTCAGACAGTCGCGGTCAGGGGGAGCCTGGGGATTCCCTCTGCAGGCGTCGCTGTGGGGGCTCAGGGGGGACAACTTTGGTTACTCACAGTCGTAGAGTCGCCGGAGGGTCCTCCCTGAGTTGGTTGTTCTCCACCAGTCGAGTCGGGGTCGCCGGGTGCAGTGTTGCAAGTCTCACGCTTCTTGCGGGGAATTGCAGGGGTCTTTAAATCTGCTCCGTGTAACAAAGTTGCAGTTCTTTTGGAGCAGTGCCGCTGTCCTCGGGAGTTTCTTGTCTTTTTCGAAGCAGGGCAGTCCTCAGAGGATTCAGAGGTCGCTGGTCCCTTGGAAAGCGTCGCTGGAGCAGGTTCTTTGGAAGGCAGGAGACAGGCCGGTAAGTCTGGGGCCAAGGCAGTTGGTGTCTTCTGGTCTTCCTCTGCAGGGGTCTTTCAGCTCGGCAGTCCTTCTTCTTGTAGTTGCAGGAATCTAATTTCTAGGTTCAGGGAGAGCCCTTAAATACTAAATTTAAGGGCGTGTTTAGGTCTGGGGGGTTAGTAGCCAATGGCTACTAGCCCTGAGGGTGGGTACACCCTCTTTGTGCCTCCTCCCAAGGGGAGTGGGGCACATCCCTAATCCTATTGGGGGAATCCTCCATCTGCAAGATGGAGGATTTCTAAAAGTTAGAGTCACTTCAGCTCAGGACACCTTAGGGGCTGTCCTGACTGGTCAGTGACTCCTCCTTGTTGCTTTCTTTGTTTCCTCCAGCCTTGCCGCCAAAAGTGGGGGCCGTGGCCGGAGGGGGCGGGCAACTCCACTAAGCTGGAGTGCCCTGCTGTGCTGTAACAAAGGGGTGAGCCTTTGAGGCTCACCGCCAGGTGTTACAGCTCCTGCCTGGGGGAGGTGTTAGCATTTCCACCCAGTGCAGGCTTTGTTACTGGCCTCAGAGTGACAAAGGCACTCTCCCCATGGGGCCAGCAACATGTCTCTAGTGTGGCAGGCTGCTGGAACCAGTCAGCCTACACAGATAGTCGGTTAAGTTTCAGGGAGCACCTCTAAGGTGCCCTCTGTGGTGTATTTTACAATAAAATGTACACTGGCATCAGTGTGCATTTATTGTGCTGAGAAGTTTGATACCAAACTTCCCAGTTTTCAGTGTAGCCATTATGGTGCTGTGGAGTTCGTGTAAAACAGACTCCCAGACCATATACTCTTATGGCTACCCTGCACTTACAATGTCTAAGGTTTTGTTTAGACACTGTAGGGGTACAGTGCTCATGCACTGGTACCCTCACCTATGGTATAGTGCACCCTGCCTTAGGGCTGTAAGGCCTGCTAGAGGGGTGTCTTACCTATACTGCATAGGCAGTGAGAGGCTGGCATGGCACCCTGAGGGGAGTGCCATGTCGACTTACTCATTTTGTTCTCACAAGCACACACAAGCTGGTAAGCAGTGTGTCTGTGCTGAGTGAGGGGTCTCTAGGGTGGCATAATGCATGCTGCAGCCCTTATAGACCTTCCCTGGCATCAGGGCCCTTGGTACCAGAGGTACCAGTTACAAGGGACTTATTTGGATGCCAGGGTGTGCCAATTGTGGAATCAAAAGTACATTTTAGGTGAAAGAACACTGGTGCTGGGGCCTGGTTAGCAGGGTCCCAGCACACTTCTCAGTCAAGTCAGCATCAGTATCAGGCAAAAAGTGGGGGGTAACTGCAACAGGGAGCCATTTCTTTACACAAGCCCCCCCCCAGCCCACAGGCCAGGAGACTCAGCCAAAGCTGGGAGAGTCTTCCTAGTCTGTCAGGCGAGGAAGAGTAGAGGAAATAGGCTGGTTTGTTGCAGGGCCTACTCTGCCTTACATCCTCCTGTCCAGGTCATTCCCCCTGGGGAACTGACCCACTTCCACAGTGATAGGACCTAATCTGAACTGCCTCTTGTCTGTGCTTTTAATGTCTTCACCCATCCTCTCCATTTTGGGGTTAGAGGTATCCACCTCTGCTAATCTTATCTTAGCCAGGGTCACCCCTAACTTACCCAAAGAGGTTACCCAGAGCTGGAGTAACCCCACCATGACCAACAGGGTCAGGGGGCCTAACTTGCTATTTGGCATGGGGTCAGACCACCATGCCAAGGATAGTGCAGCCATAAAGGCTAACACCCAGCAGAGGCCACTGACAGCTGTCAGTGCCCAGAACCACATCTTTAGCTCTTCACCTACAAGGGAAGGGGCTAAGTTACAGGTTTCTTTGGGTTCAGGGTGCCTGTCTGCTGTATTAGAATGGGGGGGTTACCACATCTTGTAGTAAACACCCTTCTTCCACTCTTTCTTCTGTTAGCTGAGGAGCCACCCACTCAGACTTAACAGTTGCCTGACTAGCCAGGACTTCTTGTGGGTCAGGTTGGACTTTATCAGAGCCACTTTTGGGGTTCTCCCCTACTGGAGCAGAATCTCCTTGGCTGGCTGGAACCTTGGCTAAAGGTTGTCCACCTTTCCTACTCTGTTTCTTTTTCTTTTGGGGCCTACTTGCATTTACTGCAGAGGCAGGCACTCCAGAATCCTTGGGAGAGGACTGGCACTGGACCAGTTCCTCTCTTGGGCTCTGACTAACCTCTGGGTAGTCATTTCCAAGGAGACAATCAAGGGGGAGGTCTGTACTGACTACCACCCTTCTCCAGCTAAAAGTCTCACCCACTTCTATGGGCACAAAAGCCACAGGCCTATCAGTGACCCTGTCTGGGCTAACTCTTACTCTGGCCATCTCACCTGGGATGTACTGGTTTGAGAACACCAGCCTGTCATGCACAATAGTGTGACTGGCACAAGTGTCTCTCAGGGCAGTGGCTGGGATTCCATTCACCTGTAGGTGGTGGAAGTGTCTACTTCCCTCTGGAATCTCCAACTCACCTGTTGGGCCCTTTTTCCAGTTGAAGGCTATGAAGACCTCCTCCTCTGAGGAGTCATCTCCAATGGCTACACTGGTTACCCCTGGGATTTTGCTAGGGGGTTTGTTTTTGGGACAAGAAGTGTCCTTGGTGTGGTGCCCTGTCTGTTTACAGTTATGGCACCATGCCTTAGTGGCATCCCAGCTCTTACCCTGGTACCCACCTTTGTTTTGGGTTGTGTCTCTGGGCCCACCCACCTGGTCTGGTTTTTGGGGGCCTACAGGGGACTCTTTTTCTTTGTTTCTAGTGTCACCCACTTTCTCCTGGGGAGGCTTTGTAACCCCTTTCTTTTGGTCACCCCCAGTGGAAGTTTTGGTTACCCTAGTCTTGACCCAGTGGTCTGCCTTCTTTCCCAATTCTTGGGGAGAAATTGGACCTAGGTCTACCAGATACTGATGCAACTTTTCATTGAAGCAGTTACTTAAAATGTGTTCTTTCATAAACAAATTATAAAGCCCAACATTGTCATACACTTCATTTCCAGTTACCCAACCATCCAGTGTTTTCACTGAGTAGTCAACATAATCAACCCAGGTCTGGCTCGAGGATTTTTGAGCCCCCCTGAATCTAATTCTATACTCCTCAGTGGAGAATCCAAAGCCCTCAATCAGGGTACCCTTCATGAGGTCATAAGATTCTGCATCTTTTTTAGAGAGTGTGAGGAGTCTATCCCTACACTTTCCTGTGAACATTTCCCAAAGGAGAGCACCCCAGTGAGATTTGTTCACTTTTCTGGTTTCACAAGCCCTCTCAAAAGCTGTGAACCATTTGGTGATGTCATCACCATCTTCATATTTAGTTACAATCCCTTTGGGGATTTTCAACATGTCAGGAGAATCTCAGACCCTAGTTATGTTGCTGCCACCATTGATGGGTCCTAGGCCCATCTCTTGTCTTTCCCTTTCTATGGCTAGGATCTGTTTTTCCAAAGCCAATCTTTTGGCCATCCTGGCTAACTGGATGTCCTCTTCACTGGAGTTATCCTCAGTGATTTCAGAGAGGCTGGACCCTCCTGTGAGGGAGCCAGCATCTCTGACTATTATTTTTGGAGTCAGGGCTTGAGAGGCCCTGTTCTCCCTAGATAGGACTGGTGGTGGGGAATCAACCTCCAAGTCACTATCATCATCATCTGTGTTGCCACTTACAGATGGGTTGGCTCTATCATACTCTGCCAACAGCTCCTGGAGCTGTAGTTTGGAAGGTCTGGAGCCCATTGTTATTTTTCTTATTGTACAGAGTGACCTTAGCTCTTTCATCTGGAGATGGAGGTAAGGTGTGGTGTCGAGTTCCACCACATTCAAATCTGTACTAGACATTATTCTTCTAAAAGTTGGAATGCTATTTAAGAATCTAAAACTGGTTCTAGAATCTAATTCAAACTTTTACAAACTTTTAAACACTAAAAGGAATGCTAACAGGGACTAACACAAGGCCCTAGTAGGACTTTAAAGAATTTAGAAAAATTTCAAATTGCAAAAAATCAAGTTCTAATGACAATTTTTGGAATTTGTCGTGTGATCAGGTATTGGCTGAGTAGTCCAGCAAATGCAAAGTCTTGTACCCCACCGCTGATCCACCAATGTAGGAAGTTGGCTCTGTATGTGCTATTTCAAAGTAAGGAATAGCATGCACAGAGTCCAAGGGTTCCCCTTAGAGGTAAGATAGTGGCAGAAAGAGATAATACTAATGCTCTATTTTGTGGTAGTGTGGTCGAGCAGTAGGCTTATCCAAGGAGTAGTGTTAAGCATTTGTTGTACATACACATAGACAATAAATGAGGTACACACACTCAGAGACAAATCCAGCCAATAAGTTTTGTTATAGAAAAATATCTTTTCTTAGTTTATTTTAAGAACCACAGGTTCAAATTTCACATGTAATAGCTTGTTTGGAAGGTATTGCAGGTAAGTACTCTAGGAACTTTGAATCATTACATTAGCATGAATACTTTTGTCATAAAACACAATAAGCTGTTTTAAAAGTGGACACTTAGTGCAATTTTCACAGTTCCTGGGGGAGGTAAGTTATTGTTAGTTTCCACAGGTAAGTAAGTCACTTACAGTTCTCAGTTTTTGGTCCAAGGTAGCCCACCGTTGGGGGTTCAGAGCAACCCCAAAGTTATCACACCAGCAGCTCAGGGCCGGTCAGGTGCAAAGGTCAAAGAGGTGCACAAAACACATAGGTTATAATGGAGAGAAGGGGGTGCCCCGGTTCCAGTCTGCCAGCAGGTAAGTACCAGCGTCTTCGGAGGGCAGACCAGGGGGGTTTTGTAGGGCACCGGGGGGGACACAAAGTAGCACAGAAAGTACACCCTCAGCAGCGCGGGGGCGGCCGGGTGCAGTGTGCAAACACGCGTCGGGTTTCATTCAGGTTTCAATGGGAGACCAAGGGGTCTCTTCAGCGATGCAGGCAGGCAAGGGGGGGGCTCCTCGGGGTAGCCACCACCTGGGCAAGGGAGAGGGCCTCCTGGGGGTCACTCCTGCACAGAAGTTCCGTTTCTTTAGGGGCTGGGGGCTGCGGGTGCAGGGCCTTTTCCAGCCGTCGGGAAATGGAGTTCAGACAGTCGCGGTCAGGGGGAGCCTGGGGATTCCCTCTGCAGGCGTCGCTGTGGGGGATCAGGGGGGACAACTTTGGTTACTCACAGTCGTAGAGTCGCCGGAGGGTCCTCCCTGAGTTGGTTGTTCTCCACCAGTCGAGTCGGGGTCGCCGGGTGCAGTGTTGCAAGTCTCACGCTTCTTGCGGGGAATTGCAGGGGTCTTTAAATCTGCTCCGTGTAACAAAGTTGCAGTTCTTTTGGAGCAGTGCCGCTGTCCTCGGGAGTTTCTTGTCTTTTTCGAAGCAGGGCAGTCCTCAGAGGATTCAGAGGTCGCTGGTCCCTTGGAAAGCGTCGCTGGAGCAGGTTCTTTGGAAGGCAGGAGACAGGCCGGTAAGTCTGGGGCCAAGGCAGTTGGTGTCTTCTGGTCTTCCTCTGCAGGGGTCTTTCAGCTCGGCAGTCCTTCTTCTTGTAGTTGCAGGAATCTAATTTCTAGGTTCAGGGAGAGCCCTTAAATACTAAATTTAAGGGCGTGTTTAGGTCTGGGGGGTTAGTAGCCAATGGCTACTAGCCCTGAGGGTGGGTACACCCTCTTTGTGCCCCCTCCCAAGGGGAGGGGGGCACATCCCTAATCCTATTGGGGGAATCCTCCATCTGCAAGATGGAGGATTTCCAAAAGTTAGAGTCACTTCAGCTCAGGACACCTTAGGGGCTGTCCTGACTGGTCAGTGACTCCTCCTTGTTGCTTTCTTTGTTTCCTCCAGCCTTGCCGCCAAAAGTGGGGGCCGTGGCCGGAGGGGGCGGGCAACTCCACTAAGCTGGAGTGCCCTGCTGTGCTGTGACAAAGGGGTGAGCCTTTGAGGCTCACCGCCAGGTGTTACAGCTCCTGCCTGGGGGAGGTGTTAGCATCTCCACCCAGTGCAGGCTTTGTTACTGGCCTCAGAGTGACAAAGGCACTCTCCCCATGGGGCCAGCAACATGTCTCTAGTGTGGCAGGCTGCTGGAACCAGTCAGCCTACACAGATAGTCGGTTAAGTTTCAGGGAGCACCTCTAAGGTGCCCTCTGTGGTGTATTTTACAATAAAATGTACACTGGCATCAGTGTGCATTTATTGTGCTGAGAAGTTTGATACCAAACTTCCCAGTTTTCAGTGTAGCCATTATGGTGCTGTGGAGTTCGTGTAAAACAGACTCCCAGACCATATACTCTTATGGCTACCCTGCACTTACAATGTCTAAGGTTTTGTTTAGACACTGTAGGGGTACAGTGCTCATGCACTGGTACCCTCACCTATGGTATAGTGCACCCTGCCTTAGGGCTGTAAGGCCTGCTAGAGGGGTGTCTTATCTATACTGCATAGGCAGTGAGAGGCTGGCATGGCACCCTGAGGGGAGTGCCATGTCGACTTACTCATTTTGTTCTCACTAGCACACACAAGCTGGTAAGCAGTGTGTCTGTGCTGAGTGAGGGGTCTCTAGGGTGGCATAATACATGCTGTAGCCCTTAGAGACCTTCCCTGGCATCAGGGCCCTTGGTACCAGAGGTACCAGTTACAAGGGACTTATCTGGATGCCAGGGTGTGCCAATTGTGGAATCAAAAGTACATTTTAGGTGAAAGAACACTGGTGCTGGGGCCTGGTTAGCAGGGTCCCAGCACACTTCTCAGTCAAGTCAGCATCAGTATCAGGCAAAAAGTGGGGGGTAACTGCAACAGGGAGCCATTTCTTTACAGCACCTCTTTGACCTTTGCACCTGACCGGCCCTGAGCTGCTGGTGTGATAACTTTGGGGTTGCTCTGAACCCCCAACGGTGGGCTACCTTGGACCCAAACCTGAGACTTGTAAGTGATTTACTTACCTGACAAAACTAACAAAAACTTACCTCCCCCAGGAACTGTGAAAATTGCACTAAGTGTCCACTTTTAAAACAGCTATTTGTGTTTTATGTAAAAAGTATACATGCTAATGAAATGATTCAAAGTTCCTAGAGTACTTACCTGCAATACCTTTCAAATGAGATATTACATGTAAAATTTGAACCTGTGGTTCTTAAAATAAACTAAGAAAATATATTTTTCTATAACAAAACCTATTGGCTGGATTTGTCTCTGAGGGTGTGTACCTCATTTATTGTCTATATGTATGTACAACAAATGCTTAACACTACTCCTTGGATAAGCCTACTGCTCGAACACACTACCACAAAATAGAGCATTAGTATTATCTCTTTTTGCCACTATCTTACCTCTAAGGGGAACCCTTGGACTCTGTGCATACTATTCCTTACTTTGAAATAGTGCATACAGAGCCAACTTCCTACATTGGTGGATCAGCGGTGGGGTACAAGACTTTGCATTTGCTGGACTACTCAGCCAATACCTGATCACACGACAAATTCCCAAAATTGTCAAGAGAAATTGATTTTTGCAATTTGAAATCTTTCTAAATTCTTTAAAGTCCTGCTAGGGGCCTTGTGTTAGTCCCTGTTAGCATTTCTTTTGGAGTTTAAAAGTTTGTTAAAAGTTTGAATTAGATTCTAGAACTAGTTTTAGATTCTTAAAAAGTATTCCAACTTTTAGAAGCATAATGTCTAGCACAGATGTGAATGTGGTGGAACTCGACACCACACCTTACCTCCATCTACAGATGAGAGAGCTAAGGTCACTCTGTAAAATAAAGAAAATAACAATGGGCTCTAGACCTACCAAACTACAGCTCCAGGAGCTGTTGGCTGAGTATGAAAGAGCCAACCCCTCTGTGGATGGCAACACAGAGGATGAGGATAGTGACTTGGAGGAAGATTCCCCCCTACCAGTCCTATCTAGGGAGGGCAGGGCCTCTCAAGCCCTGACTCCACAAATACTAGTCAGAGATGCTGGTTCCCTCACAGGAGGGACCAACTTCTCTGAAATCACTGAGGATAACTCCAGTGAAGAGGACATCCAGTTAGCCAGGATGGCCAAAAGATTGGCTTTGGAAAGACAGATCCTGGCCATAGAAAGGGAAAGACAAGAGATGGGCCTAGGACCCATCAATGGTGGCAGCAACATAAATAGAGTCAGAGATTCTCCTGACGTTGAAAATCCCCAAAGGGATTGTAACAAAATATGAAGATGGTGATGACATCACCAAATGGTTCACAGCTTTTGAGAGGGCTTGTGTAACCAGAAAAGTGAACAAATCTCACTGGGGTGCTCTCCTTTGGGAAATGTTCACAGGAAAGTGTAGGGATAGACTCCTCACACTCTCTGGAAAAGATGCAGAATCTTATGACCTCATGAAGGGTACCCTGATTGAGGGCTTTGGATTCTCCACTGAGGAGTATAGGATTAGATTCAGGGGGGCTCAAAAATCCTCGAGCCAGACCTGGGTTGACTTTGTAGACTACTCAGTAAAAACACTAGATGGTTGGATTCAAGGCAGTGGTGTAAGTAATTATGATGGGCTGTACAATTTATTTGTGAAAGAACACCTGTTAAGTAATTGTTTCAATGATAAACTGCATCAGCATCTGGTGGACCTAGGACCAATTTCTCCCCAAGAATTGGGAAAGAAGGCGGACCATTGGGTCAAGACTAGGGTGTCCAAAACTTCCACAGGGGGTGACCAAAAGAAAGGGGTCACAAAACCTCCCCAGTGGAAAGGCGGTGAGACAGCCAAAAACAAAAATAGTAAAGAGTCTTCTACAGGCCCCCAAAAACCTCCACAGGAGGGTGGGCCCAGAGCCTCTTCACAAAACAATTCTGGGTACAAGGGTAAAAACTTTGATCCCAAAAAGGCCTGGTGTCGTAGCTGTAGCCAGTCTGGACACCAAACTGGAGACAAGGCCTGTCCCAAGAAAGATACCACTTCTAACTCCCATCCAGCTAAAACTGGAATGGCCAGTCTCCAAGTGGGATCAACAGTGTGCCCAGAGCAAATCAGGTGTCACACTGAAGCTACATTAGTCTCTGAGGGTGGGGTGGATTTAGCCACACTGGCTGCCTGGCCCCCTAACATGCAAAAATACAGGCAGCAGCTCTTAATTAATGGGACAAGTGTAGAGGG
This sequence comes from Pleurodeles waltl, assembly GCF_031143425.1. Taxonomy (NCBI): domain Eukaryota; kingdom Metazoa; phylum Chordata; class Amphibia; order Caudata; family Salamandridae; genus Pleurodeles; species Pleurodeles waltl. Next base: position 659,572,534 of record NC_090445.1, on the reverse strand, counting down.
CCTGAGGGATACAGGTGCCAGTGTCACCATGGTGACAGAGAAACTGGTTTCCCCTGGCCAATACCTAACTGGACAAACCTATCCAGTCACCAATGCTGACAATCAAACTAAAGTACATCCCATGGCAATGGTAACTTTTGAGTGGGGAGGGGTCAATGGCCTGAAACAGGTGGTGGTCTCCTCAAATATCCCAGTAGACTGTTTGCTTGGAAATGACCTGGAGTCCTCAGCATGGGCTGAGGTAGAACTGAAAACCCATGCAGCCATGCTGGGTATCCCTGAACTGGTGTGTGTCAAGACGAGGGCACAGTGCAAGGCACAGGGTGAAAAAGTAGAGCTGGAGTCTGGAAGAATGGCCCAGCCTACCAAGAGAAAAGGAAAGTCAGCTGGGAAACCAGCTGCAACACAACAAGAAAAAGAGAACCTCTCTTCTCAGGAAGAAGTTCTGCCCTCTGAGGGAACTGAGCCTATGGAGCTGGAACCTTATCAGGTTGAGCTCTTGGGCCCAGGGGGACCCTCAAGGGAAGATTTGTGTAAGGGACAAGAAACCTGTCCCTCTCTTGAAGGCCTTAGGCAGCAAGCTGCTGAAGAGTCCAAAGGCAAGAAAAATGGAACACATAGGGTCTATTGGGAAGATGGACTCCTGTACACTGAGGCAAGAGATCCCAAACCTGGTGCCACTAGGAGAGTGGTAGTGCCTCAGGGTTTCAGAGAGTTTATTCTGACCTTAGCCCATGATATTCCCCTTGCTGGGCATTTGGGACAAACCAAGACGTGGGAGAGGTTAGTCAACCACTTCTACTGGCCCAACATGTCCTAGAAGGTTAAGGAGTTTTGTGTCTCCTGTACCACCTGTCAAGTCAGTGGTAAGACAGGTGGGCATCCAAAGGCCCCCCTCATTCCACTTCCAGTGGTGGGGGTCCCCTTTGAACGAGTGGGTGTGGACATAGTTGGTCCACTAGAACCTCCCACAGCCTCAGGAAATATGTACATCCTAGTAGTAGTGGATCATGCTACTAGGTATCCTGAAGCTATTCCCCTTAGGTCAACTACTGCCCCTGCAGTAGCCAAGGTCCTCATTGGTATCTTTACCAGAGTGGGCTTCCCTAAGGAGGTAGTGTCTGACAGAGATACCGACTTCATGTCAGCATACCTAAAACACATGTGGAATGAGTGTGGAGTGACTTATAAGTTCACTACACCATATCATCCACAAACTAATGGCCTTGTTGAGAGATTCAACAAGACATTAAAGGGCATGATCATGGGGCTCCCAGAAAAACTCAAAAGGAGATGGGATGTCCTCCTGCCATGTCTGCTTTTCGCTTACAGAGAGGTGCCTTAGAAGGGAGTAGGATTCTCACCCTTTGAACTTCTGTTTGGCCACCCTGTAAGGGGACCACTTGCTCTTGTTAAAGAAGGCTGGGAGAGACATCTTCATGAGCCTAAACAAGACATAGTGGACTATGTACTTGTCCTTCGCTCAAGGATGGCAGAGTACATGGAAAAGGCAAGTAAAAACCTTGAGGCCAACCAACAACTCCAGAAGTTGTGGTATGACCAAAAGGCTGCACTGGTTGAATTTCAACCAGGGCAGAAAGTCTGGGTTCTGGAGCCTGTGGCTCCCAGGGCACTTCAGGACAAATGGAGTGGCCCTTACCCAGTACTAGAAAGGAAGAGTCAGGTCACCTACCTGGTGGACCTGGGCACAAGCAGGAGCCCCAAGAGGGTGATCCATGTGAACCGCCTTAAGCTCTTCCATGACAGGGCTGATGTAAATCTGTTGATGGTAACAGATGAGGACCAGGAAGCTGAGAGTGAGCCTCTCCCTGATCTCCTCTCATCAGACCCTAAAGATGGCTCAGTAGATGGAGTGATCTACTCAGACACCCTCTCTAGCCAACAGCAGTCTGACTGTAGGAAGGTCCTGCAGCAGTTTGCTGAACTCTTTTCCCTAACCCCTGGTCAGACACACCTGTGTACCCATGATGTGGACACAGGAGACAGCATGCCTGTCAAAAACAAAATATTTAGACAGTCTGACCAAGTTAAGGAAAGCATCAAGGTGGAAGTCCACAAGATGCTGGAATTGGGAGTAATTGAGTACTCTGACAGCCCCTGGGCTAGCCCAGTGGTCTTAGTCCCCAAACCTCACACCAAAGAAGGAACGAGAGAGATGAGGTTTTGTGTGGACTACAGAGGTCTCAACTCTGTCACCAAGACAGATGCCCATCCCATTCCTAGAGCTGATGAGCTAATAGACAAATTAGGGGCTGCCAAATTCTTATGTACCTTTGACTTAACAGCAGGGTACTGGCAAATCAAAATGGCCCCTGGAGCAAAAGAAAAGACAGCATTCTCCACACCTGATGGGCATTATCAGTTCACTGTTATGCCCTTTGGTTTAAAGAACGCCCCTGCCACCTTCCAAAGGTTGGTGAATCAAGTCCTTGCTGGGTTGGAATCCTTTAGTGCAGCTTATCTTGATGATATTGCTGTCTTCAGCTCCACCTGGCAGGATCACCTGGTCCACCTGAAGAAGGTTTTGAAGGCTCTGCAATCTGCAGGCCTCTCTATCAAGGCATCCAAATGCCAGATAGGGCAGGGAACTGTGGTTTACTTGGGACACCTTGTAGGTGGAGGCCAAGTTCAGCCACTCCAGCCCAAGATCCAGACTATTCTGGACTGGGCAGCTCCAAAAACCCAGACTCAAGTCAGGGCATTCCTTGGCTTGACTGGGTACTATAGGAGGTTTGTGAAGGGACATGGATCCATTGTGACAGCCCTCACAGAACTCACCTCCAAGAAAATGCCCAAGAAAGTAAACTGGACTGTAGAATGCCAACAGGCCTTTGACACCCTGAAGCAAGCTATGTGCACAGCACCAGTTCTAAAAGCTCCAGATTACTCCAAGCAATTCATTGTGCAAACAGATGCCTCTGAACATGGGATAGGGGCAGTTTTGTCCCAAACAAATGATGATGGCCTTGACCAGCCTGTTGCTTTCATTAGCAGGAGGTTACTCCCCAGGGAGCAGCGTTGGAGTGCCATTGAGAGGGAGGCCTTTGCTGTGGTTTGGTCCCTGAAGAAGTTGAGACCATACCTCTTTGGTACTCACTTCCTAGTTCAAACTGACCACAGACCTCTCAGATGGCTGATGCAAATGAAAGGTGAAAATCCAAAACTGTTGAGGTGGTCCATCTCCCTACAGGGAATGGACTTTATAGTGGAACACAGATGTGGGACTGCCCATGCCAATGCAGATGGCCTTTCCAGGTTCTTCCACTTAGAAAATGAAGACTCTCTTGGGAAAGGTTAGTCTCATCCTCTTTCGTTTGGGGGGGGGGGGGGAGGGTTGTGTAAGGAAATGCCCCCTTGGCATGGTTACCCCCTGACTTTTTGCCTTTGCTGATGCTATGTTTGAATTGAAAGTGTGCTGAGGCCTGCTAACCAGGCCCCAGCACCAGTGTTCTTTCCCTAACTTGTACTTTTGATTCCACAATTGGCACACCCTGGCATCCAGATAAGTCCCTTGTAACTGGTACCTCTGGTACCAAGGGTCCTGATGCCAGGGAAGGTCTCGAAGGGCTGCAGCATGCATTATGCCACCCTAGAGACCCCTCACTCAGCACAGACACCCTGCTTACCAGCTTGTGTGTGCTAGTGAGAACAAAATGAGTAAGTCGACATGGCACTCCCCTCAGGGTGCCATGCCAGCCTCTCACTGCCTATGCAGTATAGGTAAGACACCCCTCTAGCAGGCCTTACAGCCCTAAGGCAGGGTGCACTATACCATAGGTGAGGGCACCAGTGCATGAGCACTGTGCCCCTACAGTGTCTAAGCAAAACCTTAGACATTGTAAGTGTAGGGTAGCCATAAGAGTATATGGTCTAGGAGTCTGTTTTACACGAACTCCACAGCACCATAATGGCTACACTGAAAACTGGGAAGTTTGGTGTAGGAAGTTGGCTCTGTATGTGCTATTTCAAAGTAAGGAATAGCATGCACAGAGTCCAAGGGTTCCCCTTAGAGGTAAAATAGTGGTAAAAAGAGATAATACTAATGCTCTATTTTGTGGTAGTGTGGTCGAGCAGTAGGCTTATCCAAGGAGTAGTGTTAAGCATTTGTTGTACATACACAGACAATAAATGAGGTACACACACTCAGAGACAAATCCAGCCAATAGGTTTTGTTATAGAAAAATATATTTTCTTAGTTTATTTTAAGAACCACAGGTTCAAATTTAACATGTAATATCTTGTTTGAAAGGTATTGCAGGTAAGTATATTAGGATCTTTGAATCATTTCAATTGCATGTATACTTTTCAAGTTATTCACAAATAGCTATTTTAAAAGTGGACACTTAGTGCAATTTTCACAGTTCCTGGGGGAGGTAAGTTTTTGTTAGTTTTACCAGGTAAGTAAGACACTTACAGGGTTCAGTTCTTGGTCCAAGGTAGCCCACCGTTGGGGGTTCAGAGCAACCCCAAAGTTACCACACCAGCAGCTCAGGGCCGGTCAGGTGCAGAGTTCAAAGTGGTGCCCAAAACGCATAGGCTCCAATGGAGAGAAGGGGGTGCCCCGGTTCCAGTCTGCCAGCAGGTAAGTACCCGCGTCCTCGGGGGGCAGACCAGGGGGGTTTTGTAGGGCACCGGGGGGGACACAAGCCCACACAGAAATTTCACCCTCAGCGGCGCAGGGGCGGCCGGGTGCAGTGTTAGAACAAGCGTCGGGTTCGCAATGGAAGTCAATGAGAGATCAAGGGATCTCTTCAGCGCTGCAGGCAGGCAAGGGGGGGCTTCCTCGGGGAAACCTCCACTTGGGCAAGGGAGAGGGACTCCTGGGGGTCACTTCTGCAGTGAAAGTCCAGTCCTTCAGGTCCTGGGGGCTGCGGGTGCAGGGTCTTTTCCAGGCGTCGGGACTTAGGTTTCAGAGAGTCGCGGTCAGGGGAAGCCTCGGGATTCCCTCTGCAGGCGGCGCTGTGGGGGCCTCAGGGGGGACAGGTTTTGGTACTCACAGTCGTAGAGTAGTCCGGGGGTCCTCCCTGAGGTGTTGGTTCTCCACCAGCCGAGTCGGGGTCGCCGGGTGCAGTGTTGCAAGTCTCACGCTTCTTGCGGGGAGATTGCAGGGTTCTTTAAAGCTGCTCCTTTGGATAAAGTTGCAGTCTTTTTGGAGCAGGTCCGCTGTCCTCGGGAGTTTCTTGTCGTCGTCGAAGCAGGGCAGTCCTCAGAGGATGCAGAGGTCGCTGGTCCCTTTGGAAGGCGTCGCTGGAGCAGAGTTCTTTGGAAGGCAGGAGACAGGCCGGTGAGTTTCTGGAGCCAAGGCAGTTGTTGTCTTCTGGTCTTCCTCTGCAGGGGTTTTCAGCTAGGCAGTCCTTCTTCTTGTTGTTGCAGGAATCTAGTTTCTAGGTTCAGGGAGAGCCCTTAAATACTAAATTTAAGGGCGTGTTTAGGTCTGGGGGGTTAGTAGCCAATGGCTATTAGCCCTGAGGGTGAGTACACCCTCTTTGTGCCCCCTCCCAAGGGGAGGGGGTCACATCCCTAATCCTATTGGGGGAATCCTCCATCTGCAAGATGGAGGATTTCTAAAAGTCAGAGTCACCTCAGCTCAGGACACCTTAGGGGCTGTCCTGACTGGCCAGTGACTCCTCCTTGTTATTCTCATTATTTTCTCCGGCCTTGCCGCCAAAAGTGGGGGCCGGGGCCGGAGGGGGCGGGCAACTCCACTAGCTGGAGTGTCCTGCGGTGCTGTGACAAAGGGGTGAGCCTTTGAGGCTCACTGCCAGGTGTTACAGCTCCTGCCTGGGGGAGGCGTTAGCATCTCCACCCAGTGCAGGCTTTGTTACTGGCCTCAGAGTGACAAAGGCACTCTCCCCATGGGGCCAGCAACATGTCTCTAGTGTGGCAGGCTGCTAGAACCAGTCAGCCTACACAGATAGTCGGTTAAGTTTCAGGGGGCACCTCTCAGGTGCCCTCTGTGGTGTATTTTACAATAAAATGTACACTGGCATCAGTGTGCATTTATTGTGCTGAGAAGTTTGATACCAAACTTCCCAGTTTTCAGTGTAGCCATTATGGTGCTGTGGAGTTCGTGTAAAACAGACTCCCAGACCATATACTCTTATGGCTACCCTGCACTTACAATGTCTAAGGTTTTGCTTAGCCACTGTAGGGGCACAGTGCTCATGCACTGGTACCCTCACCTATGGTATAGTGCAGCCTGCCTTAGGGCTGTAAGGCCTGCTAGAGGGGTGTCTTACCTATACTGCATAGGCAGTGAGAGGCTGGCATGGCACCCTGAGGGGAGTGCCATGTCGACTTACTCATTTTGTCCTCACTAGCACACACAAGCTGGCAAGCAGTGTGTCTGTGCTGAGTGAAGGGTCTCTAGGGTGGCATAATACATGCTGCAGCCCTTAGAGACCTTCCCTGGCATCAGGGCCCTTGGTACCAGAGGTACCAGTTACAAGGGACTTATCTGGATGCCAGGGTGTGCCAATTGTGGAATCAAAAGTACAGGTTAGGGAAAGAACACTGGTGCTGGGGCCTGGTTAGCAGGGTCCCAGCACACTTCTCAGTCAAGTCAGCATCAGTATCAGGCAAAAAGTGGGGGGTAACTGCAACAGGGAGCCATTTCTTTACATTTGGTATCAAACTTTTCAGCACAATAAATGCACACTGATGCCAGTGTACATTTTATTGTAAAATACACCACAGAGGGCACCTTAGAGGTGCCCCCTGAAACTTAACCGACTATCTGTGTAGGCTGACTGGTTCCAGCACCCTGCCACACTAGAGACATGTTGCTGGCCCCATGGGGAGAGTGCCTTTGTCACTCTGAGGCCAGTAACAAAGCCTGCACTGGGTGGAGATGCTAACACCTCCCCCAGGCAGGAGCTGTAACACCTGGCGGTGAGCCTGAAAGACTCACCCCTTTGTCACAGCACCGCAGGACACTCCAGCTTAGTGGAGTTGCCCGCCCCCTCCGGCCACGGCCCCCACTTTTGGCGGCAAGGCTGGAGGAAACAAAGAAAACAACAAGGAGGAGTCACTGGCCAGTCAGGACAGCCCCTAAGGTGTCCTGAGCTGAAGTGACTAACTTTTAGAAATCCTCCATCTTGCAGATGGAGGATTCCCCCAATAGGATTAGGGATGTGACCCCCTCCCCTTGGGAGGAGGCACAAAGAGGGTGTACTCACCCTCAGGACTAGTAGCCATTGGCTACTAACCCCCCCAGACCTAAACACACCCTTAAATTTAGTATTTAAGGGCTCCCCTGAACCTAGAAAAACAGATTCCTGCAACTAACAAGAAGAAGGACTGCTGAGCTGACAAACCCCTGCAGAGGAAGAACAGAAGACACCAACTGCCTTGGCCCCAGACTTACCGGCCTGTCTCCTGCCTTCCAAAGAAACCTGCTCCAGCGACGCTTTTCAAGGGACCAGCGACCTCTGAATCTTCTGAGGACTGCCCTGCTTCGAAAAAGACAAGAAACTCCCGAGGACAGCGGCACTGCTCCAAAAAAACTGCAACTTTGTTACAAGGAGCAGATCTAAAGACCCCTGCAACTCCCCGCAAGAAGCGTGAGACTTGCAACACTGCACCCGGTGACCCCGACTCGACTGGTGGAGAACAACCAACTCAGGGAGGACCCTCCGGCGACTCTACGACTGTGAGTAACGAACGTTGTCCCCCCTGAGCCCCCACAGCGATGCCTGCAGAGGGAATCCCCAGGCTCCCCCTGACCGCAACTGTCTGAACTCCATTTCCCGACGGCTGGAAAAGACCCTGCACCCGCAGCCCCCAGCCCCTAAAGAAACGGAACTTCTGTGCAGGAGTGACCCCCAGGAGGCCCTCTCCCTTGCCCAGGTGGTGGCTACCCCGAGGAGCCCCCCCCTTGCCTGCATCGCTGAAGAGACCCCTTGGTCTCTCATTGAAACCTGAAGGAAACCCGATGCGTGTTTGCACACTGCACCCGGCCGCCCCCGCGCTGCTGAGGGTGTACTTTCTGTGCTAATTTGTGTCCCCCCCGGTGCCCTACAAAACGCCCCTGGTCTGCCCTCCGAAGACGCGGGTACTTACCTGCTGGCAGACTGGAACCGGGGCACCCCCTTCTCTCCATTGAAGCCTATGTGTTTTGGGCACCTCTTTGACCTTTGCGCCTGACCGGCCCTGAGCTGCTGGTGTGGTGACTTTGGGGTTGCTCTGAACCCCCAACGGTGGGCTACCTTGGACCCAAACCTGAGACTTGTAAGTGATTTACTTACCTGACAAAACTAACAAAAACTTACCTCCCCCAGGAACTGTGAAAATTGCAGTGTCCACTTTTAAAACAGCTATTTGTGTTTTATGTAAAAAGTATACATGCTAATGAAATGATTCAAAGTTCCTAGAGTACTTACCTGCAATACCTTTCAAATGAGATATTACATGTAAAATTTGAACCTGTAAAATTTGAACCTTAAAATAAACTAAGAAAAGATATTTTTCTATACAAAAACCTATTGGCTGGATTTGTCTCTGAGTGTGTGTACCTCATTTATTGTCTATGTGTATGTACAACAAATGCTTAACACTACTCCTTGGATAAGCCTACTGCTCGACCACACTACCACAAAATAGAGCATTAGTATTATCTCTTTTTGCCACTATCTTACCTCTAAGGGGAACCCTTGGACTCTGTGCATACTATTCCTTACTTTGAAATAGTGCATACAGAGCCAACTTCCTACACCACCCCTCTGAGGATAATCCTACAGATGGTGGAAGTTAGTGACCAGGAGGATGATTCTCTCCCTCTTGTCCTAACTAGGGAGACCAGGGTCTCTCAACCCCTGACTCCACAAGTAGTCAGAGAAACTGGTCCTTCCACAGGGGAGACCAGTAACTCTGGAAGCATTGAGGGGAGCCTCAATGAAGTTGACCTCCTGCTAGCCAGAATGGCCAAAAGATTGGCTTTGAAGAGGCAGCTCCTAGCCATAGACAGGGAAAGACAAGAGATGGGTTTAGCTCCCATCTATGGTGGCAGCAATATAAATAGGGTCAGAGAAAATACTGACATCCTAAAAATCCCCAAAGGGATTGTAACAAAATATGAAGATGGTGATGATATCACCAAAAGGTTCACAACTTTTGAGAGGGCTTGTGCAACCAGAAAAGTAAACAGATCTCACTGGGGTGCTCTCCTTTGAGAAATGTTCACTGGAAAGTGTAGGGATAGACCCCTCAGACTCTCTGGTAAAGATGCAGATCCTAGGACCTCATGAAGGGTACCCTGATTGTGGGCTTTGGATTCTCAACTGAGGAATACAGGATTAGATTCAGAGGGGCTCAAAAATCCTCGAGCCAGACCTGGGTTGACTTTGTTGACTTCTCAGTCAAAACACTAGATGGTTGGATAACTGGCAGTGGTGTATACGATTATGATGGGCTGTATAGCTTGTTTATGAAAGAACACCTGTTAGGTAATTGTTTCAATGACAAATTGCACCAAAATCTGCAAGACCTTTGTCCAATTTCTCCCCAAGAATTGGGAAAGAAGGCAGACCATTGGGTCAAGACTAGGGTGACCAAGACTTCCACGGGGGTGACCAAAAGAAAGGGGTCACAAAGCCTCCCCAGGGGGAAGAGTGTTGAGACATCAAAGGGAAAAAATACAGAGTCTTCTACAGGGCCCCAAAACCTGCTCAGGAGGGTGGGCCCAGAGCCTATTCACAGTCCTCAAATGGGTATAAGGGTAAAAACTGATTCCAAGGTCTGGTGTCACATCTGTACTTAGCATGGACATCAAACTGAAGACAAGGCCTGACCCAAGAATAGTCCCACAACTAATACTACTCCTGTTAGCACTGGAATAGCCAGTCTCAAGTTGGGATCAACAGTGTGCCCAGAGCAAATCAGGGTTCACACTGAAGCTACATTAGTCTCGGAGGGTGGGGTGGACCTAGCCACACTTGCTGCCTGGCTGCCTAACATGCAAAAATACATACAGGCAGCAGCTCTTAGTTAACGGGACTAGGGTAGAAGCCCTGAGCGATACAGGTGCCAGTGTCACTAAGGTGACAGACAAACTGGTTTCTCCAGGACAGTACCTGGCTGGACAGACATATCCAGTCACGAATGCCGACAATCAAACTAAAGTCCATCCCATGGCAATGGTAACTTTAGAATGGGGAGGGGTCACCGGCCTGATACAGGTGGTAGTCTCTTCTGCAATCCCAGTAGAATGTTGCTAGGAAATGATCTGGAGTCCTCAGCATGGGCTGAGGTAGACCTCAAGACCCAGGCAGCCATGCTGGGTATTCCTGAACTGGTGTGTGCCAAGACAAGGGCACAGTGCAAGGCTCAGGGTGAAAAAGAAGTGTTGGAGTCTGGAATAATGGCCCAACCTTCCAAGAGAAAAGGAAAAAAGACTGGGGAACCAACTTCAACACAGCAAAAGAAACAGAACCTCTCTTCCCAGGAAGATGTTCTATCCCCTGAGGGAACTGAGTCCATGGAGCTGGCACCTTACCAGGTTGAAATCTTGGGCCCAGGAGGACCCTCAAGGAATCAGCTGTTTAAGGGGCAAGAAACGTGTCCCTCTCTTGAAGGCCTAAGACAGCAAGCAGCGGAGTAAGAAAAAGGAAATGTCAGTGCAACTCACAGGGTCTATTGGGAAGATGGACTCCTTTACACTGAGGCAAGAGATCCGAAACCTGGTGCCACTAGCAGAGTGGTAGTGCCTCAGGGGTTTAGGGAGTTCTTTCTGACCTTAGCCCATGACATTCCCCTTACTGGGCATTTGGGACAAACCAAGACTAGGGAGAGGTAGTCAACCATTTGTATCGGCCAATATGTCCCAGAAGGTAAAGGAGTTTTGCACCTCCTGTGTCACCTGTCAAGCCAGTACTAAGACAGGTGGCTACCCAAAAGCCCCTCATTCCACTTCCAGTGGTGGGGGTCCCCTTTGAAAGAGTGGGAGTGGACATAGTGGGTCCACTGAAACCTCCCACAGCCGCAGGGAATCAGTATATCCTAGTAGTAGTGGATCATGCTACTAGGTACCCTGAAGCAATTCCCCTTAGGTCCACTACTGCGCCTTCAGTAGCCAAAGCACTCATTGCTATTTTTACCAGAGTGGGATTTCCTAAGGAGATGGTTTCTGACAGAGGTACCAACTTCATGTCAGCTTACCTGAAACACATGTGGAATGAGTGGGGAGTGACTTATAAATTCATCACATCATACCATCCACAAACCAATGGTCTTGTTGAGAGATTCAACAAGACATTAAAAGGCATGATCATGGGGCTCCCTGAAAAAATCAAAAGAAGATGGGATGTCCTCTTGCCATGCCTGCTTTTTGCCAACAGAGAGGTGCCTCAGAAGGGAGTAGGGTTTTCCCTCTTTGAGCTTTTGTTTCGCCATCCTGTTAGGGGACCACTAGCACTTGTAAAAGAAGGCTGGTAGAGATCTCTCAATGAGCCTAAACAAGATGTGGTGGACTATGTACTAGGCCTAAGTTCAAGGATGGCAGAGTACATGGAAAAGGCAAGCAAAAACCTTGAGGCCAGCCAACAACTCCAGAAGATGTGGTATAACCAAAAGGCTGCTATGGTTAAGCTTCAGCCAGGGCAAAAAGTCTGGGTTCTCGAGCCTGTGGCTCCAAGGGCACTTCAGGACAAATGGAGTGTACCCATCACTTGAGAAAGTCAGGTCACCTACCTGGTGGACCTAGGCACCAGTAGGACCCCCAAGAGGGTGATCCATGTGAACCGCCTCAAACTCTTCCATGATAGGGCAGATGTAAACATGTTAATGGTTACATATGAGGACCAGTAAGCGGAGAGTGAACCTCTCCCTGATCTCCTCTCCACTGACCCTTAAGATGTCTCAGTAGATGGAGTGACATATTCAGACATCCTCTGGCCAGTCCTGCAGCAGTTTGCTGAGCTATTTTCTTTAACCCCTGGTCAGACACACCTGTCTACCCATGATGTGGACACAGGAAACAGTATGCCTGTCAAGAATTAAATATTCAGACAGTCTGACCAAGTTAAGGAAAGCATCAAAGTGGAAGTCCACAAGATGCTGCAGTTGGGAGTGATTGAGCATTCTGACAGTCCCTGGGCTAGCCCAGTTGTTTTGGTCCCCACACCTCACACAAAAGATGGCAAGAGAGAGATGAGCTTTTGTGTGGGCTACAGAGGCCTTTACTCTTACCAAGACAGATGCTCACCCCATACCAAGGGCAGATGAACTAACAGACAAATTAGGTGCTGCCAAATACTTAAGTACCTTTGACTTGACAGCAGGGTGCTGGCAAATAAAAATGGCACCTGGAGCAAAAGAGAAAAGAGCATTCTCTACACCTGATGGGCACTACCAGTTTACTGTGATGCCCTTTGGCTCAAAGAATGTCCCTGCCACCTAACAAAGGTTAGTGAATCAAGTTCTTGCTGGCTTGGAGTCCTTTATTGCAGCTTATCTTTATGATATTGCTGTCTTTAGCTCCAACTGGCAGGATCACCTGGTCCACCTGAGGAAGGCTTTGCAGGCCCTGCAAGCAGCAGGCCTCTCTATCAAGGCATCTAAATGTCAGATAGGGCAGGGTACTGTGGTTTACTTGGGTCACCTTGTAGGTGGAGGCCAAGTTCAGCCACTCCAACCCAAGATCCAGACTATTCTGGACTTGGTAACTCCAAAAACCCAGACTTAAGTCAGGGCATTCCTTGCCTTGACTGGGTACTATATGAGGTTTCTGAAGGGATATGGATCAATAGTGACACCCCTTGTAAGGAAATGCCTCCTTGGCATGGTTACCCCCTGTCTTTTTGCCTTTGCTGATGCCAAGTTATGATTTGAAAGTGTGCTGAGGCCCGCTAACCAGGCCCCAGCACCAGTGTTCTTTCCCTAACATGTACTTTTGTTTCCACAATTGGCACACCCTGGCATCCAGGTAAGTCCCTTGTAACTGGTACCTCTGGTACCAAGGGCCCTGATGCCAGGGAAGGTCTCTAAGGGTTGCAGCATATCTTATGCCACTCTGGGGACCCCTCACTCACCACAGACACACTGCCTCACAGCTTGTGTGTGCTGGTGGGGAGAATAAGACTAAGTCGACATGGCACTCCCCTCAGAGTGCCATGCCAACCTCACACTGCCTGTGTCATAGGTAAGTCACCCCTCTAGCAGGCCTTACCACCCTAAGGCAAGGAACACTATACCTCAGGTGAGGGCATATGTGCATGAGCACTATGCCCCTACAGTATCTAAGCAAAACCTTAGACATTGTAAGTGCAGGGTAGCCATAAGAGTATATGGTCTGGGAGTTAGTCAAATACATACTCCACAATTCCATAATGGTTACACTGAAATCTGGGAAGTTTGGTATCAAACCTCTCAGCACAGTGAATGCACACTGATGCCAGTGTGGGATTTATTGTAAAATGCACCCAGTGGGCATCTTAGAGATGCCCCCTGAACACCAGTCCGACTCCTAGTGCTAGGCTGACCAGTTTCTGCCAGTCTGCCACAACCGGATGAGTTTCTGGACACATGGGGAGAGTAAAAAGGCTCACCCCCTTTGTTACAGCACCCCAGGGCACTCCAGCTAGTGGAGTTGCCCGTCCCCTCCGGCCACGGCCCCACTTTTGGCGGCAAGGCCGGAGGAGATGATGAGAAAAACAAGGAGGAGCCACTGGCCAGTCAGGACAGCCCCTAAGGCATCCTGAGCTGAGGTGACTCTGACTTTTAGAAATCCTCCATCTTGCAGAAGGAGGATTCCCCAAATAGGGATAGGAATGTGCCCCCCTCCCCTCAGGGAGGAGGCACAAAGAGGGTGTAGCCACCCTCAGGGCTAGTAGCCATTGGCTACTAACCCCCCAGACCTAAACACACCCCTAAATTGAGTATTTAGGGGCTCCCCAGAACCTAGGAACTGAGATTCCTGCAACCTAAGATGAAGAAGGACTGCTGACCTGAAAACCTGCAGAGAAGACGGAGACACCAACTGCTTTGGCCCCAGCTCTACCGGCCTGTCTCCCCACTTCAAGAAAAACTGCAACAGCGACGTGTTCCACAGGGTCCAGCGACCTCTGAAGCCTCAGAGGACTACCCTGCATCTAAAAGGACCAAGAACTCCTGAGGACAGCAATATATTTTTCTATACAAAAACCTATTGGCCTGGAATTGTCATTGAGTGTGTGTTCCTCATTTATTGCCTGTGTGTGTACAACAAATGCTTAATACTACTGTAAAGAAATGGCTCCCTGTTGCAGTTACCCCCCACTTTTTGCCTGATACTGATGCGGACTTGACTGAGAAGTGTGCTGGGACCCTGCTAACCAGGCCCCAGCACCAGTGTTCTTTCACCTAAAATGTACCATTGTTTCCACAATTGGCACAACCCTGGCACCTAGGTAAGTCCCTTGTAACTGGTACCCCTGGTACCAAGGGCCCTGATGCCAGGGAAGGTCTCTAAGGGCTGCAGCATGTCTTATGCCACCCTAGGGACCCCTCACTCAGCACAGACACACTGCTTGCCAGCTTGTGTGTGCTGGTGGGGAGAAAATGACTAAGTCGACATGGCACTCCCCTCAGGGTGCCATGCCGACCTCCCACTGCCTGTGGCATAGGTAAGCCACCCCTCTAGTAGGCCTTACAGCCCTAAGGCAGGGTGCACTATACCACAGGTGAGGGCATATGTGCATGAGCACTATGCCCCTACCGTGTCTAAGCAAAACCTTAGACATTGTAAGTGCAGGGTAGCCATAAGAGTATATGGGCTGGGAGTCTGTCAAAAACGAACTCCACAGCTCCATAATGGCTACACTGAATACTGGGAAGTTTAGTATCAAACTTCTCAGAATAATAAACCCACACTGATGCCAGTGTTGGATTTATTAAAAAATGCACACAGAGGGCATCTTAGAGATACCCCCTGTATTTTACCCAATTGTTCAGTACAGGACTGACTGGTCTCTGCCAGCCTGCTGCTGAGAGACGAGTGTCTGACCTCATGCGGTGAGAGCCTTTGTGCTCTCTGAGGACAGAAACAAAGCCTGCTCTGGGTGGAGGTGCTTCACACCTCCCCCCTGCAGGAACTGTAACACCTAGCAGTGAGCTTCAAAGGCTCAAGCTTCGTGTTACAATGCCCCAGGACACTCCAGCTAGTGGAGATGCCCGCCCCCTGGACACAGCCCCCACTTTTGGCAGCAAGTCCAGGAGAGATAATGAGAAAAACAAGGAGGAGTCACTGGCCAGTCAGGACAGCCCCTAAGGTGTCCTGAGCTGAAGTGACTAACTTTTAGAAATCCTCCATCTTGCAGATGGAGGATTCCCCAATAGGATTAGGGATGTGACCCCCTCCCCTTGGGAGGAGGCACAAAGAGGGTGTACCCACCCTCAGGGCTAGTAGCCATTGGCTACTAACCCCCCAGACCTAAACACGCCCTTAAATTTAGTATTTAAGGGCTTCCCTGAACCTAAAAATTTAGATTCCTGCAACTTACCTGAAGAAGAAGACTGCGGAGCTGAAAAACCCCTGCAGAGGAAGAACAGAAGACACCAACTGCTTTGGCCCCAGTCCTACCGGCCTGTCTCCTACCTTCCAAAAGAAACCTGCTCCAGCGACGCTCTCCAAGGGACCAGCGACCTCTGAATCCTCTGAGGACTGCCCTGCTTCAAGAAAGACTAGAAACTCCTGAGGACAGCGGCACTGCTCCAAAATAACTGCAACTTTGTTTCAAGTAGCAGATTTAAAGACCCCTGCAACTCCCCGCAAGAAGCGTGAGACTTGCAACACTGCACCCGGCGACCCCGACTCGACTGGTGGAGAAACAACGCTTCAGGGAGGACCCTCCGGCGACTCTACGACTGTGAGTAACCAAAGTTGTCCCCCCTGAGCCCCCACAGCGACGCCTGCAGAGGGAATCCCCAGGCTCCCCCTGACCGCGACTGTCTGAACTCCATTTCCCGACGGCTGGAAAAGACCCTGCACCCGCAGCCCCCAGCACCTGAAGGACCGGAACTTCTGTGCAGGAGTGACCCCCAGGAGGCCCTCTCCCTTGCCCAGGTGGTGGCTACCCCGAGGAGCCCCCCCTTGCCTGCCTGCGACGCTGAAGAGATCCCTTGATCTCCCATTGAAAACCATTACAAACCCGACGCGTGTTTGCACACTGCACCCGGCCGCCCCCGCGCTGCTGAGGGTGTACTTTTTGTGCTTACTTGTGTCCCCCCCTGTGCCCTACAAAACCCCCCCTGGTCTGCCCTCCGAAGACGCGGGTACTTACCTGCTGGCAGACTGGAACCGGGGCACCCCCTTCTCTCCATTGAAGCCTATGTGTTTTGGGCACCTCTTTGACCTTTGCACCTGACCGGCCCTGAGCTGCTGGTGTGATAACTTTGGGGTTGCTCTGAACCCCCAACGGTGGGCTACCTTGGACCCAAAACTGAAACCTGTAAGTGCCTTACTTACCTGTTAAAACTAACATTACTTTACCTCCCCCAGGAACTGTGAAAATTGCACTAAGTGTCCACTTTTAAAACAGCTTATTGTGTTTTATGTAAAAAGTATACATGCTAATGAAATGATTCAAAGTTCCTAAAGTACTTACCTGCAATACCTTTCAAATGAGATACTACATGTAGAATTTGAACCTGTGGTTCTTAAAATAAACTAAGAAAAGATATTTTTCTATAACAAAACCTATTGGCTGGATTTGTCTCTGAGTGTGTGTTCCTCATTTATTGCCTGTGTGTATGTACATCAAATGCTTAACACTACTCCTTGGATAAGCCTACTGCTCGACCACACTACCACAAAATAGAGCATTAGTATTATCTCTTTTTGCCACTATCTTACCTCTAAGGGGAACCCTTGGACTCTGTGCATGCTATTCCTTACTTTGAAATAGCACATACAGAGCCAACTTCCTACAACTACCCTCTGATAAGCCTACTGTTCGACCACACTACCACAAAATAGAGCATTAGAATGATCTCTTTTTGCCACTATCTTACCTCTAAGGGGAACCCTTGGACTCTGTGCATACTATTTCTTACTTTGAAATAGTGCATACAGAGCCAACTTGCTACAATGTATGTAATTGCTGTGTGACTACAGTGGTATTCTAGGAGCTTTGCATGTCGCCTAGATAAGCCTTAGCTGCTTATCCATAGCTACCTCTAGGGAGCCTGGCTTCTAGACACTGCCTACAGTACACTAATAGGCGATATCTGGTACCTACCACACACCAGGCCAGCTTCCTTCCGATACGCCCATCTCGGCTTCTCTCTTGCTCTTAGCATTTTCGGTGCTAATATTGTGCATGCTTTGCTTCTATGGTCCATTGGTAAGCACAAGTTACATACCGGATGATGGGCTTTTTGAGATTACTTGTGGTGGCAATAGTTACAGAACCTGAATAGCGTGTTCTGCATTAATCCATCTAGTACACCCCCGGCATGGGCATTCTCTTAAACCCTAAGAAAAACGACTGCCTTTTTCCTCAATCTTCGGTGCGAGTACCTGTTGCTCCACTGTATCTTCCTTTAACTTTCAACTATGTTCTCAGTGACTTTCGGGATATTTTCTTCCAAGTGTTGGAGATCCTTCGGCAAACATTCAGACCATAACGGTGGAAAAGTATCTGAAAATGGCGACCAAACGTGGAAACCTCTGGAGGAAGTGTGACGTCTTAGGAGATACCAAATGGAGGTACACTGATGCCCAACAACAAAACACAGACAAAGAAAGGACAAAACGTTTTGGAGACAGTTTTGGACTAAACCACTAGATGGAGGAATAATGCACAGCATATGAATTCAGAAAAGATTCACGCTACAAAACTAACTATAGAAGCTTAATAATTTTAGCAACATGGTGGAAGTGGAATATTCATACCGATCTGAAGCTTGATCACATTAGTATACGTGATCTCAGACTAATTTAGTGGATAATTAAAACAAAAAAACTTTAAACGAAAAGATCTGGGAGGACGACTGTGAACTTACCGCAGCTTGTATTTGTAAACTGGACAGGCACATAGCTCCTTCACGTGATATAGGCATACCAGTTCTCCAGGCGAACATGGGCATGAAACACAAGAGATGAAACAAGTGGTCTTACATTTTACACACTGGCGTTCATCATCGGCCAGCTCTTCAAAGTCCATCCTCTCAGATTCAATTACCCCCTACAATACAAGAAAATGTTGGGGCATCAACGTGGAGGGCAAACAAATATAAAAAAGCTGGCCGATATGGGCAGAGTACAAACAATTATTCTCCAAAAGAGACCTGATATTTACCGAACTTTGTACTTTTGCAAATAGGAAGATTTTTAAAAGTCATTTTGTATACTAGGTAAGTAAAACATTAGTTGTCTGTAACAACTGGGATGTTGCAGGCTGTGTTGTATAATCAATTATGTGCACTATGACTGGTTGGCAGATTACAACTTGATTTTCTTCAAAGTCTGCTTGGGTTTCTTACCTGCTGTTGAGGTAAACACAATAGTGATTAGTTTAAGTGTGCACAGATGACTAAGCAGCTGCCTTCAGAATAACCATTATGTGATATTACTAAGGAGGACCACAGTTACTCCTTTCTTTCAGCTCCCTGTGTCCTAATTAAATATACAAAGGCCTAAGTGCTTGGCTAAAAAATTAACAAATAACTGTTTGATCTTTCGAATTGCTTTAAATCTGTAATTACATGAATGCATATTTAATAGAAATTTAAATACTTTTTCCTCTACTTGAAAGGTTTGGGAAGAAAGCTGTAAACAACTCACTGGTGTAGGAAGCTGCCCCTTCATATGGTATACAGTGCAAATAGTCCAGTGGTTCCCTTACCAGTGGACATGAGCTTGCTCTATGAATCCCAATGTGCTCTCTAGAATTTTGGGGAGGTAGTGTGCTCGAGAAGCCTTAGGCTCATCAGAGAGGAGTCTTCGACATTAACCATAAGCACACAGTCAATAAATGATACACAACTCAATGAGGAGATTCACACCAATTTACAAAAATGATCTCTCTATCTGCAGCTACACATGCCATCGCACATATATACATATATATATATATATATATATATATATTTTTTTTTTTATATATATAAAAAAACAATTGGTCTGAAAAGCGGGGCGCTCTGATTGCCGGTGCCAGCATAGGGTTGAGGCCAGGACCCTCGAAAAATAAGCCAACAAGAATTGCTGCACTCCCAGAGGTTAAAATTAGCAGATTCCATTTATTCACAGAGCAGCTCTTCAAACACCACTACGCGTTTCAACATTTTTTTCTTCCTCAGGTGGTTTTAGTTTGTAGGCACACATGGTTCTAATTTACCTGCCTTATATAAACACATGGGCATTCTGGGAGTTATACTTCAAAGTGCCACTTTCATAGTCCTCCTTTAAATGTTGCTAATCAATATCTGCGTTCTGCTCATTTCACAAGTAAACATACTATGGAGAGGTCATAACAGTCTGTGTAGTTTATGCTCATTGCTTTTATACTTCTACTTCCATTAATAAAGAAAACATTCACATAGAGTTAATTCATTAGGAGAACCTGTGTTTGAACATTTAAGTAAAGTGTTCTCTTCAGGCATACTAATCAAAATAAGTCTTTCCAGAATAATTATTTGCCAGCCCCTTTGAACGCTGTCTCTGTGATCATAAAATTGTGAATAAATGGAATCTTACCTCTGGGAGTGTAGCAATTCTTGTTGAGATATATGGAAAATGTCACTTACCCAGTGTACATCTGTTTGTGGCATGTTCCGCTGCAGATTCACATGCTATGCATACCGTCTGACATCTAGTGTTGGGCTTGGAGTGTTACAAGTTGTTTTTCTTCGATTAAGTGTTTTTTAGTCACAGGATTGAGTGACTCCTCCTCTTCGGCTCCACTGCGCATGGGCATCGACTCCATGTTAGATTGTTTTCCCGCAGAGGGTAGAGTAGGAGTGATAGAGTATAAAGAAAAGAGATATCCATGCAAATGGAATATATATAAACATATGTACAAGTAAATGTTGAACTTAAATGGCTACAGGCTTCCGGGGAGGAGGGAGGGTGCAAGTGATTCTGCAGCAGAAGATGCCACGAACAGATGTACACTGGGTAAGTGAAATTTTCCGTTCGATGGCATGTGTAGCTGCAGATACACATGGTATGCATAGACTACAAAGCAGTTTTTCCTCCCATAAAAGCGGTGGTTAGCCTGTAGGAGTTGAAGTTGTTTGAAATGTTCTTAGTACAGCTTGGCCTACTGTGGCTTACAGCGTTGCTAACACATCTACACAGTAATGCGTGGTAAATGTATGTGGTGTTGACCAAGTAGTAGCTTTACAAATTTCAGCCATTGGTATATTTCCCAAGAAAGCCATTGTAGCCCCTTTTATCCTTATGGAATGTGCTTTCGGTGCCATTAAGTTCTGCCTTTTAGTATTAAGGTAACATGGTTGGATGCATTTTACTATCCACCTGGCTAAACCTTGTTTTGAAATGGGGTTACCAGTATGTGGTTTTTGGAAAGCCACAAATAACTGTTTAGTTTTTCTGAATGATTTTTTCCATCTATGCAACACATTAAGGCTCTTTTAATATCTGATGTATGCAGGGCTCTTTCTGCCACAGAATCTGGCTGTGGGATAAAGACTTGTAGTTCCACTGTTTGGTTGATAAGAAAAGGTGATACAACTTTTGGAAGAAATTTAGGGTTAGTTCGTAGTATGATTTTATGTTTGTGTACTTGTATGAACTTTTCTTGAATTGTGAAAGCTTGAATTTCACTAACTCTTCTCAATGAAGTAATTGCGACTAGGAAGGTAACTTTCCATGTTAGGTATTGAATCTGACATGAGTGCATAGGTTCAAATGGTGGGATCATAAGTCGTGTGAGAACTATGTTTAGATTCCACGAAGGCACTGGAGGCGTTCTAGGTGGGATAATGTGTTTGAACCCTTCCATGAAGGCTTTGATAACAGGAACTCTAAATAAAGAGCTGCACTGTATATTTTGCAAGCATGCGGAAATTGCAGTGAGATGTATTTTTATGGATGAAAAGCTAAGTTTGCTTTTTGCAAATGAAGCAAATGACATGCAATGTCTTGTATTGATGCTGGAAGAGGGGTAATTTGTTTAGATTGACATTAATGTACAAATCTTTTCCATTTGTTGGCATAGTACTGCCTGGTAGTGGGTTTTCTTGCTTGTTTAATTACTTCCATACATTCAGTTGGTAGTTGTAGCTACCCAAATTCTATGACCTCAGGAGCCAAATCGCTAGATTGAGTATGTTGGGATTTGGATGCCTGATCAGTTGTTTGTTTTGTGTTAACAGATCTGGTCTGTTTGGGAGTTTGATATGTGGTACTACTAACAGATCTAATAGTGTTGTGTACCAGGGTTGACGTGCCCACGTTGCCACTATGAGTATCAGTTTGAGTGTGTTTTGACGTAGTTTGTTGACTAGAAATGGAATGAGCGGGAGAGGGGGAAAGCGTAAGCAAATATACCTGACCAATTCATCCATAGAGCATTGCCCTTGGATAGGGGATGTGGTAACCTGGATGCAAAGTTTTGGCATTTTGCGTTTTCGCTGGTGGCTAACAGATCTATGTCTGGCGTTACCCATTGTTGAAAGTATAGTTGAAGCACGTTAGGGTGAATCTCCCACTCGTGTGTTTGTTGATGATCTCTGCTGAGAACATCTGCCAACTGGTTGTGTATCCCTGGAATGTATTGTGCTACCAGGTGAATTTTGTTGTGGATTGCCGATTACCAAATTTGTTTGTGCTAGGAGGGAGAGTTGGGATGACTGGGTCCCTCCTGGTTTGTTTAGGTAATACATTGTTGCCATGTTGTCTGTTTTGACAAGGATATTCTTGTGAGTGAGGAGAGACTGAAAAGCTTTGAGTGCTAGGAATACCGCTAGCAACTCTAAGTGATTTATGTGTAACTGTTTGTGTTTGGCATCCCATTGTCCTTGGATGTTGTGATTGTTGAGGTGAGCCCCCCAGCCAATCATTGATGCATCTGTTGTAAGTATGGTCTGAGGCACGGCGTCTTGAAATGGCTGCCCTTTGTTTAGGTTTGTGGAATTCCACCACTGAAGTGACATGTATGTTTGGCGGTCTGTCAACACTAGATCCTGAAGTTGACCCTGTGCCTGTGACCATTGCTGTGCAAGGTGCTGTTGTAAAGGCTGCATGTTTAGTCTTGCATGTGGGACAATGGCAATACAGGATGCCATCATGCCCAATAGTTTCATGACAAATTTGACAGTATACTGTTGGGCTGGCAGTATTTGTGGCAATATATTGTGAAATGGACTTGGGCTTGCTAGCGCTGCTTGAGTATTTAGTGTTGCTCCTAAATACTGTTGAATTTGCGCAGGTTGTAGGTGTGATTTTTGGTAGTTTAAGGAGAACCCCAGGGTGTGTAGGGTTTGTATTACATCTTGTGCATGGTTTTGACACTGTGTTGGAATGTTTGATTTTATTAGCCAATCGTCCAGATATGGAAAGACACGAATGTGTTGTCTTTTAAGGTAGGTTGCAACTACAGCCAGGCATTTTGTGAATACTCTGGGAGCAGTTGTTATTCCGAAGGGTAACACTTTGAACTGATAATGCTTTCCTTGAATGACAAACCTGAGATACTTTCTGTGCGCGGGGTGGATGGGTATGTGAAAGTACGCATCTTTGAGGTCTAGTGTTGCCATAAAATCGTGTTGTTGAAGTAGTGGGACAGCATCCTGTAGTGTTACCATGTGAAAATGTTCTGACAGGATGTAAAGATTGAGGGTTCAGAGATCTAATATTGGCCTTAAGGTTCCATCCTTTTTGGGAATGAGGAAATAGTGAGTAAACTCCTGTTCCTATTTGATTTTGTGGCACTGCCTCTATTGCTTGTTTGAGTAATAGAGATTTTATTTCCTCTTGCAACAAGGCGATATGTTGTGTGGAGAGGTTGTGTGGTTTTGGTGGAGTTTGTGTCAAATTCTATACAACAGCCATTGTGGATAATTGATTATACCCACCTGTCTGTGGTAATGGGTAGACAATTGTTGTAGAACCTTTGCAGTCTTCCCCCCACAAGTGAGGTGTGAATTGGGAAGGGATGGCTCAAGTCACTACTTTGCTTGTCGTGAGGCTTGTTTTGCTGACCGATATTTTCCCCTGCCTCTGGGGTACTGGCCTCTGTAAGTACTTTTGAAACCACCTCGTTGATATTGAGGTTGGTAGGCTGGCATGGTTTGTGAGGTGGACGCCTCAGCTGTTTGGGGTCTATATCCACCTCTGTATTGGGGCTTATGAAAGGATCCCCTGTATTGCGTAGTATACAAAGCACCCATGGCTTTTGCTGTGTCAGAATCTTCTTTCATTTTTTCAATTGCCATGTCCACTTCTGGGCCAAAAAAGCTGTTTTTGGTTAAATGGCATATTGAGGACAGCCTGTTGTATTTCAGGCTTAAATCCTGAAGTCCTAAGCCATGCGTGTCTTCTTATTGTGACAGCAGTGTTGATTGTTCTAGCTGCCGTGTCTGCAGAGTCTACGGCTGACCTGATCTGGTTATTGATGATGGCTTGCCCTTCGTCTACTATTTGTTGTGCCCTCTTTTGTTATTCTTTGGGGAGATGTTGTATGATGTCTTTTATCTCATCCCAGAGGGCCCTGTCGTATCTAGCCAACAATGCCTGAGAGTTGGCTATCCTCCACTGGTTGGCTGCTTGAGATACCACCCTTTTTACCGCAGCATCAAACTTTCTACTGTCCTTGTATGGTCGGGGTGCATCCCCTGATGACAGAGTTTTCTCTTTTCCTGGCTGCGCTTACCACTACTCAGTCAGGAGTCAACTGTTGTGTGATAAAGACAGGATCAGAGAGAGGTGGCTTATATTTTTTCTCCTCCCGAAGAGAAATTATTCTAGTTTCAACTGGCTCCTTGAATATTTGTTCAGCATGCTTTAACATGCCGGGGAGCATGGGAAGTGACTGATAAGTTGCATGTGTAGAGGAAAGTATTAAAAAGGAAGTCATCCTCTAACGGCAAAGTGTGCATGGCGACATTGTGATAGGATGGCGCCCTAGCTAAGATCTGAGTGAAGCCTGTACTATCCTCTGGTGATGGCTTAGAGGGATAGCAGTCTGGGTTGTTGTCTGAAATGGGGTCTGGA
This sequence comes from Pleurodeles waltl, assembly GCF_031143425.1. Taxonomy (NCBI): domain Eukaryota; kingdom Metazoa; phylum Chordata; class Amphibia; order Caudata; family Salamandridae; genus Pleurodeles; species Pleurodeles waltl. The sequence continues at coordinate 659,548,362 of NC_090445.1, read as the reverse complement.
TCATAAAGATCCCATGGATCCACATTGTCCTGCTGCAAATCGAATGAGTGTGCTGGTGATTGCAAGAGTGTAGGACTAGTAGGGGGAGAGTTAAGTAAATGAGGAGAGCAAGGATGAGACTGAGGAGGAGAAAATTTAAGAGGTGGAGGTTTCTCCTTGGTTCTTGCCACTTTAGCTGGAGGCTGAGCAGTGTCCAATTCTTCCTGAAAGGCTAATTTCCTCTTTGGCTTTAGAGGAGGTGCTGTTACAATTCTGCCAGTCTCTTTATGGATGTGAATCCTGGCTTGCCTTTAACCCATTGCCTCAATTTGTGAGTGTTCCTCAGTGAGTTTATGGCTTTCTTTAAGCGCCTGTGAAAGTCCATGTTCCTCCGTGTAAATTGTTTTTTTCGGCTCCGAAGCTGTTTTTTTGGTATCGAAATAAATCGGGGGTCGAGGATGGTCTTGACTCCGCAAACAATTTTCGAGGTTTCGACTCTAAGGATCGATGTTTGGTGGGCTCAGAGACAGAGCCTCAGCTCGAGTCCGATGGCTTGGGAGGCATGGCCTTTTTCGGTGCCGAAGTTGTGGGTTGGTCACGGAAGGTCTTTTTCTGGGTCGAGCCATAGCCTTCCGGCAGTGGCGTTCCCAAGGCCTTATGTTTGGGCTTGGCTGGGACTGGGGCAGGCGTACTCACGTGCTGTCCTGCCGTGAACGGTCTGTCCTCCTCAAGCTCCTGCTCGGAGTCGGATCCTCGAACGGAGACAGCCATCTGCATCTCCTCCTCTTAGACGTCAAGACGTTCGGTGCTCTTGGATGCCATCTTGAGTCTCCGTGCTCTTCTGGCTCGGAGCGTTTTCTTGGAGTGGAAGGATCTGCAGACTTTGCAATTTTCTTCACGATGGTCCGGGGAAAGGCAGAGATTACAGTCAAGATGTTGGTCTGTGTAGGGAAATTTAGCGTGGCACCGAGGACAAAAGCAGAATGGGGTCCGGTCCATGAGCCTTCCCCGGCCTGGTCGGCCCGACCAGGCCCGAGTTGGGCATGGGTGCCCCGAAGGGCGAATAAAGATGTTTGACCAAACGGTACCGTTGTGCAAGAAAAATACTTTCAGGTTTCAAAAGTCAACTGCATTTTCCTATGGAGGAAAAATACTGCATACAGGTATAGTACAGCAACTTACGCAACAAATTTCCTGGACTTAAGGTAAGTATGGGTCAAGGCCACACCAACAGGTCACACTGAGTGGTGCTGGGGCGGCTGGGTGCAGAGGTGCAGTACAGAGTCGGATGCCCAATGATAGTCAATGGGGTTCGTTTAAAAAGATACTGCAGGTTTGGACAGGGAGGCCAGTCCGGCTGAACCAGCACGTGGGCTTGGCTTTCACGATGCTCAGGGACATGGGGACAACATAGGTCCTCTTCTCGTTGGGCCAGGGGCAGTGGGTACAGAGGTGTCTTGAGGCTTTGGGTTATTGTAAAGAAATGGCTCCCTGTTGCAGTTACCCCCCACTTTTTGCCTGATACTGATGCTGACTTGACTGAGAAGTGTGCTGGGACCCTGCTAACCAGGCCCCAGCACCAGTGTTCTTTCACCTAAAATGTACCATTGTTTCCACAATTGGCACAACCCTGGCACCTAGGTAAGTCCCTTGTAACTGGTACCTCTGGTACCAAGGGCCCTGATGCCAGGGAAGGTCTATAAGGGCTGCAGCATGTCTTATGCCACCCTAGGGACCCCTCACTCAGCACAGACACACTGCTTGCCAGCTTGTGTGTGCTGATGGGAGAAAATGACTAAGTCGACATGGCACTCCCCTCAGGGTGCCATGCCAACCTCCCACTGCCTGTGGCATAGGTAAGTCACCCCTCTAGTAGGCCTTACAGCCCTAAAGCAGGGTGCACTATACCACAGGTGAGGGCATATGTGCATGAGCACTATGCCCCTACAGTGTCTAAGCAAAACCTTAGACATTGTAAGTACAGGGTAGCCATAAGAGTATATGGGCTGGGAGTCTGTCAAAAACGAACTCCACAGCTCCATAATGGCTACACTGAATACTGGGAAGTTTAGTATCAAACTTCTCAGAATAATAAACCCACACTGATGCCAGTGTTGGATTTATTAAAAAATGCACACAGAGGGCATCTTAGAGATACCCCCTGTATTTTACCCAATTGTTCAGTGCAGGACTGACTGGTCTGTGCCAGCCTGCTGCTGAGAGACGAGTGTCTGACCTCATGCGGTGAGAGCCTTTGTGCTCTCTGAGGACAGAAACAAAGCCTGCTCTGGGTGGAGGTGCTTCACACCTCCCCCCTGCAGGAACTGTAACACCTAGCAGTGAGCTTCAAAGGCTCAAGCTTCGTGTTACAATGCCCCAGGGCACTCCAGCTAGTGGAGATGCCCGCCCCCTGGACACAGCCCCCACTTTTGGCGGCAAGTCCAGGAGAGATAATGAGAAAAACAAGGAGGAGTCACTGGCCAGTCAGGACAGCCCCTAAGGTGTCCTGAGCTGAGGTGACTCTGACTTTTAGAAATCCTCCATCTTGTAGAAGGAGGATTCCCCCAATAGGGATAGGAATGTGACCCCCTCCCCTTGGGAGGAGGCACAAAGAGGGTGTACCCACCCTCAGGGCTAGTAGCCATTGGCTACTAACCCCCCAGACCTAAACACGCCCTTAAATTTAGTATTTAAGGGCTCTCCCTGAACCTAGAAATTAGATTCCTGCAACAACAAGAAAAAGGACTGCCTAGCTGAAAACCCCTGCAGAGGAAGACCAGAAGACAACAACTGCCTTGGCTCCAGAAACTCACCGGCCTGTCTCCTGCCTTCCAAAGAACTCTGCTCCAGCGACGCCTTCCAAAGGGACCAGCGACCTCTGCATCCTCTGAGGACTGCCCTGCTTCGACGACGACAAGAAACTCCCGAGGACAGCGGACCTGCTCCAAAAAGACTGCAACTTTATCCAAAGGAGCAGCTTTAAAGAACCCTGCAATCTCCCCGCAAGAAGCGTGAGACTTGCAACACTGCACCCGGCGACCCCGACTCGGCTGGTGGAGAACCAACACCTCAGGGAGGACCCCCGGACTACTCTACGACTGTGAGTACCAAAACCTGTCCCCCCTGAGCCCCCACAGCGCCGCCTGCAGAGGGAATCCCGAGGCTTCCCCTGACCGCGACTCTCTGAAACCTAAGTCCCGACGCCTGGAAAAGACCCTGCACCCGCAGCCCCCAGGACCTGAAGGACCGGACTTTCACTGCAGAAGTGACCCCCAGGAGTCCCTCTCCCTTGCCCAAGTGGAGGTTTCCCCGAGGAAGCCCCACCTTGCCTGCCTGCAGCGCTGAAGAGATCCCTTGATCTCTCATTGACTTCCATTGCGAACCCGACGCTTGTTCTAACACTGCACCCGGCCGCCCCCGCGCCGCTGAGGGTGAAATTTCTGTGTGGGCTTGTGTCCCCCCCGGTGCCCTACAAAACCCCCCTGGTCTGCCCTCCGAAGATGCGGGTACTTACCTGCTGGCAGACTGGAACCGGGGCACCCCCTTCTCTCCATTGGAGCCTATGCGTTTTGGGCACCACTTTGAACTCTGCACCTGACCGGCCCTGAGCTGCTGGTGTGGTAACTTTGGGGTCGCTCTGAACCCCCAACGGTGGGCTACTGTGGACCAAGAACTGAACCCTGTAAGTGTCTTACTTACCTGGTAAAACTAACAAAAACTTACCTCCCCCAGGAACTGTGAAAATTGCACTAAGTGTCCACTTTTAAAATAGCTATTTGTGAATAACTTGAAAAGTATACATGCAATTGAAATGATTCAAAGTTCCTAATGTACTTACCTGCAATACCTTTCAAACAAGATATTACATGTTAAATTTGAACCTGTGGTTCTTAAAATAAACTAAGAAAAGATATTTTTCTATACAAAACCTATTGGCTGGATTTGTCTCTGAGTGTGTGTACCTCATTTATTGTCTATGTGTATGTACAACAAATGCTTAACACTACTCCTTTGATAAGCCTACTGCTCGACCACACTACCACAAAATAGAGCATTAGTATTATCTCTTTTTGCCACTATCTTACCTCTAAGGGGAACCCTTGGACTCTGTGCATACTATTCTTTACTTTGAAATAGTGCATACAGAGCCAACTTCCTACAGCGTATTAGCGAGATCTCTTTTTGCTTTAATATAGCAGGTCTGAATACATTTCACTATCCATCTGGCAATGCCTTGTTTGGATATTGGATTTCCTGCATGAGGTTTTTGGAAGGCTACAAACAATTGTTTTGTGAAATTGTTTTGTTCTATCAATGTAATACATTAGTGCTCTTTTGATGTCTAACGTATGTAAGGCTCTTTCGGCTACTGAGTCTGGTTGTGGAAAAAAGACTAGGAGTTCCACTGTTTGGTTTAGGTGGAATGGTGATATAACTTTTGGTAAGAATTTAGGATTTGTACGGAGAACCACTTTATGTTTATGTATTTGTATAAAGGTTTCTTGTATAGTAAATGCTTGTATTTCACTTACTCTTCTAAGAGATGTGATAGCTATTAGGAAGGCTACTTTCCAGGTTAAGTATTGCATCTCACAGGAGTGCATGGGTTCAAATGGTGGACCCACGAGTCGTGTCAATACAATATTGAGGTTCCACGAGGGGACTGCTTGTGTTCTCGGGGGTGTAGGAAGTTGGCTCTGTATGTGCTATTTCAAAGTAAGGAATAGCATGCACAGAGCCCAAGGGTTCCCCTTAGAGGTAAAATAGTGGTAAAAAGAGATAATACTAATGCTCTATTTTGTGGTAGTGTGGTCGAGCAGTAGGCTTATCCAAGGAGTAGTGTTAAGCATTTGTTGTACATACACATAGACAATAAATGAGGTACACACACTCAGAGACAAATCCAGCCAATAGGTTTTGTTATAGAAAAATATCTTTTCTTAGTTTATTTTAAGAACCACAGGTTCAAATTTAACATGTAATATCTTGTTCGAAAGGTATTGCAGGTAAGTACTTTAGGAACTTCAAATCATCAAAATTGCATGTATACTTTTCAAGTTATTGTCAAATAGCTGTTTCAAAAGTGGACACTTAGTGCAATTTTCACAGTTCCTGGGGGAGGTAAGTTTTTGTTAGTTTTACCAGGTAAGTAGGACACTTACAGGGTTCAGTTCTTGGTCCAAGGTAGCCCACCGTTGGGGGTTCAGAGCAACCCCAAAGTCACCACACCAGCAGCTCAGGGCCGGTCAGGTGCAGAGTTCAAAGTGGTGCCCAAAACACATAGGCTAGAATGGAGAGAAGGGGGTGCCCCGGTTCCGATCTGCTTGCAGGTAAGTACCCGCGTCTTCGGAGGGCAGACCAGAGGGGTTTTGTAGGGCACCGGGGGGGACACAAGTCCACACAGAAATTTCACCCTCAGCAGCGCGGGGGCGGCCGGGTGCAGTGTAGAAACAAGCGTCGGGTTTTCAATGTTAGTCTATGAGAGATCTCGGGATCTCTTCCGCGCTGCAGGCAGGCAAGGGGGGGATTCCTCGGGGAAACCTCCACTTGGGCAAGGGAGAGGGACTCCTGGGGGTCACTTCTCCAGTGAAAGTCCGGTCCTTCAGGTCCTGGGGGCTGCGGGTGCAGGGTCTCTCCCAGGCGTCGGGACTTTAGGTTCAAAGAGTCGCGGTCAGGGGAAGCCTCGGGATTCCCTCTGCAGGCGGCGCTGTGGGGGCTCAGGGGGGACAGGTTTTGGTACTCACAGTATCAGAGTAGTCCTGGGGTCCCTCCTGAGGTGTTGGATCGCCACCAGCCGAGTCGGGGTCGCCGGGTGCAGTGTTGCAAGTCTCACGCTTCTTGCGGGGAGCTTGCAGGGTTCTTTAAAGCTGCTGGAAACGAAGTTGCAGCTTTTCTTGGAGCAGGTCCGCTGTCCTCGGGAGTTTCTTGTCTTTTCGAAGCAGGGGCAGTCCTCAGAGGATGTCGAGGTCGCTGGTCCCTTTGGAAGGCGTCGCTGGAGCAGGATCTTTGGAAGGCAGGAGACAGGCCGGTGAGTTTCTGGAGCCAAGGCAGTTGTCGTCTTCTGGTCTTCCGCTGCAGGGGTTTTCAGCTAGGCAGTCCTTCTTCTTGTAGTTGCAGGAATCTAATTTTCTAGGGTTCAGGGTAGCCCTTAAATACTAAATTTAAGGGCGTGTTTAGGTCTGGGGGGTTAGTAGCCAATGGCTACTAGCCCTGAGGGTGGGTACACCCTCTTTGTGCCTCCTCCCAAGGGGAGGGGGTCACAATCCTAACCCTATTGGGGGAATCCTCCATCTGCAAGATGGAGGATTTCTAAAAGTTAGAGTCACCTCAGCTCAGGACACCTTAGGGGCTGTCCTGACTGGCCAGTGACTCCTCCTTGTTTTTCTCATTATTTTCTCCGGCCTTGCCGCCAAAAGTGGGGCCTGGCCGGAGGGGGCGGGCAACTCCACTAGCTGGAGTGTCCTGCTGGGTTGGCACAAAGGAGGTGAGCCTTTGAGGCTCACCGCCAGGTGTGACAATTCCTGCCTGGGAGAGGTGTTAGCATCTCCACCCAGTGCAGGCTTTGTTACTGGCCTCAGAGTGACAAAGGCACTCTCCCCATGGGGCCAGCAACATGTCTCGGTTTGTGGCAGGCTGCTAAAACTAGTCAGCCTACACAGATAGTCGGTTAAGTTTCAGGGGGCACCTCTAAGGTGCCCTCTGGGGTGTATTTTACAATAAAATGTACACTGGCATCAGTGTGCATTTATTGTGCTGAGAAGTTTGATACCAAACTTCCCAGTTTTCAGTGTAGCCATTATGGTGCTGTGGAGTTCGTGTTTGACAAACTCCCAGACCATATACTCTTATGGCTACCCTGTACTTACAATGTCTAAGGTTTTGTTTAGACACTGTAGGGGTACCATGCTCATGCACTGGTACCCTCACCTATGGTATAGTGCACCCTGCCTTAGGGCTGTAAGGCCTGCTAGAGGGGTGTCTTACCTATACTGCATAGGCAGTGAGAGGCTGGCATGGCACCCTGAGGGGAGTGCCATGTCGACTTACTCGTTTTGTCCTCACTAGCACACACAAGCTGGTAAGCAGTGTGTCTGTGCTGAGTGAGAGGTCTCCAGGGTGGCATAAGACATGCTGCAGCCCTTAGAGACCTTCCTTGGCATCAGGGCCCTTGGTACTAGAAGTACCAGTTACAAGGGACTTATCTGGATGCCAGGGTCTGCCAATTGTGGATACAAAAGTACAGGTTAGGGAAAGAACACTGGTGCTGGGGCCTGGTTAGCAGGCCTCAGCACACTTTCAATTGTAAACATAGCATCAGCAAAGGCAAAAAGTCAGGGGGCAACCATGCCAAGGAGGCATTTCCTTACACAACCCCCCCCCCAAACGAAAGAGGATGAGACTAACCTTTCCCAAGAGAGTCTTCATTTTCTAAGTGGAAGAACCTGGAAAGGCCATCTGCATTGGCATGGGCAGTCCCAGGTCTGTGTTCCACTATAAAGTCCATTCCCTGTAGGGAGATGGACCACCTCAACAGTTTAGGATTTTCACCTTTCATTTGCATCAGCCATTTGAGAGGTCTGTGGTCAGTTTGAACTAGGAAGTGAGTCCCAAAGAGGTATGGTCTCAGCTTCTTCAGGGACCAAACCACAGCAAAGGCCTCCCTCTCAATGGCACTCCAACGCTGCTCCCTGGGGAGTAACCTCCTGCTAATGAAAGCAACAGGCTGGTCAAGGCCATCATCATTTGTTTGGGACAAAACTGCCCCTATCCCATGTTCAGAGGCATCAGTCTGCACAATGAACTGCTTAGAATAATCTGGAGCTTTTAGAACTGGTGCTGAGCACATTGCTTGTTTCAGGGTGTCAAAGGCCTGTTGGCATTCCACAGTCCAGTTCACTTTCTTGGGCATTTTCTTGGAGGTGAGTTCAGTGAGGGCTGTCACAATGGATCCATATCCCTTCACAAACCTCCTGTAATACCCAGTCAAGCCAAGGAATGCCCTGACTTGAGTCTGGGTTTTTGGAGCTACCCAGTCCAGAATAGTCTGGATCTTGGGTTGGAGTGGCTGAACTTGGCCTCCACCTACAAGGTGTCCCAAGTAAACCACAGTTCCCTGCCCTATCTGGCATTTGGATGCCTTGATAGAGAGGCCTGCAGATTGCAGAGCCTTCAAAACCTTCTTCAGGTGGACCAGGTGATCCTGCCAGGTGGAGCTAAAGACAGCAATATCATCAAGATAAGCTGTGCTAAAGGACTCCGAGCCAGCAAGGACTTGATTCACCAACCTTTGGAAGGTGGCAGGGGCATTCTTTAAACCAAAGGGCATAACAGTAAACTGATAATGCCCATCAGGTGTGGAGAATGCTGTCTTTTCTTTTGCTCCAGGTGCCATTTTTATTTGCCAGTACCCTGCTGTCAAGTCAAAGGTACTTAGAAATTTGGCAGCACCTAACTTATCAATGAGCTCATCAGCTCTTGGAATTGGGTGGGCATCTGTCTTGGTGACAGAGTTGAGCCCTCTGTAGTCCACACAAAACCTCATCTCTTTCTTTCCATCTTTGGTGTGGGGTTTGGGGACTAAGACCACTGGGCTAGCCCAGGGGCTGTCAGAGCGCTCAATCACTCCCAATTCCAGCATCTTGTGGACTTCCACCTTGATGCTTTCCTTAACATGGTCAGACTGTCTGAAGATTTTGTTCTTGACAGGCATGCTGTCTCCTGTGTCCACATCATGGGTACACAGGGGTGTCTGACCAGGGGTTAGGGAGAACAGCTCAGGAAACTGTTGTAGGACTCTCCTACAATCAGCTTGCTGTTGGCCAGAGAGGGTGTCTGAGTAGATCACTCCATCTACTGTGCCATCTTTTGGGTCTGATGACAGAAGATCAGGGAGAGGTTCACTCTCTGCCTCCTGATCCTCATCTGTTACCATTAACAGATTCACATCAGCCCTGTCATGGAAGAGCTTAAGGCGGTTCACATGGATCACCCTCTTGGGGCTCCTGCTTGTGCCCAGGTCCACCAGGTAGGTGACCTGACTCTTCCTCTCTAGCACTGGGTAAGGGCCACTCCATTTGTCCTGGAGTGCCCTGGGAGCCACAGGCTCCAGAACCCAGACTTTCTGCCCTGGTTGGAACTCAACCAGTGCAGCCTTTTGGTCATACCAAAACTTCTGGAGCTGTTGGCTGGCCTCAAGGTTTTTGGTTGCCTTTTCCATGTACTCTGCCATTCTAGAGCGAAGGCCAAGTACATAGTCCACTATGTCTTGTTTTGGCTCATGGAGAGGTCTCTCCCAGCCTTCTTTAACAAGAGCAAGTGGTCCCCTTACAGGATGACCAAACAGAAGTTCAAAGGGTGAGAACCCTACTCCCTTCTGTGGTACCTCCCTGTAAGCGAAAAGCAGACATGGCAGGAGGACATCCCATCTCCTTTTGAGTTTTTCAGGGAGCCCCATGATCATGCCCTTTAATGTCTTGTTGAATCTCTCAACTAAGCCATTAGTTTGTGGATGGTAAGGTGTAGTGAATTTATAAGTCACTCCACACTCATTCCACATGTGCTTCAGGTATGCTGACATGAAGTTGGTACCTCTGTCAGACACCACCTCCTTAGGGAAACCCACTCTGGTAAAGATACCAATGAGGGCCTTGGCTACTGCAGGGGCAGTAGTCGACCTAAGGGGAATAGCTTCAGGATATCTGGTAGCATGATCCACTACTACCAGGATATACATATTCCCTGAGGCTGTGGGAGGTTCCAGTGGACCAACTATGTCCACACCCACTCTTTCAAAGGGCACCCCCACCACTGGAAGTGGAATGAGGGGGGCCTTTGGATGCCCACCTGTCTTACCACTGGCTTGACAGGTGGGGCAGGAGAGGCAAAACTCCTTAACCATGTTGGACATATTGGGCCAGTAGAAGTGGTTGACTAACCTCTCCCACGTCTTGGTTTGTCCCAAATGTCCAGCAAGGGGAATGTCATGGGCCAATGTTAGGATGAACTCTCTGAACAGCTGAGGCACTACCACTCTCCTAGTGGCACCAGGTTTGGGGTCTCTGGCCTCAGTGTACAGGAGCCCATCTTCCCAATAGACCCTATGTGTTCCATTTTTCTTGCCTTTGGACTCTTCAGCAGCTTGCTGCCTAAGGCCTTCAAGAGAGGGACAGGTTTCTTGTCCCTTACACAGCTCTTCCCTGGAGGGTCCCCCTGGGCCTAAGAGCTCAACCTGATAAGGTTCAAGCTCCAAAGGCTCAGTTCCCTCAGAGGGCAGAACTTCTTCCTGAGAAGAGAGGTTCCCTTTCTTTTGCTGTGTTGCAGTTGGCTTCCCAACTGACTTTCCTGTTCTCTTGGTAGGCTGGGCCATTTTTCCAGACTCCAGCTCTACTTTTTCACCCTGTGCCTTGCATTGTGCTCTTGTTTTCACACACACCAGTTCAGGGATACCCAGCATTGCTGCATGGGTTTTTAGCTCTACCTCAGCCCATGCTGACGACTCCAGGTCATTTCCAAGCAGACAGTCCACTGGGATATTTGAGGAGACCACCACCTGTTTCAGGCCATTGACCCCTCCCCATTCTAAAGTAACCATTGCCATGGGATGTACTTTTCTCTGATTGTCAGCGTTGGTGACTGTGTAAGTTTTTCCAGTCAGGTATTGGCCAGGGGAAACCAGTTTCTCTGTCACCATGGTGACACTGGCACCTGTATCCCTCAGGCCCTCTATTCTAGTCCCATTAATTAAGAGTTGCTGTCTGTATTTTTGCATGTTAGGCGGCCAGACAGCTAGTGTGGCTAAATCCACCCCACCCTCAGAAACTAGAGTAGCTTCAGTGTGAACCCTGATTTGCTCTGGGCACACTGTTGATCCCACTTGGAGACTAGCCATACCAGTGTTACCTGGATGGGAGTTTGGAGTGGAACCCTTCTTGGGACAGGCCTTGTCTCCAGTTTGGTGTCCATGCTGTTTACAGCTATGACACCAGGCCTTTTTGGGATCAAAGTTTTTACCCTTGTACCCATTGTTTTGTGAAGAGGCTCTGGGCCCACCCTCCTGTGCAGGTTTTTGGGGGCCTGTAGAAGACTCTTTACTATTTTTAGTTTTGGTTGTCTCATCACCCTTCTGCTGGGGAGTTTTTGTGACCCCTTTCTTTTGGTCACCCCCTGTCGAAGTCTTGGACACCCTTGTCTTGACCCAATGGTCCGCCTTCTTTCCCAATTCTTGGGGAGAAATTGGTCCTAGGTCTACCAGATGCTGATGCAGTTTATCATTGAAACAATTACTTAACAGGTGTTCTTTCACAAATAAATTGTACAGCCCATCATAATTACTTACACCACTGCCTTGAATCCAACCATCTAGTGTTTTCACTGAGTAGTCAACAAAGTCAACCCAGGTCTGGCTCGAGGATTTTTGAGCCCCCCTGAACCTAATCCTGTACTCCTCAGTGGAGAATCCAAAGCCCTCAATCAGGGTACCCTTCATGAGGTCATAAGATTCTGCATCTTGTCCAGAGAGTGTGAGGAGTCTATCCCTACACTTTCCTGTGAACATTTCCCAAAGGAGAGCACCCCAGTGAGATCTGTTCACTTTTCTGGTTACACAAGCCCTCTCAAAAGCTGTGAACCATTTGGTGATGTCATCACCATCTTCATATTTAGTTACAATCCCTTTGGGGATTTTCAACATGTCAGGAGAATCTCTGACCCTATTTATGTTGCTGCCACCATTGATGGGTCCTAGGCCCATCTCTTGTCTTTCCCTCTCTATGGCTAGGATCTGTCTTTCCAAAGCCAATCTTTTGGCCATCCTGGCTAACTGGATGTCCTCTTCACTGGAGTTATCCTCAGTGATTTCAGAGTTGTTGGTCCCTCCTGTGAGGGAACCAGCATCTCTGACTATTATTTGTGGAGTCAGGGCTTGAGAAGCCCTGCTCTCCCTAAGTAGGACTGGAGGGGGGGAATTTCCCTCCAAGTCACTATCTTCATCCTCTGAGTTGCCATCCTCAGAGGGGTTGGCCTTTTCAAACTCTGCCAAAAGCTCCTGGAGCTGTACTTTGGTAGGTTTGGGGCCCATTGCTATTTTCTTTAGTTTACAGAGTGACCTTAGCTCTCTCATCTGTAGATGGAGGTAAGGTGTGGTGTCGAGTTCCACCACATTCACATCTGTGCTAGACATTATGCTTCTAAAAGTTGGAATACTTTTTAAGAAACTAAAACTGGTTCTAGAATCTAATTCAAACTTTTAACAAACTTTTAAACTCTAAAAGAAATGCTAAACAGGATCTAACACAAGGCCCTAGCAGGTCTTTTAAGAATTTAGAAAACTTTTCAAATTGCAAAAATCAATTTCTAATGTCAATTTTGGAATTTGTCGTGTGATCAGGTATTGGCTGAGTAGTCCAGCAAATGCAAAGTCTTGTACCCCACCGCTGATCCACCAATGTAGGAAGTTGGCTCTGTATGTGCTATTTCAAAGTAAGGAATAGCATGCACAGAGTCCAAGGGTTCCCCTTAGAGGTAAAATAGTGGTAAAAATAGATAATACTAATGCTCTATTTTGTGGTAGTGTGGTCGAGCAGTAGGCTTATCCAAGGAGTAGTGTTAAGCATTTGTTGTACATACACAAGACAATAAATGAGGTACACACACTCAGAGACAAATCCAGCCAATAGGTTTTTATATAGAAAAATATCTTTTCTTAGTTTATTTTAAGAATCACAGGTTCAAATTCTACATGTAATATCTCATTCGAAAGGTATTGCAGGTAAGTACTTTAGGAACTTCAAATCATCAAAATTGCATGTATACTTTTCAAGTTATTGACAAATAGCTGTTTTGAAAGTGGACACTTAGTGCAATTTTCACAGTTCCTGGGGGAGGTAAGTTTTCGTTAGTTTTACCAGGTAAGTAGGACACTTACAGGGTTCAGTTCTTGGTCCAAGGTAGCCCACCGTTGGGGGTTCAGAGCAACCCCAAAGTCACCACACCAGCAGCTCAGGGCCGGTCAGGTGCAGAGTTCAAAGTGGTGCCCAAAACACATAGGCTAGAATGGAGAGAAGGGGGTGCCCCGGTTCCGGTCTGCTTGCAGGTAAGTACCCGCGTCTTCGGAGGGCAGACCAGGGGGGTTTTGTAGGGCACCGGGGGGGACACAAGTCCACACAGAAATTTCACCCTCAGCAGCGCGGGGGCGGCCGGGTGCAGTGTAGAAACAAGCGTCGGGTTTTCAATGTTAGTCTATGAGAGATCTCGGGATCTCTTCAGCGCTGCAGGCAGGCAAGGGGGGGATTCCTCGGGGAAACCTCCACTTGGGCAAGGGAGAGGGACTCCTGGGGGTCACTTCTCCAGTGAAAGTCCGGTCCTTCAGGTCCTGGGGGCTGCGGGTGCAGGGTCTCTCCCAGGCGTCGGGACTTTAGGTTCAAAGAGTCGCGGTCAGGGGAAGCCTCGGGATTCCCTCTGCAGGCGGCGCTGTGGGGGCTCAGGGGGGACAGGTTTTGGTACTCACAGTATCAGAGTAGTCCTGGGGTCCCTCCTGAGGTGTTGGATCGCCACCAGCCGAGTCGGGGTCGCCGGGTGCAGTGTTGCAAGTCTCACGCTTCTTGCGGAGAGCTTGCAGGGTTCTTTAAAGCTGCTGGAAACAAAGTTGCAGCTTTTCTTGGAGCAGGTCCGCTGTCCTCGGGAGTTTCTTGTCTTTTCGAAGCAGGGGCAGTCCTCAGAGGATGTCGAGGTCGCTGGTCCCTTTGGAAGGCGTCGCTGGAGCAGGATCTTTGGAAGGCAGGAGACAGGCCGGTGAGTTTCTGGAGCCAAGGCAGTTGTCGTCTTCTGGTCTTCCGCTGCAGGGGTTTTCAGCTAGGCAGTCCTTCTTCTTGTAGTTGCAGGAATCTAATTTTCTAGGGTTCAGGGTAGCCCTTAAATACTAAATTTAAGGGCGTGTTTAGGTCTGGGGGGTTAGTAGCCAATGGCTACTAGCCCTGAGGGTGGGTACACCCTCTTTGTGCCTCCTCCCAAGGGGAGGGGGTCACAATCCTAACCCTATTGGGGGAATCCTCCATCTGCAAGATGGAGGATTTCTAAAAGTTAGAGTCACCTCAGCTCAGGACACCTTAGGGGCTGTCCTGACTGGCCAGTGACTCCTCCTTGTTATTCTCATTATTTTCTCCGGCCTTGCCGCCAAAAGTGGGGCCTGGCCGGAGGGGGCGGGCAACTCCACTAGCTGGAGTGTCCTGCTGGGTTGGCACAAAGGAGGTGAGCCTTTGAGGCTCACCGCCAGGTGTGATAATTCCTGCCTGGGAGAGGTGTTAGCATCTCCACCCAGTGCAGGCTTTGTTACTGGCCTCAGAGTGACAAAGGCACTCTCCCCATGGGGCCAGCAACATGTCTCGGTTTGTGGCAGGCTGCTAAAACTAGTCAGCCTACACAGATAGTCGGTTAAGTTTCAGGGGGCACCTCTAAGGTGCCCTCTGTGGTGTATTTTACAATAAAATGTACACTGGCATCAGTGTGCATTTATTGTGCTGAGAAGTTTGATACCAAACTTCCCAGTTTTCAGTGTAGCCATTATGGTGCTGTGGAGTTCGTGTTTGACAGACTCCCAGACCATATACTCTTATGGCTACCCTGCACTTACAATGTCTAAGGTTTTGTTTAGACACTGTAGGGGTACCATGCTCATGCACTGGTACCCTCACCTATGGTATAGTGCACCCTGCCTTAGGGCTGTAAGGCCTGCTAGAGGGGTGTCTTACCTATACTGCATAGGCAGTGAGAGGCTGGCATGGCACCCTGAGGGGAGTGCCATGTCGACTTACTCGTTTTGTCCTCACTAGCACACACAAGCTGGCAAGCAGTGTGTCTGTGCTGAGTGAGAGGTCTCCAGGGTGGCATAAGACATGCTACAGCCCTTAGAGACCTTCCTTGGCATCAGGGCCCTTGGTACTAGAAGTACCAGTTACAAGGGACTTATCTGGATGCCAGGGTCTGCCAATTGTGGATACAAAAGTACAGGTTAGGGAAAGAACACTGGTGCTGGGGCCTGGTTAGCAGGCCTCAGCACACTTTCAATTGTAAACATAGCATCAGCAAAGGCAAAAAGTCAGGGGGCAACCATGCCAAGGAGGCATTTCCTTACACAACCCCCCCCCAAACGAAAGAGGATGAGACTAACCTTTCCCAAGAGAGTCTTCATTTTCTAAGTGGAAGAACCTGGAAAGGCCATCTGCATTGGCATGGGCAGTCCCAGGTCTGTGTTCCACTATAAAGTCCATTCCCTGTAGGGAGATGGACCACCTCAACAGTTTAGGATTTTCACCTTTCATTTGCATTAGCCATTTGAGAGGTCTGTGGTCAGTTTGAACTAGGAAGTGAGTCCCAAAGAGGTATGGTCTCAGCTTCTTCAGGGACCAAACCACAGCAAAGGCCTCCCTCTCAATGGCACTCCAACGCTGCTCCCTGGGGAGTAACCTCCTGCTAATGAAAGCAACAGGCTGGTCAAGGCCATCATCATTTGTTTGGGACAAAACTGCCCCTATCCCATGTTCAGAGGCATCAGTCTGCACAATGAACTGCTTAGAATAATCTGGAGCTTTTAGAACTGGTGCTGAGCACATTGCTTGTTTCAGGGTGTCAAAGGCCTGTTGGCATTCCACAGTCCAGTTCACTTTCTTGGGCATTTTCTTGGAGGTGAGTTCAGTGAGGGCTGTCACAATGGATCCATATCCCTTCACAAACCTCCTGTAATACCCAGTCAAGCCAAGGAATGCCCTGACTTGAGTCTGGGTTTTTGGAGCTACCCAGTCCAGAATAGTCTGGATCTTGGGTTGGAGTGGCTGAACTTGGCCTCCACCTACAAGGTGTCCCAAGTAAACCACAGTTCCCTGCCCTATCTGGCATTTGGATGCCTTGATAGAGAGGCCTGCAGATTGCAGAGCCTTCAAAACCTTCTTCAGGTGGACCAGGTGATCCTGCCAGGTGGAGCTGAAGACAGCAATATCATCAAGATAAGCTGCACTAAAGGATTCCAGCCCAGCAAGGACTTGATTCACCAACCTTTGGAAGGTGGCAGGGGCATTCTTTAAACCAAAGGGCATAACAGTAAACTGATAATGCCCATCAGGTGTGGAGAATGCTGTCTTTTCTTTTGCTCCAGGTGCCATTTTTATTTGCCAGTACCCTGCTGTCAAGTCAAAGGTACTTAGAAATTTGGCAGCACCTAATTTATCAATGAGCTCATCAGCTCTTGGAATTGGGTGAGCATCTGTCTTGGTGACAGAATTGAGCCCTCTGTAGTCCACACAAAACCTCATCTCTTTCTTTCCATCTTTGGTGTGAGGTTTGGGGACTAAGACCACTGGGCTAGCCCAGGGACTGTCAGAGCGCTCAATAACCCCCAATTCCAGCATCTTGTGGACTTCCACCTTGATGCTTTCCTTAACATGGTCAGACTGTCTAAAGATTTTGTTCTTGACAGGCATGCTGTCTCCTGTGTCCACATCATGGGTACACAGGTGTGTCTGACCAGGGGTTAAGGAGAAGAGTTCAGGAAACTGTTGTAGGACTCTCCTACAATCAGCTTGCTGTTGGCCAGAGAGGGTGTCTGAGTAGATCACTCCATCTACTGTGCCATCTTTCGGGTCTGATGACAGAAGATCAGGGAGAGGTTCACTCTCTGCCTCCTGATCCTCATCTGTTACCATCAACAGATTGACATCAGCCCTGTCATGGAAGAGCTTAAGGCGGTTCACATGGATCACCCTCTTGGGGCTCCTGCTTGTGCCCAGGTCCACCAGGTAGGTGACCTGACTCTTCCTTTCTAGTACTGGGTAAGGGCCACTCCATTTGTCCTGGAGTGCCCTGGGAGCCACAGGCTCCAGAACCCAGACTTTCTGCCCTGGTTGGAACTCAACCAGTGCAGCCTTTTGGTCATACCAAAACTTCTGGAGCTGTTGGCTGGCCTCAAGGTTTTTGGTTGCCTTTTCCATGTACTCTGCCATTCTAGAGCGAAGGCCAAGTACATAGTCCACTATGTCCTGTTTAGGCTCATGGAGAGGTCTCTCCCAGCCCTCTTTAACAAGGGCAAGTGGTCCCCTTACAGGATGACCAAACAGAAGTTCAAAGGGTGAGAATCCTACTCCCTTCTGTGGCACCTCTCTGTAAGCGAAAAGCAGGCATGGCAAGAGGACATCCCATCTCCTTTTGAGTTTTTCTGGGAGCCCCATGATCATGCCTTTTAATGTCTTGTTGAATCTCTCAACCAAGCCATTAGTTTGTGGATGGTATGGTGTAGTGAATTTATAAGTCACTCCACACTCATTCCACATGTGCTTTAGGTATGCTGACATGAAGTTGGTACCTCTGTCAGACACCACCTCCTTAGGGAAACCC
This sequence comes from Pleurodeles waltl, assembly GCF_031143425.1. Classification (NCBI taxonomy): domain Eukaryota; kingdom Metazoa; phylum Chordata; class Amphibia; order Caudata; family Salamandridae; genus Pleurodeles; species Pleurodeles waltl. The sequence continues at coordinate 659,531,004 of NC_090445.1, read as the reverse complement.
ACTCTGGTAAAGATACCAATGAGGGCCTTGGCTACTGCAGGGGCAGTAGTCGACCTAAGGGGAATAGCTTCAGGATACCTGGTAGCATGATCCACTACTACCAGGATATACATATTTCCTGAGGCTGTGGGAGGTTCTAGTGGACCAACTATGTCCACACCCACTCTTTCAAAGGGAACCCCCACCACTGGAAGTGGAATGAGGGGGGCCTTTGGATGCCCACCTGTCTTACCACTGGCTTGACAGGTGGGGCAGGAGAGGCAAAACTCCTTAACCATGTTGGACATATTGGGCCAGTAGAAGTGGTTGACTAACCTCTCCCACGTCTTGGTTTGTCCCAAATGTCCAGCAAGGGGAATGTCATGGGCCAATGTTAGGATGAACTCTCTGAACAGCTGAGGCACTACCACTCTCCTAGTGGCACCAGGTTTGGGGTCTCTGGCCTCAGTGTACAGGAGTCCATCTTCCCAATAGACCCTATGCGTTCCATTTTTCTTGCCTTTGGACTCTTCAGCAGCTTGCTGCCTAAGGCCTTCAAGAGAGGGACAGGTTTCTTGTCCCTTACACAACTCCTCCCTTGAGGGTCCCCCTGGGCCTAAGAGCTCAACCTGATAAGGTTCAAGCTCCAAAGGCTCAGTTCCCTCAGAGGGCAGAACTTCTTCCTCAGAAGAGAGGTTCCCTTTCTTTTGCTGTGTTGCAGTTGGTCTCCCAACTGACTTTCCTGTTCTCTTGGTAGGCTGGGCCATTCTTCCAGACTCCAGCTCTACTTGTTCACCCTGTGCCTTGCACTGTGCTCTTGTTTTCACACACACCAGTTCAGGGATACCCAGCATTGCTGCATGGGTTTTTAGTTCTACCTCAGCCCATGCTGAGGACTCCAGGTCATTTCCAAGCAGACAGTCCACTGGGATATTTGAGGAGACCACCACCTGTTTCAGGCCATTGACCCCTCCCCATTCTAAAGTAACCATTGCCATGGGATGTACTTTTCTCTGATTGTCAGCGTTGGTGACTGTGTAAGTTTTTCCAGTCAGGTATTGGCCAGGGGAAACCAGTTTCTCTGTCACCATGGTGACACTGGCACCTGTATCCCTCAGGCCCTCTATTCTAGTCCCATTAATTAAGAGTTGCTGTCTGTATTTTTGCATGTTAGGCGGCCAGACAGCTAGTGTGGCTAAATCCACCCCACCCTCAGAAACTAGAGTAGCTTCAGTGTGGACCCTGATTTGCTCTGGGCACACTGTTGATCCCACTTGGAGACTAGCCATACCAGTGTTACCTGGATGGGAGTTTGGAGTGGAACCTTTCTTGGGACAGGCCTTGTCTCCAGTTTGGTGTCCATGCTGTTTACAGCTATGACACCAGGCCTTTTTGGGATCAAAGTTTTTACCCTTGTACCCATTGTTTTGTGAAGAGGCTCTGGGCCCACCCTCCTGTGCAGGTTTTTGGGGGCCTGTAGAAGACTCTTTACTATTTTTAGTTTTGGTTGTCTCATCACCCTTCCCCTGGGGAGTCTTTGTGACCCCTTTCTTTTGGTCACCCCCTGTTGAAGTCTTGGACACCCTTGTCTTGACCCAATGGTCCGCCTTCTTTCCCAATTCTTGGGGAGAAATTGGTCCTAGGTCTACCAGATGCTGATGCAGTTTATCATTGAAACAATTACTCAATAGGTGTTCTTTCACAAATAAATTGTACAGCCCATCATAATTATTTACACCACTGCCTTGAATCCAACCATCTAGTGTTTTCACTGAGTAGTCAACAAAGTCAACCCAGGTCTGGCTCGAGGATTTTTGAGCCCCCCTGAACCTAATCCTGTACTCCTCGGTGGAGAATCCAAAGCCCTCAATCAGGGTACCCTTCATGAGGTCATAAGATTCTGCATCTTGTCCAGAGAGTGTGAGGAGTCTATCCCTACACTTTCCTGTGAACATTTCCCATAGGAGAGCACCCCAGTGAGATCTGTTCACTTTTCTGGTTACACAAGCCCTCTCAAAAGCTGTGAACCATTTGGTGATGTCATCACCATCTTCATATTTAGTTACAATCCCTTTGGGGATTTTCAACATGTCAGGAGAATCTCTGACCCTATTTATGTTGCTGCCACCATTGATGGGTCCTAGGCCCATCTCTTGTCTTTCCCTCTCTATGGCTAGGATCTGTCTTTCCAAAGCCAATCTTTTGGCCATCCTGGCTAACTGGATGTCCTCTTCACTGGGGCTATCCTCAGTGATTTCAGAGGTGTTGGTCTCTCCTGTGAGGGAACCAGCATCTCTGACTATTATTTTAGGAGTCAGGGTTTGAGGGACCCTGTTCTCCCTAGATAGGACTGGTAGGGGGGAATTGTCCTCCAAGTCACTATCCTCTTCCTCTGAGTTGCCACCCTCAGAGGGGTTGGCCTTTTCAAACTCTGCCAAAAGCTCCTGGAGCTGTATTTTGGTAGGTTTGGGGCCCATTGTTATTTTCTTTAGTTTACAGAGTGACCTTAGCTCTCTCATCTGTAGATGGAGGTAAGGTGTGGTGTCGAGTTCCACCACATTCACATCTGTGCTAGACATTATGCTTCTAAAAGTTGGAATACTTTTTAAGAATCTACAACTGGTTCTAGAATCTAATTCAAACTTTTACAACTTTTTAAACTCTAAAAGAAATGCTAAACAGGATCTAACACAAGGCCCTAGCAGGACTTTTAAGAATTTAGAAAACTTTTCAAATTGCAAAAATCAATTTCTAATGACAATTTTGGAATTTGTCGTGTGATCAGGTATTGGCTGAGTAGTCCAGCAAATGCAAAGTCTTGTACCCCACCGCTGATCCACCAATGTAGGAAGTTGGCTCTGTATGTGCTATTTCAAAGTAAGGAATAGCATGCACAGAGTCCAAGGGTTCCCCTTAGAGGTAAAATAGTGGTAAAAAATAGATAATACTAATGCTCTATTTTGTGGTAGTGTGGTCGAGCAGTAGGCTTATCCAAGGAGTAGTGTTAAGCATTTGTTGTACATACACAAGACAATAAATGAGGTACACACACTCAGAGACAAATCCAGCCAATAGGTTTTTATATAGAAAAATATCTTTTCTTAGTTTATTTTAAGAATCACAGGTTCAAATTCTACATGTAATATCTCATTCGAAAGGTATTGCAGGTAAGTACTTTAGGAACTTCAAATCATCAAAATTGCATGTATACTTTTCAAGTTATTGACAAATAGCTGTTTTGAAAGTGGACACTTAGTGCAATTTTCACAGTTCCTGGGGGAGGTAAGTTTTCGTTAGTTTTACCAGGTAAGTAGGACACTTACAGGGTTCAGTTCTTGGTCCAAGGTAGCCCACCGTTGGGGGTTCAGAGCAACCCCAAAGTCACCACACCAGCAGCTCAGGGCCGGTCAGGTGCAGAGTTCAAAGTGGTGCCCAAAACACATAGGCTAGAATGGAGAGAAGGGGGTGCCCCGGTTCCGGTCTGCTTGCAGGTAAGTACCCGCGTCTTCGGAGGGCAGACCAGGGGGGTTTTGTAGGGCACCGGGGGGGACACAAGTCCACACAGAAATTTCACCCTCAGCAGCGCGGGGGCGGCCGGGTGCAGTGTAGAAACAAGCGTCGGGTTTTCAATGTTAGTCTATGAGAGATCTCGGGATCTCTTCAGCGCTGCAGGCAGGCAAGGGGGGGATTCCTCGGGGAAACCTCCACTTGGGCAAGGGAGAGGGACTCCTGGGGGTCACTTCTCCAGTGAAAGTCCGGTCCTTCAGGTCCTGGGGGCTGCGGGTGCAGGGTCTCTCCCAGGCGTCGGGACTTTAGGTTCAAAGAGTCGCGGTCAGGGGAAGCCTCGGGATTCCCTCTGCAGGCGGCGCTGTGGGGGCTCAGGGGGGACAGGTTTTGGTACTCACAGTATCAGAGTAGTCCTGGGGTCCCTCCTGAGGTGTTGGATCGCCACCAGCCGAGTCGGGGTCGCCGGGTGCAGTGTTGCAAGTCTCACGCTTCTTGCGGAGAGCTTGCAGGGTTCTTTAAAGCTGCTGGAAACAAAGTTGCAGCTTTTCTTGGAGCAGGTCCGCTGTCCTCGGGAGTTTCTTGTCTTTTCGAAGCAGGGGCAGTCCTCAGAGGATGTCGAGGTCGCTGGTCCCTTTGGAAGGCGTCGCTGGAGCAGGATCTTTGGAAGGCAGGAGACAGGCCGGTGAGTTTCTGGAGCCAAGGCAGTTGTCGTCTTCTGGTCTTCCGCTGCAGGGGTTTTCAGCTAGGCAGTCCTTCTTCTTGTAGTTGCAGGAATCTAATTTTCTAGGGTTCAGGGTAGCCCTTAAATACTAAATTTAAGGGCGTGTTTAGGTCTGGGGGGTTAGTAGCCAATGGCTACTAGCCCTGAGGGTGGGTACACCCTCTTTGTGCCTCCTCCCAAGGGGAGGGGGTCACAATCCTAACCCTATTGGGGGAATCCTCCATCTGCAAGATGGAGGATTTCTAAAAGTTAGAGTCACCTCAGCTCAGGACACCTTAGGGGCTGTCCTGACTGGCCAGTGACTCCTCCTTGTTATTCTCATTATTTTCTCCGGCCTTGCCGCCAAAAGTGGGGCCTGGCCGGAGGGGGCGGGCAACTCCACTAGCTGGAGTGTCCTGCTGGGTTGGCACAAAGGAGGTGAGCCTTTGAGGCTCACCGCCAGGTGTGATAATTCCTGCCTGGGAGAGGTGTTAGCATCTCCACCCAGTGCAGGCTTTGTTACTGGCCTCAGAGTGACAAAGGCACTCTCCCCATGGGGCCAGCAACATGTCTCGGTTTGTGGCAGGCTGCTAAAACTAGTCAGCCTACACAGATAGTCGGTTAAGTTTCAGGGGGCACCTCTAAGGTGCCCTCTGTGGTGTATTTTACAATAAAATGTACACTGGCATCAGTGTGCATTTATTGTGCTGAGAAGTTTGATACCAAACTTCTCAGTTTTCAGTGTAGCCATTATGGTGCTGTGGAGTTCGTGTTTGACAGACTCCCAGACCATATACTCTTATGGCTACCCTGCACTTACAATGTCTAAGGTTTTGTTTAGACACTGTAGGGGTACCATGCTCATGCACTGGTACCCTCACCTATGGTATAGTGCACCCTGCCTTAGGGCTGTAAGGCCTGCTAGAGGGGTGTCTTACCTATACTGCATAGGCAGTGAGAGGCTGGCATGGCACCCTGAGGGGAGTGCCATGTCGACTTACTCGTTTTGTCCTCACTAGCACACACAAGCTGGCAAGCAGTGTGTCTGTGCTGAGTGAGAGGTCTCCAGGGTGGCATAAGACATGCTACAGCCCTTAGAGACCTTCCTTGGCATCAGGGCCCTTGGTACTAGAAGTACCAGTTACAAGGGACTTATCTGGATGCCAGGGTCTGCCAATTGTGGATACAAAAGTACAGGTTAGGGAAAGAACACTGGTGCTGGGGCCTGGTTAGCAGGCCTCAGCACACTTTCAATTGTAAACATAGCATCAGCAAAGGCAAAAAGTCAGGGGGCAACCATGCTAAGGAGGCATTTCCTTACAGGGACCTTCGAGAGAAACTGTCAGAGGTTAGATAATTGCATTTTTATCCCCATAAGAATATGTGTATTCGTATAATGTTTTAATAACATTTGTATGGAGCCAAAATGCTTTCTGAATCTATGCATCCTCCGTTGGTGCTGGACTACTAGTTTACTAGAGGTGACAGTAAATCCTCTGCTCGCTGCCCATTACAATAAGTTAAAATATTTGAAAGAATGGTATACCACTGCCCAAATGAGTGTTTAGGGACAAGCATCTAAGGCAAAATGTGTTGATTTTTGGCTCGGCTAAAAATCCCCAGCACATTATAGCCCCAAGGTGGCCTCAGGGTGATGTTACGTACATGTGCACGTGTCATGACATGTAGGCCATTTTGGTGTTCAATTTCCACGTACAATATAGCAGAACAGTAAATTAAAACAAAAATGAATAAAAGGCACATTTACAAAAAGGATCAAATTCTTGAATATAATCTCACCAGCTGGCGTACAGCTTCCCTCAGAACTTTCTCATTTTCAATCATAACAGCCATGTCCTTCTGAACAGTGGAGGCCAACACTACATCCAGTGTAGCAGCTTTTAAAGCCATCTTACAGATCATCTCATCGTGAGAGAACACACAGTAACGATTTAGCTCCCGGTAATGCTCCACACATTGGCGACCCAATGGTAGCTAAAAAGAAGAAACAGTTAAATTAACAGTTAAACTAACAAAAGAAACAATGTCCAAAACACAATTTCCATCCAGTTTACCTATAGTTGTTCTTAGCTAGCAAGCCTAAACAAGCATGGGAAAAGCCAACAGCTCTCATCTTTGTGACCTCTTGTATTGCTGTGCAGCATGGCTGAAAAAATTGGTGCAAGTGTTTTTTTTTTTTTTTTTTTTTTTAACTTCTTTTTAGTTACGAATCTGAGGTGGTCTGCAAGCTATAAGGAAAAAAGCATACAAGATTTTTTATTTTTTTTAAAGCTTGCATGGGAGCAGAAGCGACAGGAGGGTGGGTGAAACAGCAAAGCACTATGAGGGGATGGTTCGGGGTGAAAGCAAAGCCAACACAGTAAGGAGTTGGGGGAACGCTGATGCAACACAGCAAGGGGGATGCAAAAGCAAAGGGAGTCTCCAGGGAATGTAAAAGCAATGGGGGAGGGCAGGAGTGATACCAACACAAGGGTAAGACAAAGCAATGGAGAGAAGCACACTGAGCAGAAGAGTGAGGAGGCCAGGTAGAAGCAGTTGGGCAACAGAGAGCAACACAAAGTGTATACGGAGTGGCATATACTTGTGAGACAGCTTGAAATAACACACACACACACACACACACACACACACACTATTGGAGTGATTTGCAGGAAAACCTTAGTCTTTGAAAAGCAAGCAGTGGAAGCAGCAATGCCAGCACACTGAATTGTAAAAAGGAAATGCTCCATGGGACAGACAAACATGTTTCGCAGGCTGGGACACTAATAAGAAGCAGGAAAATGGGTGAAAAGGAAAGCCAACCAATGGTAAGCAACGGGAAGCCTCCAACCATGTAGGAAGCTGGCTCTGTATATACTATATCAAAATGGGATAGTGTGCACATAGTCCAGAGGTTCCCCAAGAGGCTTGACGGAGGCAATAATAGATAATACTAATGCTCTATTTGTGGTAGTGAGGTCGAGCAGTTAGCAGTTAGGCTTATCAGAGGGTAGTGTTAAGCATTTGTTGTACACACACAAGCAATAAGTGAGAACACACACTCAATGACTTAACGCCAGGCCTAAAGGTTTTTATATAGAAATATATTATTTTGTTAATTTATTTTTAGAACCATAAGATTAATTTAGCAGGTAAATATATTAAATGAAAGGCACTTTGCATAGTAATAGTTGAGACTTTCATTAGAGGGTTGGAGGAGTACAGGAGGGGCACCCAAGTAGGCACACAAACCACACCCTCAGCGGCACGGGGGCGGCCAGGTGCTGTGTGCAAACAGGGCGTCGCGTTCTCAATAGAACTCTATGGAGGGACCCGTGAGCAGGGGGGGGGGGGGGGGGGGTGTCACAGGTGCTGCAGACAGGGTACAGGCGGGCCTCTCGGGCAAGCCAACGACTGGGCAAGGGTGAGGGCCGCCTGCTGGTCATTGCTGCACTGGTGGTCTGTTTCTCACGGGCATGGGGCTGCGGGTGCAGTGCTTCTTCCAGGCATTGGATAGCTTCATACCGGGCAGTCGCGGTCAGGGGGGTCCTCGGGATTCCCTCTGCAGGCGTTGTCGTGGGGTTGCAGGGAGGTCAGCCCAGGGTGGACATGTCAGAGTCGCCTTGGGGTCCTCTCTGGATAGTTGGTTTCTCTGGACACAGGGCAGGGGCGTCGGGTGCAAATGTGTTGGAAACTCATGCTTCTGGAGTAAGGTGGGAGTCCCTTTAAAGATGGATGTCTTTTCTTCTTGTTGGGCAGAGCTGCTGCTCTTGGTCCTCGGTGATGCAGGCAGTCCCCTGGAGGCTTTTCAGGGGTCGCTGGTCCTGCAGAAAGCGTGGCTTCTCGGTTGCAGGGTCTTTGAAGCAGGAGACAGGCAGGTAGGGCTGGGGCCAAGTCAGTTGTCTCCTTTTCTTCTCTGCAGGGTTTTCAGCTCAGCAGTTCTTCTTGTGAGGTTGTCAGAAATCTGACGAGCTGGGTTCAGGGTCACAACTAAATATTAAAGTTAGGTGTGTGCTAGGGTCAGAGGGCAGTAGCCAGTGGCTACTGTCCAAGAGGGTGGCTACACCCTCCTTGTGCCCACTCCCTCTGGGTAGGGGGCACATCCCTATTGGTCTTAATCCTCCAAAGCAAGATGGAGGATTTCTCAAGGAGGGTGTCACTTCAGTTCTGGACACCTTAGGGGTGGTCCTGGCTGAGGGGGTGACACCTCTGATTTTCTCATCATCCCTCTGGACTTACCGCCAAAAGTGGGGGCTCGTCTGGAGGTCGGGCATCTCCACTGGCTGGATTGCCCTGGGGGTATTCTAACACCAGCCTGAGCCTTTGAGGCTCACCGCCAGGTGTTACAGTTCCTGCAGGGGGAGGTGTGAAGCACCTCCACGCAGTGCAGGCTTTGTTTCTGGCCCAAGAGAGCACAAAAGGCTTTTACCCCAGGGGACAGAAACTCTTCTCTCAGTGGCAGGCTGGCACAGGCCAGTCAGTCCTGCACTGAAGGATTGGGTAAAATACAAGGGCATCTCTAAGATGCCCTCTGTGTGCATTTTTTAGTAAATCCAACACTGACAGTGTGGGTTTGTTATTCTGAGAATTTTAATACCAAACTTCCCAGTATTCAGTGTAGCCATCATGGAACTTTGCGAGTTCGTTTTGTCAAACTCCCAGACCATATACTTAATATGGCCACACTGTACTAATGTCTCAAAATTGACTTAAACACTGTATGGGCATATTGCTCATGAAGCTATGCCCTTACCTGTGGTATAGTGCACCCTGCCTTAGGGCTTTAAGGCCTGCTAGAGGGGTGCCTTACCTATGCCACAGGCAGTGTTTTGTGTGCATGGCACCCTGAGGGGCCCTTGATACCTCTGGTACCTTTTACAAGGGACTTATATGTGTGCTAAGGGTGTGCCAATTGTAGAAACAATGGTAAATTTAGTGAAAGAACACTGGTGCTGGGGCCTGGTTAGCACACTCTCAGTAAAGTTACCAATATCCGGTAAAAAAAAAAAAGGGGGTTAGGGGCGAGGTAACTGCAACCAGGAGCCATTTTCCTACAAACCCCCTCTATGTTTTTGCTAAATCACAACATGCAGTGCAACGGACAGTGCACTGGGCTCGACCTAAAAAGGTTTAACCCAACAATGAGATGATGTTAAACTGTGCTCTCACGCAGGAGTCTATCCGGGCAAGAAACAGATACATGCTGCAAACACTAATTTTGTGAGCTGAATAATACTGCTCAGTCACTGGAGTATGCCACCCACTAAAAGAATAGAAAATAATTAGCTTTTTTGGTTAAACTTTTGCACTGCAGCTGTTCGCCACAAAAGCATGTTACAATGCATGCCTTCGACCAGTACACCACAATACGCATTTAACACCATCTTTAGATTTTATTTGGATCCTATGTAATTGTGTAGGAAAGGGCACCTTTCTTAACATGGTCTCCCCCACTTTTTGCCTGGTAATTAATACAATTTTGACTGAAAGTGCAATGGGCTCCTGCTGTCCCGGTCCCTAGTGCCAGATCTCTTGCCCTAAAAAGGTGCAATTGTTACCCAATTAGCAATACCTTTGGCACCCCAGTTTGTCCCTAGTAAATAGTACCCCTAGCACCTAGGGCATGGGTACCAAAGAGGAACCCCAAGGGCTGCAGTATGTGTTGGACGACCCTCATGCATCCCTCACCTAGCAAAAGCAGACTGCCGCTGCAGGCTGCATGTCTTAATGCAGCTAAAAGTAAAAACAACATGGCACACAGCCTGTGTGCCATGTCCCCTAACACAGCATGCAATATATGAAAGTCACCCCTACAGCAGGTCTTACAGCCCTAAGGCAGTATGCATTATACCACATGTGAGGGCATATATGCATTAGCAAATATTCCCCTTCTAAGTCTTTGTCGAATCCCAGATGTAGTGTACAGGGAAGCCCTTTTAAAAGCATGTGCTGGATGCTGATCAGTATGAGTTGCCTAGCTACATGATGCCTTCTCTGAACCCTGGGATGTTTGGCATAAAATATATCAGAATAATAAACCCACACTGATTCCAATGATGGATTTATTAATAAATGCATAGGTGCCCCCTGAAAACCTACCAACTACTCATGTGCTGACTAGTCCTGCCCAGTTCAGCCACCACAGACACGTTTCTACCCCCTTCCCACTCCCCAAAGTGAGAGCTAACACTCTCAAGGGTCTGAGACAAAGGTCTGCACTGGGCAGGGGTGTTACCTCCCCTCCCGGGCAGGATGGACATTTCTAGGCGGAAAGCTTCAAAGGCCTCACCGCCTTTGTAATGGGACCCAGGTCTCTCAGAATTGCACACCAATCCCACTGTCCTGACCCTGCCTGACCCCACTTTTGGCTGCAGCACAGGTGGGGAAATTAGGTGGAGTGCCCACTTCATGCCAGCCCCAATCCTAAGGTGAATGAGCTGAAGTGGACACTACTTTTTAAAATTCTTCCAACTTGTTTGGAAGGAATTAAGCCACTACGGTTAGGGTTATGCCCACTCCCCGGCAGAAGTGGTCATAGGTAGGGTTTAGTCACCCTAAATGTAGGCAGCCCATTGCCTACAGCCAGACATTCCCTGTGACAACTCTAAATTGAGTATTTAGGCGTCAACCCTGAACTCAGATCCTGACTACCTATGAAGCAAAGGACAAAGAAGAGGCCTGCCTGCTAACCTCAACGGACTCTGCCCAAAAGACATTTCGCCTTGCAGTTGAGCCTCCAAGAAACCCAGGAGGACTGCCTGCCTTCTACAAAGACTCAGACTCCCATGAGCGGCAGAACTGCTCTGCAACAAAGTTTTAAGAAAGGACTCTGCAGCCCCTAAAACAGCAAGGACCAGACACCCGAAGCGACTTTTGCACCCGATGCCCACGACCCGAGGTGAAGCAAACCATCGGTACCAGCTCAGTTTCCCAGCTGTCTGGAGTCTGAGTCCACTCAGGTTTTACCCCTTTTGAGCTCCCCACTGTTCCCTGTAGCCTCTGCATGGCGGCCCCCTCTCCTGCAGCCCTGTGGTGGGAAGAAACCTGACACTCCTAGCAACCACTGCACCCTTCACCCCTGACCCCCCCCCTGAGGTGGGTCACTAGTGCCAAAGATGTCCCTCGGCTCCCCTGAGCTTGAGTCCACCCTGGGTCCACCCCTGCCCGACTTCCCGACGACACCTGCAGATTCAACACACAGGACCGCCTGACCAATAGTACTCCCGGACAAGAAAGTCTGACGCCTAAAGACACCCCTGCATCCGTCGCCACTGGGCACAAGGGAAGAGGACCAAAGGTGCACCTACATCCCTGAGTACCCCAGTTTCACTACCTACCTGCTTTTGTCGCTGATTGGCTTCCCAGCCAGATCCTGCAGCCGGTTTGTCATGAGGTCCAACTCCCATAGAGAACCTTTGGGCGCTCAACGCCTTAATGCAACTCTGCATCAGGCTGCCCCAGCGCTGCCCATTGTAGCCTGCTGGTATGGTTTTGATCAGTGCCCAGGACTTACCTTTACCCCTAAGCTTGACTTCTCAAGCCATTAACCCCGTGTTTGCGGAACACTGTTTTCCTCCATAGGATAACATTGAGAGAACTCTGAAAATTGAGCATTGATTTCTGCTTAAAAGTCTACTTACCTGATTAGGAAGTTCTTGGGTTTGAAACATATATAAAAATAATTATTTTTCTAAATTGGTCTCAGATTTATTCTTTGAGTGTGTGTCTCATTTATTGCCTCGGTCAGGACAACAAATGCTTAACAAAACCCTTTGGTATGCCTAACTGCTCGTCCACACTACCAGACAATAAAGCATTAGTCCTAACTACTTTTGTCTTTACAAAACCAATTGGGGATCCAGTGGACAATCTTCACAGTGTACTTTATTTTAGTTCACTATATAGAGAGCCAGCCTCCTATAAGATGACTTTAATGAAAATTAGGGATGTTTGATATCAAACATATCATTATTAAACCTTCACTGATGCAAGTGGTGGAATTATATGTACCCAGTGGGCACTGTAGAGGGGCCCCTGAAAACCTACCAACTACCAGTGTATGGAAAGACTGGTTTCAGCTTGCCACCACCAGATATGCTTCTGACCCCCCAAGAGTGAGAGCATTTGCTCTCGGTCAGTCAGAAATAAAGCCTTCTCTGGGCAAAGTAGTTATACACCCCCACCCACCTGTAAATATGCATTCCAAGGCAGATCTGGCTTCACTCAAAGGAGAGATGCAGACACCCCCTCCCCGTGGACTCTTAACGACATCTCATTTTAATATATCATATAAAGAGCCAGCTTCCTTCAAAATAGTGTTTGCACATGCTCTAGCTTGACCTTACTGCATTCAACTTTGTGATGCTGGTGGGCGACATGCAGAGCCAGCAATTTAACTTGCAAAACCATGCCTACAGGTTGGTAGCATCAGGATGAGGCAAGACATGCTAAACATTAATTAGCAACTAAAACCCCTCATTTTAGTAGCAGACTAAAATCTACAGGAATCTTATTAATCCAAGTATAATATATATTGGCCTGACACAGGGGTCTGTATTTGCTCCTGCTGTCCACGGAGATGGCTGAAGGTCACGTTTTACTAGATGCAGAGGTACCCTTAACTGGACAAAGTGAATGAGCTGGAGAATATCTGCACCTGGGAAGTACAGAGGGTTCAGTGAGGGTGACCGGAGTAACACAGAGGCTGGGATGTCTGAGATGGACATAAATTAGCTTGCAAAATGTAAACCTCCATTTTGTCCACACAACACATGGGGTTTAAAAGGGACTTCATCATTCACTAGTCCACCTAGAAACTAACCTCACACACTTCATTATCCAACCTCACACAGAATGGACATACAACTTTGAACCGATATCCAATATTGACAAAGCCAAAAATCCAAAAACTTCAGCAATGTACAAATACCAGAAATGGCTACCCAAACTGATGAACACTTCCCGATTTGTGATGAAATTATCATGAAAGCTCCACTGAAAGCAATTAGGCTGATTAGCAATGAGGCACTTGCACGCTTTGGAGTAGTACTTAACTTGATGAGAAAAGCAGCATTTCAAGCTCCCTGAATCTGAACTGCTAATTCTTGTTGAGACAAAAACCCAGAAACATGTTCTGGAACACAGATATACAAGCACCAGCTGCAAAAACTCCTGGTGATAGTTTCATAAATACTAATACCAGATTGAAATTGTAAATATTTGCTCACGGACTATGTTGCCGCAGATTCACAATCTGTATTTTGTTGGCTGTTATTTCTTCTTCTGGCCAGCTGCGGGGATCTTGTAGCTTCTAGGTGGCCTCAACTGGCAAAGGACTTTCTTTACACCAACCAAAAAAGCTCCTATCGAGAGATTCTTCTGTCAATTAAGGCTTGTACAACTCTTCTATCAAGCCAAGTCTTGCTCCTTTTAAGGTTGAGCACACAAGTAGTTTGAACTGTTGTAAATAATGTGGGCTTTTAACCATGCCCGTTCATGGGCTTGCCTTTCAAAAATCACATTGATTTCGTTTGTCCTGCCTTGAGGGTGTTTCTGTAACGCTTTGCAGACTGCCCCTGTCACATGGATTATTGCACAATTGCCAATATACTTCAGTTTGGGCGAACTATTATTTTGTTTTCTCATCACCCTTCGTGCAGCATGGCAGCCATGGAGCACACAGCACAAACATGCACAACAGCGTGAACTCGATCAGCGGTATTGGAGCGCTGGTCACATTGTTCACAGTAACCTAATCAGAGTCATTTCTTGTGGCCCTCCTCTTAACACACCTGAAATTGGTAAATGATTTACATAAAACAGAAATCCCTAAAGCTAAAGCAGTTCTCCGGACAAAGCGGGAGAGCCAATACTACAATATTCAATGAACTCTGGAAACTCACGCCATAATGCTTTGCAGGACATTACCTTTACAAAACATTTTTGCTCATAACTCAGCCTGGTCCTAGGACAATGGGACCACCACCAAAACATTCAGTACGTGTAAGGAAATGCTTCCTAGGCATGGTTACCCCCTGACTTTTTGCCTTTGCTGATGCTAAGTTTTGATTTGAAAGTGTGCCGAGGCCTGCTAACCAGGCCCCAGCGTTCTTTCCCTAACATGTACTTTTGTTTCCACAATTGGCACACCCTGGCATCCAGGTAAGTCCCTTGTAACTGGTACCCCTGGTACCAAGGGCCCTGATGCCAGGGAAGGTCTCTAAGGGATGCAGCATGTCTTATGCCACCCTGGGGACCCCTCACTCAGAACAGACACTGCTTACCAGCTTGTGTGTGCTAGTGAGGACAAAACAAGTAAGTCGACATGGCACTCTCCTCAGGGTGCCATGCCAACCTCACACTGCCTATGCAGTATAGATAAGTCACCCCTCTAGCAGGCCTTACATCCCTAGGGCAGGGTGCGCTATACCATAGGTGAGGGCACAAGTGCATGAGCACTGTGCCCTTACAGTGTCTAAGCAAAACCTTAGACATTGTAAGTGCAGGGTAGCCATAGGAGTATATGGTCTGGGAGTCTGACATGCACAAACTCCACAGCACCATAATGGCTACACTGAAAACTGTGAAGTTTGGTATCAAACTTCTCAGCACACTAAATGCACACTGATGCCAGTGTACATTTTATTGTAACATACACCCCAGAGGGCACCTTAGAGGTGCCCCCTGAAACCTAAACCGACTATCTGTGTAGGCTGACTAGTTCTAGCAGCCTGCCACACACCAGACATGTTGCTGGCCACATGGGGAGAGTGCCTTTGTCACTCTGTGGCTAGTAACAAAGCCTGTACTGGGTGGAGGTGCTTCACACCTCCCCCTGCAGGAATTGTAACACCTGGCGGTGAGCATCAAGGGCTCACCCCCTTTGTTACAGCACCACAGGGCACTCCAGCTAGTGGAGTTGCCCGCCCCCTGGACACAGTCCCCACTTTTGGCAGCAAGTCCAGGAGAGATAATGAGAAAAACAAGGAGGAGGAGTCACTGGCCAGTCAGGACAGCCCCTAAGGTGTCCTGAGCTGAGGTGACTGACTTTTAGAAATCTTCCATCTTGCAGATGGAGGATTCCCCCAATAGGAATAGGGATGTGCCTCCCTCCCCTCAGGGAAGAGGCACAAAGAGGGTGTAGCCACCCTAAAGGACAGTAGCCATTGTCTACTGTCCTCCCAGACCTAAACAAACCCCTAAATTCAGTATTTAGGGGCTCCCCAGAACCTAGGAACTCAGATTCCTGCAACCTAAGAAGAAGAGGACTGCTAAGCTGAAAAACCCTGTAGAGAAGACGGAGATACCAACTGTTTTGGCCCCAGCTCTACCGGCCCATCTCCCCCCCCTTCTAAAGACACTGCTCTAGCAACGCTTTCCCCAGGACCAGCGACCTCTGAATCCTCAGAGGACTGCCCTGCTCTAGAAGGACCAAGAAACTCCCGAGAACAGCGGCCCTGTTCACCCAAGACTGCAACTTTGTTTCCAAAGAAGCAACTTCAAGACAACTGCGTTTCCCGCCGGAAGCGTGAGACTTGCTACTCTGCACCCAACGCCCCTGGCTCGACTTGTGGAGAACCAACACTTCAGGGAGGACTCCCCGGTGACTACGAGACTGAGTAGCCAGAGTTGCCCCCCCTGAGCCCCCACAGCGACGCCTGCAGAGGGAATCCCGAGGTTCCCCTTGACCGCGACTGCCTGTTCTCAGATCCCGACGCCTGGAAAAGACTCTGCACCCGCTGCCCCCAGGACCTGAAAGATCGGAAGTGCAGGAGTGACCCCCCAGGAGGCACTCTCCCTTGTCCAGGTGGTGGCTACTCCGAGGAGCCCCCCCCTTGCCTGCATCGCTGAAGAGACCCCTAGGTCTCTCATTGATTCCAATTGAAAACCCGACGTGTATTTGCACACTGCACCTGGCCGCCCCCGTGCTGCTGAGGGTGTACTTCCTGTGCTAACTTGTGTCCCCCCCCCCCCCCCCCCTCCCGGTGCCCTACCATACCCCCCTGGTCTGCCCTCCGAAGACGCGGGTACTTACCTGCTGGCAGACTGAAACCGGGGCACCCCCTTCTCCATTGAAGCCTATGTGTTTTGGGCCCCACTTTGAACTCTGCACCGGACCGCCCCTGAGCTGCTGGTGTGGTAACTTTGGGGTTGCTCTGAACCCCCAACGGTGGGCTACCTTGGACCCAAACTTGAACCCCGTAGGTGGTTTACTTACCTACATAAACTAACAAATACTTACCTCCCCCAGGAACTGTTGAAAATTGCACTGTCTAGTTTTAAAATAGCTATATGTGATTTATTTGAAAAGTATATATGCTATTGTGATTATTCAAAGTTCCTAAAGTACTTACCTGCAATACCTTTCATTTGAAGTATTACATGTAAAATTTCAACCTGTGGTTCTTAAAATAAACTAAGAAAATATATTTTTCTATACAAAAACCTATTGGCCTGGAATTGTCTTTGAGTGTGTGTTCCTCATTTATTGCTTGTGTATGTACAACAAATGCTTAATACTACTCCTTTGATAAGCCTACTGCTCGACCACTCTACCACAAAATAGAGCATTAGTATTATCTCTTTTTGCCACTATCTTACCTCTAAGGGGAACCCTTGGACTCTGTGCATACTATTCCTTACTTTGAAATAGTGCATACAGAGCCAACTT
The DNA here is from genome assembly GCF_031143425.1 of Pleurodeles waltl. NCBI lineage: Eukaryota > Metazoa > Chordata > Amphibia > Caudata > Salamandridae > Pleurodeles > Pleurodeles waltl. Next base: position 659,514,148 of record NC_090445.1, on the reverse strand, counting down.
CCTACAGACACCCTAAACCCTCAGACAAGGTGCCCGCTTAGCCATTTTACCAGACCGAGTCAGGGAATCGGGTTGACTGTAACCCATGAACCTCCCCTGCATTACTGGAGGATGGTTTGTATGGGCCAGCAATCATTTCTGTGAGATTACAGGATTATTTGTATTGTTAGGGGGCTCTGAAGCCTTTTGTCCCATGGAAGAATACGACAAATCCATACTGTATATTTAGAAATGCTCTAATCTAGTGAAGAATGTCAAAATAGATGTATCTTTAAAGAAATGAGGTTAATAAACAGTATCTTATAAGGAATTGCAAAATTGTTATGGTGTTTGAATGGCAATGATTAAATCAAAGCCTTAAATGATGAAATCAAGCTTTGGTGGTCAACCCTTCCCATCTGTACCCTAGCTAATCTTTCTTAGCATCAACGTGCCCATCTGTTTCTAGGTGGTGCCTAACCTGAATACCTTTGCTGAATAACTAAAATGTTTCCAATCTGCTACTGTTTTGATAACCTTTCTGTGTAGCCCTCATGATCAATTATGAAAAATTAACATACAAAGTCTCTATCACATACTCTAAACTCTGCACCATATTGCAATTAACTGGCAAATATTATCAGTTGATGTACTATCAACCTATAGTAAAGCAAACGTAGGCTATAGAGTGTAATAAATGCTAAGTGATGCACCCATTTATAAATGAGGACTGTGCACTTGAGTACATGACTACATAAAGTGCACCCAGACTGGGAGGTGAAGTAAAAAATAATAAAATAAAGAAATCTTCAATCATTTGACGTCAGTCAACCATGAATACACATGCTGTGCATAAGCTTGCCATCTAGTGCTGGGTACGGAGTGGTACAACTTATAGTTCGAAGAAAGTTTTTCAAGTCACAGGATTGAGTGACTCCCTCTCGGTTATACTGTACATTGGTCATCAAGTCCTTTGTTAGATTGTTTTTCTGCGGCGTCGGGTTTGGACGGGTGTTCCTCTCGCTCAGAGTTCTTGGCTCCAAACCGTCTAAATCCATCTTTCTGTCGTCGGTATTGAGTCCGAACGTGTATTCCTTAAATTCCAAATTTTGGTTCCTTTTTCTACACTCCGAGAGTGGGGGGGAGACAGGCCGGTAGAGCTGAGGCCAAAGCAGTTGGTGTCTCCATCTTCTCTGCAGGGTTTTTCAGCTCAGCAGTCCTCTTCTTCTTAGGTTGCAGGAATCTGAGTTCCTAGGTTCAAGGGAGCCCCTAAATACAGAATTTAGGGGTGTGTTCAGGTCAGGGAGGGCAGTAGCCAATGGCTACTAGCCCCGAGGGTGGCTACACCCTCTTTGTGCCTCCTCCCAAGGGGAGGGGGTCACATTCCTATCCCTACTGGGGGGATCCTCCATCTGCAAACTGGAGGATTCCTAAAAGTCAGAGTCACTTCAGCTCAGGTTGCCTTAGGGGCTGTCCTGACTGGCCAGTGACGACTCCTTATTTTTCTCATTATCTCCTCCGGCCTTGCCGCCAAAAGTGGGGCCGTGGCCGGAGGGGGCGGGCAACTCCACTAGCTGGAATGCCCTGTGGTGCTGTAACAAAGGGGGTGAGCCTTTGAGGCTCACCGCTAGGTGTTACAGCTCCTGCAAGGGGGAGGTGATAAGCATCTCCACCCAGTGCAGGCTTTGTTACTAGCCACAGAGTGACAAAGGCACTCTCCCCATGTGGCCAGCAACATGTCTGGAGTGTGGCAGGCTGCTAAAACCAGTCAGTCTACACGGGTAGTCGGTTAAGGTTTCAGGGGGCACCTCTACGGTGCCCTCTGGGGTGTATGTTACAATAAAATGTACACTGGCATCAATGTGCATTTATTGTGCTGAGAAGTTTGATACCAAACTTCACAGTTTTCAGTGTAGCCATTATGGTGCTGTGGAGTTCGTGCATGACAGACTCCCAGACCACATACTCTTATGGCTACCCTGCACTTACAATGTCTAAGGTTTTGCTTAGACACTGTAGGGGAATAGTGCTCATGCACTTATGCCCTCACCTATGGTATAGTGCACCCTGCCTTAGGGCTGTAAGGCCTGCTAGAGGGGTGACTTATCTATACCAGTAGGCAGTGTGAGGTTGGCATGGCACCCTGAGGGGAGTGCCATGTCGACTTAGTCTTTTTATCCCCACTAGCACACACAAGCTGGCAAGCAAGTGTGTCTGTGCTGGGTGAGGTGTCCCCAGGGTGGCATAAGATATGCTGCAGCCCTTAGAGACCTTCCCTGGCATCATGGCCCTTTGTACCAGGGGTATCAGTTACAAGGGACTTGCCTGGATGCCAGGGTGGGCCAATTGTGGAAACAAAAGTACAGGTTAGGGAAAGAACACTGGTGCTGGGGCCTGCTTAGAAGGCCTCAGCACACTTTCAAATCAAAACTTAGCATCAGCAAGGGCAAAAAGTCAGGGGGTAACCATGCCAAGGAGGCATTTCCTTACAATGTGTGGGAGACCACCTAGTCCGTAAAGGGAACTCCCCCCACCCGTCTCTGAACACTCAAACGTCACTATCACTTTCCATGCCTACAATTTGATCACCAAGTCGGTGAACTACTCACCTGTGAAACGAGCCTGAGGGGCCTGCTCCAAGTGTTCCCCATACACGTGTTATAGTTCAGTGTGCTGGTGTCACTCAGCTCACAGTCATTCAAAGCCTTGGCTTATAATTGTCTACACATTTTACAATATTTCAGCTTGTGACCTGGATAAAGGAATTAAATATTCATTTTGACTGGCTCAGTGTAGACCCTTTGTTCTCCAAAATGGTCTCCTAGCCATTAAGAATATTCCTTTTCCCCAAGTTAAAGCAATAATAATCCCAGATCTAGAAGTAGCAGTAAGATAAATGTAAAAGAATCTAGGAAGAGTTGTTGAACCTTATCTGTGTTCAGGATGAATAAACCTTTGGGAAAAACAATGTACTGTAGAAATATGAGGCAAGATCACCTATGCAAGGGGTAACGCTGAAACACAGACCTCATTGATTAGAGTTTAGATTCTTTCCAATGAGTTGAGTGTGTTACTGGAGGAACACTGGTTGAAGACCTTTCAGGTAGTCTGCAAACGCACACTTCTATTCTGACGTTACTGTGGAATTTGCACCACCGTGAGTAGAAAACAAATGATTCAAGCATGTGAATCTAAAATTTGCTGGAGAACTGCACACTACAGGGTGCCTTTGACAAAGGGATGGGCTTTTTCTAAGGTACATTGTTTAGTCACATGACAAAAACTAAATATAAACAAAAATGCACTCAACTTTTTTTCTATTTGAATCAGCAGTAAGAAATAAATTCATTATGCAAGGGTTAAAACAGAATGCTCTTCACAAGCCGTAGATCAGCTTTTTTATATGTTCAGTTATTATCTATAACTTATCTACATCTTAAACTCACTGATTGACTGAAATAGGATGGATGTGACAGAATAAACAGTTTGGAGAGCCTCTGGCTCAAGGGCACACATACAAACAGTTACACAAAGAATCAAACAAAGAATATTGGAATAAAACATGACTGAAGCAGGAAAAACCAAAACATTATATAGTAGCCCAATCAATTTGAACCTGTGTAAGTATGGAACAAACAAAATTCAGACTCAACTGGCACAAAACAGCCCAATGATAAAACGGTCTATTAATGATTCTGACAATTTGCTAGTCTTATGATACATGAAAGACTGATCATCATGAATATCTTGAGGCCACTGAATTCAACATACCCAGTCAACAGTGCAAAAGTTTACAGCCTCAGCAAAGTTGAACCCCTGGTTAAAGCCACTGTGATAGGCTCTCGGGAAAGTGATCACAAATTCTCCGGCACACTGGTTGGTTCGATAAATCTAAAGAAAAATGTTATTCAGTAAGAAACAATCATACTTAAGTAGGCAATATAAAATTATTTAAAAAAACAAGCAAAGACTTATCACGCCTCAGATTCAAAAATAGAGGCTATTAAAGCAACAGTAAAAAAAAAAAACGCTTCGGATTAGACTGGGGCAGAAGAATGTTGATTCTTTACAAACACAAAGAATATATCTTGTCAAATGACTAACACGTTACCTATAACACTTTTGCAAATTGGAGATCTAGACTTGCATGCTGTACATTATGCCAACTAGTGTTCAGTTCAGAAACCATTCCTACTCAAGTTTCAAAGTCAGCTTTATTCGATTTTCACATAAACCATACAAGTACAAATACAAAATGCATGTTCAAACACAGTTATAATTAGAAATTAAATAATTAAAAAGCACAAAATGATACACTATTATAGCCTTAGAACCCACCGTAGCGGGCTCTACCCGCTATTAAAGGCCCGCTCCCCGTGTTAAATGCCCGAGCCGAAGGGTTCTAAGGCTATATTAGAACATTGGAATGTTGGCAGCTCCATTGAAAACAATGGAGTGCTGCGGGCTTTTAATGGCCGGTAAAAGCCCGTAGCGCCAATGTAGGAAAGTACCATCTTGCCTGGCATGTTACCCCCATTTTTCACTGTATATATGTTGTTTTAGTTGTATGTGTCACTGGGACCCTGGTAACGCAGGGCCCCAGTGCTCATAAGTGTGCCTGAATGTGTTACCTGTGTAGTGACTAATTGTCTCACTGAGGCTCTGCTAATCAGAACCTCAGTGGTTATGCTCTCTCATTTCTTTCCAAATTGTCACTGACAGGCTAGTGACCATTTTTACCAATTTACATTGGCTTACTGGAACACCCTTATAATTCCCTAGTATATGGTACTGAGGTACCCAGGGTATTGGGGTTCCAGGAGATCCCTATGGGCTGCAGCATTTCTTTTGCCACCCATAGGGAGCTCTGACAATTCTTACACAGGCCTGCCACTGCAGCCTGAGTGAAATAACGTCCACTTTATTTCACAGCCATTTTACACTGCACTTAAGTAACTTATAAGTCACCTATATGTCTAAACCTTTACCTGGTAAAGGTTAGGTGCAAAGTTACTTAGTGTGAGGGCACCCTGGCACTAGCCAAGGTGCCCCCACATTGTTAAGAGACAATTCCCTGAACTTTGTGAGTGCGGGGACACCATTACACGCGTGCACTACATATAGGTCACTACCTATATGTAGCTTCACCATGGTAACTCCGAATATGGCCATGTAACATGTCTATGATCATGGAATTGCCCCCTCTATGCCATCCTGGCATAGTTGGCACAATCCCATGATCCCAGTGGTCTGTAGCACAGACCCTGGTACTGCCAAACTGCCCTTCCTGGGGTTTCACTGCAGCTGCTGCTGCTGCCAACCCCTCAGACAGGCAGCTGCCCTCCTGGGGTCCAGCCAGGCCTGGCCCAGGATGGCAGAAGAAAGAACTTTCTCTGAGAGAGGGTGTGACACCCTCTCCCTTTGGAAAATGGTGTGAAGGCAGGGGAGGAGTAGCCTCCCCCAGCCTCTGGAAATGCTTTGTTGGGCACAGAGGTGCCCAATTCTGCATAAGCCAGTCTACACCGGTTCAGGGACCCCTTAGCCCCTGCTCTGGCGCGAAACTGGACAAAGGAAAAGGGAGTGACCACTCCCCTGACCTGCACCTCCCCTGGGAGGTGTCCAGAGCTCCTCCAGTGTGCTCCAGACCTCTGCCATCTTGGAAACAGAGGTGCTGCTGGCACACTGGACTGCTCTGAGTGGCCAGTGCCACCAGGTGACGTCAGAGACTCCTGCTGATAGGCTCCTTCAGGTGTTAGTAGCCTATCCTCTCTCCTAGGTAGCCAAACCCTCTTTTCTGGCTATTTAGGGTCTCTGTCTCTGGGGAAACTTTAGATAACGAATGCAAGAGCTCATCCGAGTTCCTCTGCATCTCCCTCTTCACCTTCTGACAAGGAATCGACTGCTGACCGCGCTGGAAGCCTGCAAACCTGCAACATAGTAGCAAAGACGACTACAGCAACTCTGTAACGCTGATCCTGCCGCCTTCTCGACTGTTTTCCTGCTTGTGCATGCTGTGGGGGTAGCCTGCCTCCTCTCTGCACCAGAAGCTCCGAAGAAATCTCCCGTGGGTCGACGGAATCTTCCCCCTGCAACCGCAGGCACCAAAAAGCTGCATTACCGGTCCCTTGGGTCTCCTCTCAGCACGACGAGCGAGGTCCCTCGAACCCAGCAACTCTGTCCAAGTGACCCCCACAGTCCAGTGACTCTTCAGCCCAAGTTTGGTGGAGGTAAGTCCTTGCCTCACCTCGCTGGGCTGCATTGCTGGGAACCGCGACTTTGCAGCTACTCCGGCCCCTGTGCACTTCCGGCGGAAATCCTTCGTGCACAGCCAAGCCTGGGTCCACGGCACTCTAACCTGCATTGCACGACTTTCTAAGTTGGTCTCCGGCGACGTGGGACTCCTTTGTGCAACTTCGGTGAGCACCGTTTCACGCATCCTCGTAGTGCCTGTTTCTGGCACTTCTCCGGGTGCTACCTGCTTCAGTGAGGGCTCTTTGTCTTGCTCGACGTCCCCTCTCTCTTCAGGTCCAATTTGCGACCTGCTGGTCCCTCCTGGGCCCCGGCAGCGTCCAAAAACGCCAAACGCACGATTTGCGGCTAGCAAGGCTTGTTGGCGTCCTTTCAGCGGGAAAACACTTCTGCACGACTCTCCAAGGCGAGAGGGATCCGTCCACCAAAGGGGAAGTCTCTAGCCCTTTTCGTTCCTGCAGAAACCTCAGCTTCTTCTGTCCAGTCGAAGCTTCTTTGCACCCGCAGCTGGCATTTCCTGGGCATCTGCCCATCTCCGACTTGCTTGTGACTTTTGGACTTGGTCCCCTTGTTCCACAGGTACCCTAGATTGGAAATCCACAGTTGTTGCATTGCTGGTTTGTGTCTTTCCTGCATTATTCCTCTAACACGACTACTTTGTCCTTAGGGGAACTTTAGTGCACTTTGCACTCACTTTTCAGGGTCTTGGGGAGGGTTATTTTTCTAACTCTCACTATTTTCTAATAGTCCCAGCGACCCTCTACAAGGTCACATAGGTTTGGGGTCCATTCGTGGTTCGCATTCCACTTTTGGAGTATATGGTTTGTGTTGCCCCTATCCCTATGTTTCCCCATTGCATCCTATTGTAACTATACATTGTTTGCACTGTTTTCTAAGACTATACTGCATATTTTTGCTATTGTGTATATATATCTTGTGTATATTTCCTATCCTCTCACTGAGGGTACACTCTAAGATACTTTGGCATATTGTCATAAAAATAAAGTACCTTTATTTTTAGTATAACTGTGTATTGTGTTTTCTTATGATATTGTGCATATGACACTAAGTGGTACTGTAGTAGCTTCACACGTCTCCTAGTTCAGCCTAAGCTGCTCTGCTAAGCTACCATTATCTATCAGCCTAAGCTGCTAGACACCCTATACCCTAATAAGGGATAACTGGGCCTGGTGCAAGGTGCAAGTACCCCTTGGTACTCACTACAAGCCAGTCCAGCCTCCTACATTGGTTGTGCAGTGGTGGGATAAGTGCTTGAGACTACTTACCACTCTTGTCATTGTACTTTTCATAAGAGAAAAATATACAAAACAAGGTCAGTGTATATACACATAGCCAAAAAGTTTTGCATTTCCTCTTTTCACTCTTTTCTAAGTGCTGAAAAGTACTTCTAAACTTTCAAAAAGTTCTTAAAAGTTTAAAAAGTTTTTTTTCTGTCTTTCCAAAAAGTTCTGAAATCTTTTTTCTCTTTTTCTATCACTTTAACTCTCTCTAAAAAATGTCTGGCACAGGCCAAACTGTTGATCTGTCCAAACTTGCATATGACAACCTTAGCTGGAAAAGAGCAAGGAGTCTCTGTATAGAGAGAGGTTTGAGTGTAGGGAAAAATCCTTCCTTGGAACTGTTACTTAACATGCTTAGAGAACAGGATAAGGCCATAGGTGCCCCATCTGTTGAAAAAGTACCTAATAGTTCCCAATCTGATTCAGGGACTCCCCCAGGAAAAGATTCAGGAAAGAAACTTCCTAGCCTGCCCATTACTATACAATCTAGCATAGATGGTAATGATGATGAGCCACACCATATAAATAGTGTTGTCTCACATCATAGCAAAAGCATTTATTCTCACCATACTGGTAGTAATGTTTCTGTAAACCAAGCTGTTAGGGTGGCTTCTGTAAGGGACAGGTCTCCTTCTGTTCATTCCCATCATAGCTCTGTTTCTAGAAATGTCCCTCCCACCAACCCTGATGACAGAATGTTAGAGAGGGAACTCAATAAGTTGAGGGTGGAAGAAACCAGACTGAAGCTTAAAAAGCAACAGCTGGATTTGGATAGACAGTCTTTTGAATTAGAGAAGGAAAGACAGAAGTTGGGTTTAGATACCCATGGTGGCAGCAGCAGTATTCCCCATAGTCATCCTGCAAAAGAGCATGATTCCAGGAATCTGCACAAGATAGTTCCCCCTTATAAGGAGGGGGATGACATTAACAAGTGGTTTGCTGCACTTGAGAGGGCCTGTGTTGTACAGGATGTCCCTCAAAGGCAGTGGGCTGCTATCCTATGGCTATCATTTAGTGGAAAAGGTAGGGATAGGCTCCTTACTGTTAAAGAAAATGATGCAAATAATTTCCAAGTTCTTAAGAATGCACTCCTGGATGGTTATGGCTTAACCACTGAACAGTACAGGATAAAGTTCAGAGAGACCAAAAAGGAGTCTTCACAAGACTGGGTTGATTTCATTGACCAGGCAGTGAAGGCCTTGGAGGGGTGGTTACATGGCAGTAAAGTTACTGATTATGACAGCCTGTATAACCTAATCCTGAGAGAGCATATTCTTAATAATTGTGTGTCTGATTTGTTGCACCAGTACTTGGTGGACTCTGATCTGACCTCTCCCCAAGAATTGGGAAAGAAGGCAGACAAATGGGTCAGAACAAGAGTGAACAGAAAAGTTCATACAGGGGGTGACAAAGATGGCAACAAAAAGAAGGATGGTAAGTCTTCTGACAAGGGTGGGGACAAATCTAAAAATGAGTCTTCATCAGGCCCACAAAAACACTCTGGTGGGGGTGGTGGGTCCAAATCCTCCTTTAATCAGAACAAGGAAAAGAAACCATGGTGCTATTTATGTAAAATAAAAGGCCATTGGACAACAGATCCCAGTTGTCCAAAGAAAGGCACCACAGCTCCTACCACTACAACCCCTACTGCTACACCTAGTGTCCCTACTAATAGCAGTGGTGGTGGGAGCAAACCTACTAATAGCCAATCCAAGGGAGTAGCTGGGCTCACTTTTGGTAATTTAGTTGGGGTTGGTCTGATTAGGGAGATCACAGAGGCTACTTACTTTAGTCTCTGAAGGGGCTATTGATTTAGCCACTTTGGTTGCTTGCCCCCATAACTTGGAGAAGTACAAGCAACTAACCCTAATAAATGGTGTTGAGGTCCAGGCCTACAGGGACACAGGTGCCAGTGTCACAATGGTGATTGAGAAACTGGTGCACCCTGAACAACACATACTTGGACACCAGTACCAAGTAACCGATGCTCACAACATAACACAAAGCCACCCCATGGCTGTTGTAAATCTCAACTGGGGGGGGGGGGTAACTGGTCCAAAGAAAGTTGTGGTAGCTTCAGATTTACCTGTAGACTGTCTATTAGGGAATGATTTGGAGACATCAGCTTGGTCAGATGTGGAGTTGGAGGCCCATGCAGCAATGCTGGGCATCCCAGGGCATATTTTTGCTTTGACAAGGGCTCAGGCCAAAAAGCAAAAAGGACAGGGAAGCTTGGATCCTGGAACAATGGACCAAGTGCTCCCTAAAGCTAGGGCTAGGAGAGGCAAACCACTTCCTACTATCCCTCCCTCTACAGTGGATTCTAATTCTGAGGAAGAAGAATTCCCTCCCTGTGCAGAACCTACACCAGAGGAGCTGGAAGCAGACACTGCTGAGCTTTTGGGTGAAGGGGGGCCTGCCAGAGAGGAGCTGAGTGTGGCACAGCAAACCTGTCCCACATTAGAGGGTCTCAGACAGCAAGCTGTCAAACAGGCTAATGGGGATGTCAGTGACTCTCACAGAGTTTACTGGGAGGACAACCTCTTGTACACTGAGCATAGGGATCCTAAACCTGGAGCTGCCAGGAGATTAGTGATTCCTCAGGAGTACAGAAAGTTCCTCCTAACACTGGCACATGACATTCCCCTAGCTGGGCACCTGGGTCAAATGAAAACGTGGGACAGATTGGTTCCATTGTTTCATTGGCCTAGGATGTCTGAGGACACAAAGGAATTCTGTAAGTCCTGTGAAACCTGTCAAGCCAGTGGCAAGACAGGTGGCACTCCAAAGGCACGCCTTATCCCACTGCCTGTGGTTGGGGTTCCCTTTGAAAGGGTAGGGGTTGACATAGTTGGCCCCCTTGACCCTCCTACTGCTTCAGGCAATAGGTTTATCTTGGTGGTAGTGGACCATGCCACAAGATACCCTGAAGCAATTCCTTTAAGGACCACTACAGCTCCTGCAGTGGCAAAGGCCCTCCTGGGAATATTTTCCAGGGTGGGCTTCCCAAAGGAAGTAGTATCAGACAGAGGAAGCAATTTCATGTATGCATACTTAAAGGCCATGTGGAAGGAGTGTGGTGTAACGTACAAGTTCACAACACCCTATCATCCACAAACAAATGGACTGGTGGACTGATTTAATAAAACTCTCAAAGGCATGATTATGGGACTCCCTGAAAAACTCCGCAGGAGATGGGATATCCTTCTACCATGCCTCCTTTTTGCCTACAGGGAGGTACCCCAGAAAGGAGTGGGCTTCAGCCCCTTTGAACTTCTTTTTGGACACCCTGTTAGGGGTCCACTCACACTTGTAAAGGAGGGTTGGGAACAACCTTTAAAAGCTCCTAAACAGGATATTGTGGACTATGTACTTGGCCTCAGATCAAGGATGGCTGAGTACATGAAAAAGGCCAGTAAAAACCTTCAGGCCAGCCAAGAGCTCCAGAAGCAATGGCATGATCAGAAGGCTGTTTTGGTTCAGTACCAACCAGGGCAGAAAGTGTGGGTCTTGGAGCCTGTGGCCCCAAGAGCACTCCAAGATAAATGGAGTGGACCCCACACAATTGTTGAAAAGAAGGGTGAAGTCACCTACTTGGTTGACTTAGGCACTGCCAGGAGTCCCCTTAGGGTGCTCCATGTCAACCGCCTGAAACCCTACTATGACAGGGCTGATCTCACCCTGCTCATGGCAACTGATGAGGGACAGGAAGAAGACAGTGATCCTCTACCTGATCTCTTCTCTTCCACAGAACAAGATGCTCTTGTGGAAGGTGTAGTTTTGGCAGATTGTCTTACTGCTGAGCAGAAAGACCATTGCATAAATCTCCTAGGACAATTTTCAGAACTCTTCTCTACTGTGCCAGGCACCACTTCTTGGTGTGAGCACACTATAGATACTGGAGACAGTTTACCTGTCAAAAGTAAGATCTATAGGCAGCCTGACCATGTCAGGGACTGCATAAAGCAAGAAGTTCAGAAAATGCTGGAACTAGGAGTGGTTGAGCACTCTGACAGTCCATGGGCTTCTCCTGTGGTACTGGTACCAAAACCCAATTCTAAAGATGGAAAGAAGGAAATGCGGTTTTGTGTAGACTATAGAGATCTCAACTTGGTAACCAAAACTGATGGTCACCCTATACCCAGGGCAGATGAGCTTATAGATACACTGGCATCAGCCAAGTATCTAAGCACTTTTGATTTGACTGCAGGGTATTGGCAGATCAAATTATCAGAAGATGCTAAACCTAAGACTGCATTTTCTACCATTGGAGGACATTACCAGTTTACTGTAATGCCTTTTGGTTTGAAAAAAGCACCTGCCACTTTTCAGAGGTTGGTGAACACAGTCCTGCAAGGGCTGGAAGCTTTCAGTGCAGCATATTTGGACGATATAGCTGTCTTTAGCTCCAGCTGGGATGATCACCTGGTCCACCTATGGAAAGTTTTGGAGGCCCTGCAAAAGGCAGGCCTCACTATCAAGGCTTCAAAGTGCCAGATAGGGCAGGGTAAGGTGGTTTATCTGGGACACCTTGTTGGTGGGGAACAGATTGCACCACTTCAGGGGAAAATCCAAACTATTATTGATTGGGTTCCCCCTACCACTCAGACTCAGGTGAGAGCCTTCCTAGGCCTCACTGGGTATTACAGGAGGTTCATTAGGAACTATGGCTCCATTGCAGCCCCTCTTAATGACCTCACATCCAAGAAAATGCCTAAAAAGGTATTATGGACAGCAAACTGTCAGAAAGCTTTTGAGGAGCTGAAGCAGGCCATGTGCTCTGCACCTGTCCTGAAAAGCCCTTGTTACTCTAAAAAATTCTATGTCCAAACTGATGCATCTGAATTAGGAGTAGGGGCAGTCCTATCACAACTTAATTCTGAGGGCCAGGATCAACCTGTTGCTTTTATTAGTAGGAGGTTGACCCCTAGAGAAAAGCGTTGGTCTGCCATTGAGAGGGAGGCCTTTGCTGTGGTCTGGGCTCTGAAGAAGTTGAGGCCATACCTGTTTGGCACTCACTTCATTGTTCAGACAGACCACAAACCTCTACTTTGGCTAAAACAAATGAAAGGTGAAAATCCTAAATTGTTGAGGTGGTCCATATCCCTACAGGGAATGGACTATACAGTGGAACATAGACCTGGGAGTAGCCACTCCAATGCAGATGGACTCTCCAGATATTTCCACTTAGACAATGAAGACTCATCAGGTCCTGGCTAGTCTTCTTGTCCTTCGTTGGGGGGGGTGTAGGAAAGTACCATCTTGCCTGCCATGTTACCCCCATTTTTCACTGTATATATGTTGTTTTAGTTGTATGTGTCACTGGGACCCTGGTAACCCAGGGCCCCAGTGCTCATAAGTGTGCCTGAATGTGTTACCTGTGTAGTGACTAACTGTCTCACTGAGGCTCTGCTAATCAGAACCTCAGTGGTTATGCTCTCTCATTTCTTTCCAAATTGTCACGGACAGGCTAGTGACCATTTTTACCAATTTACATTGGCTTACTGGAACACCCTTATAATTCCCTAGTATATGGTACTGAGGTATTGGGGTTCCAGGAGATCCCTATGGGCTGCAGCATTTCTTTTGCCACCCATAGGGAGCTCTGACAATTCTTACACAGGCCTGCCCCTGCAGCCTGAGTGAAATAACGTCCACGTTATTTCACAGCCATTTTACACTGCACTTAAGTAACTTATAAGTCACCTATATGTCTAACCTGTACCTGGTAAAGGTTGGGTGCTAAGTTACTTAGTGTGAGGGCACCCTGGCACTAGCCAAGGTGCCCCCACATTGTTCAGAGCCAATTCCCTGAACTTTGTGAGTGCGGGGACACCATTACACGCGTGCACTACATATAGGTCACTACCTATATGTAGCTTCACCATGGTAACTCCAAATATGGCCATGTAACATGTCTATGATCATGGAATTGCCCCCTCTATGCCATCCTGGCATAGTTGGCACAATCCCATGATCCCAGTGGTCTGTAGCACAGACCCTGGTACTGCCAAACTGCCCTTCCTGGGGTTTCACTGCAGCTGCTGCTGCTGCCAACCCCTCAGACAGGCAGCTGCCCTCCTGGGGTCCAGCCAGGCCTGGCCCAGGATGGCAGAACAAAGAACTTCCTCTGAGAGAGGGTGTGACACCCTCTCCCTTTGGAAAATGGTGTGAAGGCAGGGGAGGAGTAGCCTCCCCCAGCCTCTGGAAATGCTTTGTTGGGCACAGAGGTGCCCAATTCTGCATAAGCCAGTCTACACCGGTTCAGGGACCCCTTAGCCCCTGCTCTGGCGCGAAACTGGACAAAGGAAAGGGGAGTGACCACTCCCCTGACCTGCACCTCCCCTGGGAGGTGTCCAGAGCTCCTCCAGTGTGCTCCAGACCTCTGCCATCTTGGAAACAGAGGTGCTGCTGGCACACTGGACTGCTCTGAGTGGCCAGTGCCACCAGGTGATGTCAGAGACTCCTGCTGATAGGCTCCTTCAGGTGTTAGTAGCCTATCCTCTCTCCTAGGTAGCCAAACCCTCTTTTCTGGCTATTTAGGGTCTCTGTCTCTGGGGAAACTTTAGATAACGAATGCAAGAGCTCATCCGAGTTCCTCTGCATCTCCCTCTTCACCTTCTGATAAGGAATCGACTGCTGACCGCGCTGGAAGCCTGCAAACCTGCAACATAGTAGCAAAGACGACTACTGCAACTCTGTAACGCTGATCCTGCCGCCTTCTCGACTGTTTTCCTGCTTGTGCATGCTGTGGGGGTAGCCTGCCTCCTCTCTGCACCAGAAGCTCCGAAGAAATCTCCCGTGGGTCGACGGAATCTTCCCCCTGCAACCGCAGGCACCAAAAAGCTGCATTACCGGTCCCTTGGGTCTCCTCTCAGTACGACGAGCGAGGTCCCTCGAACCCAGCAACTCTGTCCAAGTGACCCCCACAGTCCAGTGACTCTTCAGCCCAAGTTTGGTGGAGGTAAGTCCTTGCCTCACCTCGCTGGGCTGCATTGCTGGGAACCGCGACTTTGCAGCTACTCCGGCCCCTGTGCACTTCCGGCGGAAATCCTTCGTGCACAGCCAAGCCTGGGTCCACGGCACTCTAACCTGCATTGCACGACTTTCTAAGTTGGTCTCCGGCGACGTGGGACTCCTTTGTGCAACTTCGGCGAGCACCGTTTCACGCATCCTCGTAGTGCCTGTTTCTGGCACTTCTCCGGGTGCTACCTGCTTCAGTGAGGGCTCTTTGTCTTGCTCGACGTCCCCTCTCTCTTCAGGTCCAACTTGCGACCTCCTGGTCCCTCCTGGGCCCCGGCAGCGTCCAAAAACGCCAAACGCACGATTTGCGGCTAGCAAGGCTTGTTGGCGTCCTTTCAGCGGGAAAACACTTCTGCACGACTCTCCAAGGCGAGAGGGATCCGTCCACCAAAGGGGAAGTCTCTAGCCCTTTTCGTTCCTGCAGAAACCTCAGCTTCTTCTGTCCAGTCGAAGCTTCTTTGCACCCGCAGCTGGCATTTCCTGGGCATCTGCCCATCTCCGACTTGCTTGTGACTTTTGGACTTGGTCCCCTTGTTCCATAGGTACCCTAGATTGGAAATCCACAGTTGTTGCATTGCTGGTTTGTGTCTTTCCTGCATTATTCCTCTAACACGACTACTTTGTCCTTAGGGGAACTTTAGTGCACTTTGCACTCACTTTTCAGGGTCTTGGGGAGGGTTATTTTTCTAACTCTCACTATTTTCTAATAGTCCCAGCGACCCTCTACAAGGTCACATAGGTTAGGGGTCCATTCGTGGTTCGCATTCCACTTTTGGAGTATATGGTTTGTGTTGCCCCTATCCCTATGTTTCCCCATTGCATCCTATTGTAACTATACATTGTTTGCACTGTTTTCTAAGACTATACTGCATATTTTTGCTATTGTGTATATATATCTTGTGTATATTTCCTATCCTCTCACTGAGGGTACACTCTAAGATACTTTGGCATATTGTCATAAAAATAAAGTACCTTTATTTTTAGTATAACTGTGTATTGTGTTTTCTTATGATATTGTGCATATGACACTAAGTGGTACTGTAGTAGCTTCACACGTCTCCTAGTTCAGCCTAAGCTGCTCTGCTAAGCTACCATTATCTATCAGCCTAAGCTGCTAGACACCCTATACACTAATAAGGGATAACTGGGCCTGGTGCAAGGTGCAAGTACCCCTTGGTACTCACTACAAGCCAGTCCAGCCTCCTACAGCCAACATTCCAATGTTCGCTTTGTTCACAGCAACAGCTGTGAACAAAGCCTCACGGAGCCCGAGGGGATTTTAATCCCCTCGGGCTACGTGAGCAATTATTATTTTTTTTTTTAATAGAACATTCTGCCCTGAGTGGCAGAATGTTCTAATAGCCTTAGAACCCGCCATAGCGGGCTATACCCGCTACGGCGGGTTCTAAGGCTATAACAGCCAGTGTTTTCCTTAGATGCATCACTGAGCATATAAAACTTCACATTCTGCAACAAATCTCAGCCGAAGACAATTATGGGCATGGAGGCACTGTTTAAAATTCACTTGACAAGGGATATGTAAAATAAAATGTATCTGAGGGGTGTCGTAAAATTTGCATAAGAAAGTGATCTGCAAAGTGCCTTGGCTAGATAGATTGTCACAAGGGTAATTGGTCAAAACACCTGACCAATCATTAATTACCAGAATGCTAACTCAGAGATGGAAGATACCTAGTCTGAAATGGGTTAGCACAAACCTGTGCTGGCGGTTCTACACAAAATGAAGATAATGACTACTCTTTTTCACTGTGTATATGTATAACGCACTTAAGAGTATGCCAGCCAACCCTCATTCATTGGTCTTATTGTGTCATTAACATTCTTATGGCCATTGAAACATACAGCACTGGCTAAAAGGCCTATTTCTCTTCAGCCACTGTACTATTTCTGACTGCATTTCTTTCACAAAGAGAGCATCCACACAACATTGAGGGTCAGGAAACTTTCAAACAAACATTTTCCAAAACTATTATAAAACACACATTGACAAATACAAAACACTGGCAGACACACAACACTAGACCTACTGTCATGATTGGTCAGCCTATTTCCCGGCCAGCCTCTTACAGATGTCTGCACAACACATGAACCACTTGCATGGTGCTATGTCTTGAAATGAACACATAGTGCACAGATTACTTGTATGGAGCAATGCCTGGGATTGAGTATTCACTGTGGTATGGAACATGTGTCTGTAGTGTGTGACTGTAGGAAGTTGGCTCTGCATATACTATTTCAAAGTGAGAGATAGTGTGCACAGAGTCCAAGGGTTCCCCTTAGAGGTAAGATAGTGGCAAAAATAAAATTTCTAATCCTCTATTTTGTGGTAGTGTGGTCGAGCAGTAGGCTTATCAGAGGGTAGTGTTAAGCATTTGTTGTACACACGCAGGCAATAAATGAGGAACACACACTCAAACAATTCCAGGCCAATACGTTTTTATATAGAAAAATATATTTTCTTAGTTTATTTTAAGAACCATAGGTTCAAGATTTACAAACAATACTTTAAATGAAAGGTATTTCACTCAGGTATTCCAGGAACTTTGAATTATCACAGTAGCATGTACAGATTTGACAAAAATGGCAATAAGCTATTTTAAAAGTGGACACAGTGCAAAAATCAACAGTTCTTGGGGGAGGTAAGTAAATGTTAAGTTCACAGGTAAGTAAAACACTTACAGGGTTCAAAGGTGGGTCCAAGGTAGCCCACCGCTGGGGGTTCAATGCAACCCCAACGTTACCACACCAGCAGCTCAGGGCCGGTCAGGTGCAGAGGTCAAAGTGGTGCCCAAAACACATAGGCATCAATGGAAATAGGGGTGCCCGCGACTTCGGAGGGCAGACCAGGGGGGTTTTGTAGGGCACCGGGGGACACACAAACAGGCACAGAAAGTGCACCCTCAACTGCACAGGGGCGGCCAGGTGCAGAGTGCCAACAGGCGTCGAGTTTTCAATAGGAATCAATGGGGAGCCCAGGGGTCTCTTCAGCAATGCAGGATGGCACGGGGGGGTCGGGAGGCTCCTCTGGGTAGCCACCACTTGGGCTAGGCAGAGAGTTGCCTGGGGGTCGCTCCTGCACTGGAGTTCGGTTCCTTCAGGTCCTGGGGGCTGCAGGTGCAGTGTTTTTTTCCAGGCGTCGGGTTCCTTGAAGCAGGCAGTCGCGGTCAGGGGGAGCCTCTGGATTTCCTCTGCAGGCGTCGCTCTGGGGGCTCAGGGGGGTCAACTCTGGCTACTTACGGGCTCGCAGTCACCAAGGAGTCCTCCCTGTAGAGTTAGTTTTACGCAGGTCGAGCCGGGGCGTCGGGTGCAGAGTGGAAAGTCTCACGCTTCCGGCAGGAAACGTGTGGGCTTTAAAAGTTGCAGTTTCTTGAACAAGGCCGCTGTTCTCGGGAGCTTCAGGGTAGTCTTCTGAGGCTTCAGAGGTCGCTGGACCCTGTTGGATGTGTCGCTGTTGCAGTTTTCTTCGAAGTAGGAAGACAGGCCGGTGGGGCTGGGGCCAAATCAGTTGTCGCCTCCGTCTTCACTGCAGGGCTTCAGGTCAGCAGTGCTTCTTCTTTAGGTTGCAGGAATCTATCTTCCTCGGTTTTGGGAGCCCCTAAATACTCAATTTAGGGGTGTGTTTAGGTCTGGGAGGGCAGTAGTCAATGGCTACTGTCCTTGAGGGTGGCTACACCCTCTTTGTGCCTCCTCCCTGTGGGGAGGGGGGCACATCCCTAATCCTATTGGGGGAATCCTCCTTCTACAAGATGGAGGATTTCTAAAAGTAAGAGTCACCTCAGCTCAGGACACCTTAGGGGCTGTCCTGACTGGCCAGTGACTCCTTGTTTTTCTCATTATCTCCTCCAGCCTTGCCACCAAAAGTGGGGGCAGTGGCCGGAGGGGCGGTCTTCCCCACTAGCTGGGATGCCCTGTGGTGCTGTAACTAAGGGGGTGAGCCTTTGAGGCTCACCACCAGGTGTTACAGTAACTGCAGGGGGAGGTGAGAAACACCTCCACTCAGTACAGGCTTTGTTCCTGGCCACAGAGTGACAAAGGCACTCTCCCCATGTGGCCAGCAACATGTCTGGTGTGTGGCAGGCTTGCAAAAACTAAACCCACACTGGAAGTCGGGTATTTTTTCAGGGGGCATCTCTAAGATGCCCTCTGGGTGTATTTTTACAATAAAGTGCACACTGGCATCAGTGTGCATTTATTGTGCTGAGACGTTTGATACCAAACTTCCCAGTTTTCAGTGTAGCCATTATGGTGCTGTGGAGTTCGTGTTTGACAGACTCCCAGACCATATACTCTTATGGCTACCCTGCACTTACAATGTCTAAGGTTTTGCTTAGAAACTGTAGGGGAATAGTGCTCATGCACTAGTGCCCTCACCTTTGGTATAGTGCACCCTGCCTTAGGGCTGTAAGGCCTGCTAGGGGGGCGACTTATCGATGCCATAGTGTAAGGAAATGCCTCCTTGGCATGGTTACCCCCTGACTTTTTGCCTTTGCTGATGCTATGTTTTGAATTGAAAGTGTGCTGAGGCCTGCTAACCAGGCCCCAGCACCAGTATTCTTTCCCTAACCTGTACTTTTGATTCCACAATTGGCACACCCTGGCATCCAGATAAGTCCCTTGTAACTGGTACCTCTGGTACCAAGGGCCCTGATGCCAGGGAAGGTCTCTAAGGGCTGCAGCATGTCTTATGCCACCCTAAGAGACCCCTCACTCAGCACAGACACACTGCTTACCAGCTTGTGTGTGCTAGTGAGAACAAAATGAGTAAGTCGACATGGCACTCCCCTCAGGGTGCCATGCCAGCCTCTCACTGCCTATGCAGTATAGGTAAGACACCCCTCTAGCAGGCCTTACAGCCCTAAGGCAGGGTGCACTATACCATAGGTGAGGGTACCAGTGCATGAGCACTGTGCCCCTACAGTGTCTAAGCAAAACCTTAGACATTGTAAGTGCAGGGTAGCCATAAGAGTATATGGTCTGGGAGTCTGTTTTACACGAACTCCACAGCACCATAATGGCTACACTGAAAACTGGGAAGTTTGGTATCAAACTTCTCAGCACAATAAATGCACACTGATGCCAGTGTACATTTTATTGTAAAATACACCACAGAGGGCACCTTAGAGGTGCCCCCTGAAACTTAACCGACTATCTGTGTAGGCTGACTGGTTCCAGCAGCCTGCCACACTAGAGACATGTTGCTGGCCCCATGGGGAGAGTGCCTTTGTCACTCTGAGGCCAGTAACAAAGCCTGCACTGGGTGGAGATGCTAACACCTCCCCCAGGCAGGAGCTGTAACACCTGGCGGTGAGCCTCAAAGGCTCACCCCTTTGTCACAGCCCAGCAGGGCACTCCAGCTTAGTGGAGTTGCCCGCCCCCTCCGGCCACGGCCCCCACTTTTGGCGGCAAGGCTGGAGGGAACAAAGAAAGCAACAAGGAGGAGTCACTGGCCAGTCAGGACAGCCCCTAAGGTGTCCTGAGCTGAGGTGACTCTGACTTTTAGAAATCCTCCATCTTGCAGATGGAGGATTCCCCCAATAGGATTAGGGATGTGACCCCCTCCCCTTGGGAGGAGGCACAAAGAGGGTGTACTCACCCTCAGGGCTAGTAGCCATTGGCTACTAACCCCCCAGACCTAAACACGCCCTTAAATTTAGTATTTAAGGGCTCTCCCTGAACCTAGAAATTAGATTCCTGCAACAACAAGAAGAAGGACTGCCTAGCTGAAAACCCCTGCAGAGGAAGACCAGAAGACAACAACTGCCTTGGCTCCAGAAACTCACCGGCCTGTCTCCTGCCTTCCAAAGAACTCTGCTCCAGCGACGCCTTCCAAAGGGACCAGCGACCTCTGCATCCTCTGAGGACTGCCCTGCTTCGACGACGACAAGAAACTCCCGAGGACAGCGGACCTGCTCCAAAAAGACTGCAACTTTACCCAAAGGAGCAGCTTTAAAGAACCCTGCAATCTCCCCGCAAGAAGCGTGAGACTTGCAACACTGCACCCGGCGACCCCGACTCGTCTGGTGGAGAACCAACACCTCAGGGAGGACCCCCGGACTACTCTACGACTGAGTACCAAAACCTGTCCCCCCTGAGCCCCCACAGCGCCGCCTGCAGAGGGAATCCCGAGGCTTCCCCTTACCGCGGCTCTCTGAAACCTAAGTCCCGACGCCTGGAAAAGACCCTGCACCCGCAGCCCCCAGGACCTGAAGGACCGGACTTTCACTGCAGACGTGACCCCCAGGAGTCCCTCTCCCTCGCCCAAGTGGAGGTTTCCCCGAGGAAGCCCCCCCTTGCCTGCCTGCAGCGCTGAAGAGATCCCTTGATCTCTCATTGACTTCCATTGCGAACCCGACGCTTGTTCTAACACTGCACCCGGCCGCCCCCGCGCCGCTGAGGGTGAAATTTCTGTGTGGGCTTGTGTCCCCCCCGGTGCCCTACAAAACCCCCCTGGTCTGCCCCCCGAGGACGCGGGTACTTACCTGCTGGCAGACTGGAACCGGGGCACCCCCTTCTCTCCATTGGAGCCTATGCGTTTTGGGCACCACTTTGAACTCTGCACCTGACCGGCCCTGAGCTGCTGGTGTGGTAACTTTGGGGTTGCTCTGAACCCCCAACGGTGGGCTACCTTGGACCAAGAACGGAACCCTGTAAGTGTCTTACTTACCTGGTAAAACTAACAAAAACTTACCTCCCCCAGGAACTGTGAAAATTGCACTAAGTGTCCACTTTTGAAATAGCTATTTGTGAATAACTTGAAAAGTATACATGCAATTGAAATGATTCAAAGTTCCTAATGTACTTACCTGCAATACCTTTCAAACAAGATATTACATGTTAAATTTGAACCTGTGGTTCTTAAAATAAACTGAGAAAAGATATTTTTCTATACAAAACCTATTGGCTGGATTTGTCTCTGAGTGTGTGTACCTCATTTATTGTCTATGTGTATGTACAACAAATGCTTAACACTACTCCTTGGATAAGCCTACTGCTCGACCACACTACCACAAAATAGAGCATTAGTATTATCTATTTTTACCACTATTTTACCTCTAAGGGGAACCCTTGGACTCTGTGCATGCTATTCCTTACTTTGAAATAGCACATACAGAGCCAACTTCCTACACATAGGCAGTGTGAGGTTGGCATGGCACCCTGAGGGGAGTGCCATGTCGACTTAGTCATTTTCTCCCCACCAGCACACACAAGCTGTAAGGCAGTGTGTATGTGCTGAGTGAGGGGGTCCCAGGGTGGCATAAGACATGCTGCAGCCCTTAGAGACCTTCCCTGGCATCAGGGCCCTTGGTACCAGGGGTACCATTTACAAGGGACTTATCTGAGTGCCAGGGCTGTGCCAATTGTGGAAGCAAAGGTACAGTTTAGGGAAGGAACACTGGTGCTGGGGCCTGGTTAGCAGGGTCCCAGCACACTTTCAATCAAAACTTAGCATCAGCAAAGGCAAAACGTTAGGGGGTAAGCATGCCAAGGAGGCATTTCCTTACACCCAGTAACTTGATTTTTGCAGTGTCCACTTATTGCCATTTTTACCAAAACTCTGTATACTACTGTTTTAAATCAAAGTTCTATACTTACCTGTGTGAAGTACCTTACAATTTATGTAATTATGAATCTTGTGGTTCTAAAATAAATTAAGAAAATAATATGTTTCTATATAAAAACCTTTTGGCCTGGAGTTGTCTTTGTGCGTTCTCATTTATTGCTTGTGTGTGTACAACAAATGCTTAACACTACCCTCTGATAAGCCTACTGCTCAACCACACTACCACAAAATAGAGCATTAGAATTATCTAATTTTGCCACTATATTACTGTAAGGAAATGCCTCCTTGGCATGGTTACCCCCTGACTTTTTGCCTTTGCTGATGCCAAGTTATGATTTGAAAGTGTGCTGAGACCTGCTAACCAGGCCCCAGCGTTCTTTCCCTAACCTGTACCTTTGTCTCCACAATTGGCACACCCTGGCATCCAGGTAAGTCCTTGTAACTGGTACCAAGGGCCCTGATGCCAGGGAAGGTCACTAAGGGCTGCAGCCTGTCTTATGCCACCCTGGGGACCCCACACTCAGCACAGACACACCGCTTGCCAGCTTGTGTGTGCTGGTGGGGAGAAAATTACTAAGTCGACATGGCACTCCCCTCAGGGTGCCATGCCAACCTCACACAGCCTATGGCATAGGTAAGTCACCCCTCTAGCAGGCCTTACAGCCCTAAGGCAGGGTGCACTATACCATAGGCGAGGGCATAAGTGCATGAGCAATATGCCCCTACCATGTCTATGCAAAACCTTAGACATTGTAAGTGCAGGGTAGCCATAAGAGTATATGGTCTGGGAGTCTGTCAAATACGAACTACACAGCACCATAATGGCTACACTGAAAACTGGGAAGTTTGGTATTAAACTTCTCAGCACAATAAATGCACACTGATGCCAGTGTACATTTTATTGTGAAATACACCCCAGAGGGCATCTTAGAGATGCCCCCTGAAAACATAAACGACTTCCAGTGTGGGCTGACTAGTTTTGCCAGCCTGCCACACACCAGAGATGTTGCTGGCCACATGGGGAGAGTGCCTTTGTCACTCTGTGGCTAGTAACAAAGCCTGTACTGGGTGGAGCTGCTTCTCACCTCCCCCTGCAGGAGCTGTAACACCTGGCGGTGAGAGCCTCAAAGGCTCACCCCTTTTTTTTTTTTACAGCGCCACAGGGCATTCCAGCTAGTGGAGATGCCCGCCCCCTCCGGCCTGTACTGCCATTTGTTAATTTTTTTTTTGACCAATGACTTTGTGTTTCACCACTGCGCATATTAGTTGCTCAATGTTCACCAGTAGCACATGGTATGTTTTGTTCAGTTGAGCCGCCTATGGGCTTTGACATGGCATTAGCCATTACTTTCTGTATTCAGTTTAACCGCCTATGGGCTTTGACATTGCATTAGTCATTACATTCTGTATTCTGCCTATTGGCTTTGACATGGCATTAGCCATTACTTTCTGTATTCAGTTGAGCCGCCTATGGGCTTTGACATTGCATTAGCCATTACATTCTGTATTCTGCCTATTGGCTTTGACATGCTGTATCCAGTCTAGCCGCCTATTGGCTTTGACATTGCATTCCTATTGGCTTTGACATGATGTATTCAATTTAGCTGCCTATTGACTTTGACATGTGTAGGAAGTTGGCTCTGTATGTGCTATTTCAAAGTAAGGAATAGCATGCACAGAGTCCAAGGGTTCCCCTTAGAGGTAAGATAGTGGCAAAAAGAGATAATACTAATGCTCTATTTTGTGGTAGTGTGGTCGAGCAGTAGGCTTATCCAAGGAGTAGTGTTAAGCATTTGTTGTACATACACATAGACAATAAATGAGGTACACACACTCAGAGACAAATCCAGCCAATAGGTTTTTGTATAGAAAAATATATTTTCTTAGTTTATTTTACGAACCACAGGTTCAAATTCTACATGTAATATCTCATTCGAAAGGTATTGCAGGTAAGTACTTTAGGAACTTCAAATCATCAAAATTGCATGTATACTTTTCAAGTTATTCACAAATAGCTGTTTTAAAAGTGGACACTTAGTGCAATTTTCACAGTTCCTAGGGGAGGTAAGTATTTGTTAGGTTAACCAGGTAAGTAAGACACTTACAGGGCTTAGTTCTTGGTCCAAGGTAGCCCACCGTTGGGGGTTCAGAGCAACCCCAAAGTCACCACACCAGCAGCTCAGGGCCGGTCAGGTGCAGAGTTCAAAGTGGTGCCCAAAACACATAGGCTAGAATGGAGAGAAGGGGGTGCCCCGGTTCCGGTCTGTTTGCAGGTAAGTACCCGCGTCTTCGGAGGGCAGACCAGGGGGGTTTTGTAGGGCACCGGGGGGGACACAAGCCCACACAGAAATTTCACCCTCAGCAGCGCGGGGGCGGCCGGGTGCAGTGTAGAAACCAGCGTCGGGTTTGTAATGGAAGTCAATGGGAGATCTAGGGATCTCTTCAGCGCTGCAGGCAGGCAAGGGGGGGGTTCCTCGGGGAAACCTCCACTTGGTCAAGGGAGAGGGACTCCTGGGGGTCACTCCTCCAGTGAAAGTCCGGTCCTTCAGGTCCTGGGGGCTGCGGGTGCAGGGTCTCTCCCAGGTGTCGGGACTTAGGATTCAAAGAGTCGCGGTCAGGGGAAGCCTCGGGATTCCCTCTGCAGGCGGCGCTGTGGGGGCTCAGGGGGGACAGGTTTTTGTACTCACAGTCTTAGAGTAGTCCTGGGGTCCCTCCTGAGGTGTCGGATCTCCACCAGCCGAGTCGGGGTCGCCGGGTGCAGTGTTGCAAGTCTCACGCTTCTTGCGGGGAGCTTGCAGGGTTCTTTAAAGCTGCTGGAAACAAAGTTGCAGCTTTTCTTGGAGCAGGTCCGCTGTCCTCGGGAGTTTCTTGTCTTTTCGAAGCAGGGGCAGTCCTCAGAGGATGTCGAGGTCGCTGGTCCCTTTGGAAGGCGTCGCTGGAGCAGGATCTTTGGAAGGCAGGAGACAGGCCGGTGAGTTTCTGGAGCCAAGGCAGTTGTCGTCTTCTGGTCTTCCGCTGCAGGGGTTTTCAGCTAGGCAGTCCTTCTTCTTGTAGTTGCAGGAATCTAATTTTCTAGGGTTCAGGGTAGCCCTTAAATACTAAATTTAAGGGCGTGTTTAGGTCTGGGGGGTTAGTAGCCAATGGCTACTAGCCCTGAGGGTGGGTACACCCTCTTTGTGCCTCCTCCCAAGGGGAGGGGGTCACAATCCTAACCCTATTGGGGGAATCCTCCATCTGCAAGATGGAGGATTTCTAAAAGTCAGAGTCACCTCAGCTCAGGACACCTTAGGGGCTGTCCTGACTGGCCAGTGACTCCTCCTTGTTGCTTTCTTTGTTCCCTCCAGCCTTGCCGCCAAAAGTGGGGGCTGTGGCCGGAGGGGGCGGGCAACTCCACTAAGCTGGAGTGCCCTGCTGGGCTGTGACAAAGGGGTGAGCCTTTGAGGCTCACCGCCAGGTGTTACAGCTCCTGCCTGGGGGAGGTGTTAGCATCTCCACCCAGTGCAGGCTTTGTTACTGGCCTTAGAGTGACAAAGGCACTCTCCCCATGGGGCCAGCAACATGTCTCTGGTGTGGCAGGCTGCTGGAACTAGTCAGCCTACACAGACAGTCGGTTAAGTTTCAGGGGGCACCTCTAAGGTGCCCTCTGTGGTGTATTTTACAATAAAATGTACACTGGCATCAGTGTGCATTTATTGTGCTGAGAAGTTTGATACCAAACTTCCCAGTTTTCAGTGTAGCCATTATGGTGCTGTGGAGTTCGTGTTTGACAGACTCCCAGACCATATACTCTTATGGCTACCCTGCACTTACAATGTCTAAGGTTTTGTTTAGACACTGTAGGGGTACCATGCTCATGCACTGGTACCCTCACCTATGGTATAGTGCACCCTGCCTTAGGACTGTAAGGCCTGCTAGAGGGGTGTCTTACCTATACTGCATAGGCAGTGAGAGGCTGGCATGGCACCCTGAGGGGAGTGCCATGTCGACTTACTCGTTTTGTCCTCACTAGCACACACAAGCTGGCAAGCAGTGTGTCTGTGCTGAGTGAGAGGTCTCCAGGGTGGCATAAGACATGCTGCAGCCCTTAGAGACCTTCCTTGGCATCAGGGCCCTTGGTACTAGAAGTACCAGTTACAAGGGACTTATCTGGATGCTAGGGTCTGCCAATTGTGGATACAAAAGTACAGGTTAGGGAAAGAACACTGGTGCTGGGGCCTGGTTAGCAGGCCTCAGCACACTTTCAATTGTAAACATAGCATCAGCAAAGGCAAAAAGTCAGGGGGCAACCATGCCAAGGAGGCATTTCCTTACAACATGCTATTAGATATTCTGCCTATTGGCTTTGACATGATATTATATATTGCATTTTATATTCAGCTTAACTGCCTATTGGCTTTGACATGATATTATACATTGCATTTTGTATTCAGCTCAGCTGCCTATTGGCTTTGACATGATATTATACATTGCATTTTATATTCAGCTTAGCTGCCTATGGGCTTTGACATGATATAAGACATTGCATTTTGTATTCAGCTTAGATGCCTATTGGCTTTGACATGACACTAGACATTGCATTTGATATTTAGGTTAGCTGCCTATTGCCTTTAACATGACATTGCATTTGATACTTAGGTTAGCTGCCTATTGCCTTTAACGTGGAGTTAGATCTTGCAGTTGAGAATCTAAGCTGTATTTTTCCAATCTGTGTTTTTGCACAAGAGAACCAAGATGTTTTTCTCACAGTAGACTAGACATGATAAGAGAGAGTACATGGGTGTTGTTTTTCTTCGCTAGAGCTTGGGAACAGGAGTAGTCTTGGAGACCTGGCCAGTCTCCAAAAGGCTTGCTCAGTTTCCCAGGTCTGAGAGGAGGGGGCACACCTTTGTAACGAATGTAACAGGCTGCAGAGAGTCCGATTCGAATCTGCCGGACCTCGTGCTGGAGCTTGGCGCCAGCTATCCCGTGTGGGTAGATGAATCTCTTTCTCGCGGCTGACAGGGGTCATCAGCTTGCAGACCTTAGAAAGATGAAGCTGTAGATAGTTTCCCACACGGTGAAATATTTGTTTTGCTTTGCATTCAATATCTTATAAATATAACCTGCTGTGTATATTGCAAACTGATATATTTTGTTTGATTAACGCGGACTTGAAAGCTACTAATTCGTCATACATAAAAATTGGGGTTGGGGAAGAATTAACAACAATAAAAGTCTTCTTTGACCTCAGAAGTGCATTTCTGGTGTGTTATGTTAGTGCTTAGAAACTAAATAAGAGGAAAGCACTACAGGCCACAACACCACTTTTGGCGGCAAGGCCGGAGGAGATAATGAGAAAAACAAGGAGGAGTCACTGGCCAGTCAGGACAGCCCCTAAGGTGTCCTGAGCTGAGGTGAGTCTAACTTTTAGAAATCCTCCATCTTGCAGATGGAGGATTCCCCCAATAGGATTAGGGATGTGACCCCCTCCCCTCAGGGAGGAGGCACAAAGAGGGTATAGCCACCCTCAGGGCTAGTAGCCATTGGCTACTAACCCCCCAGACCTAAACACACCCCTAAATTGAGTATTTAGGGGCCCCCAGAACCAAGGAAGATAGATTCCTGCAACCTAAGATTAAGAAGGACTGCTTACCTGAAGCCCTTCAGAGAAGACGGAGACACCAACTGCTTTGGACCCCAGCCCTACCGGCCTGTCTCCCCACTTCAAGAAAAACTGCAACAGCGACGCGTTCCCCAGGGTCCAGCGACCTCTGAAGCCTCAGAGGACTACCCTGCATCTAAAAGGACCAAGAACTCCAGAGGACAGCGGCCCTGTTCCACAAAGACTGAAACTTGCAACAAAGAAACAACTTTTAAATGACTACACGTTTCCTGCCAGAAGCTTTAGACTTACCACTCTGCACCAGACGCCCCCGGCTCGACCTGCGGAGAACCAACACTACAGGGAGGACTCCCCGGCGACTGCGAGTCCGTGGGTAGCCAGAGTTGACCCCCCTGAGCCCCCCCCACAGCAACACCTGCAGAGGGAATCCAGAGGCTCCCCCTGACCGCGACTGCCAGCTTCAAAGAACCCGATGCCTGGGAAACCCACTGCACCTACAGCCCCCAGGACCTGAAGGATCCGACCTCCAGTGCAGGAGCGACCCCCAGGTGGCAGCTACCCCGAGGAGTCCCCCCCCTTGCCTGCTTTGCTGAAGAGACCCCTGGGTCTCCCATTGTAACCTATTGCAAACCAGACGCCTGTTTGCACTCTGCACCCGGCCGACCTCGTGCCGCTGAGGGTGTACTTTTTGTGCTGACTTGTGTCCCCCCCGTGCCCTACAAAACCCCCCTGGTCTGCCCTCCGAAGTCGCGGGTACTTACCTGCTGGCAGACTGGAACCGGGGCACCCCCTTCTCCATTGAAGCCTATGTGTTTTGGGCAACACTTTGACCTCTGCACCTAACCGCCCCTGAGCTGCTGGTGTGGTAACTTTGGGGTTGCCCTGAACCCCCAACGGTGGGCTACTTTGGACCCAACTTTGAGCCCTGTAGGTGGTTTACTTACCTGCAAAACTAACCAATACTTACCTCCCCCAGGAACTGTTGAAATTTGCACTGTCTAGTTTAGAAATGAAAATGTCACTTACCCAGTGTACATCTGTTCGTGGCATCAGTCGCTGAAGATTCACATGTTGTGCATAGCCCGCCATCTGGTGTTGGGTCGGAGTGTTACAAGTTGTTTTTCTTCGAAGAAGTCTTTCGAGTCACGGGACCGAGTGACTCCTCCTTTTGTCTCCATTGCGCATGGGCGTCGACTCCATCTTCGATTGTTTTCCCCGCAGAGGGTGAGGTAGGAGTTGTGTTGTAGTAATAGTGCCCATGCAATGGAGTGACTAAGTATGTACCTATTTAAGGTTTAAATAATATATTTACAAATGTACAAAGCTTAAGCTAACTTCCGAACTGCTACAGGCTCCCGGGGAGGCGGGTGGGCACATGTGAATCTTCAGCGACTGATGCCACGAACAGATGTACACTGGGTAAGTGACATTTTCAGTTCGATGGCATCTGTCGCTGTAGATACACATGTTGTGCATAGACTAGTAAGCAGTTATCTCCCCAAAAGCGGTGGCTCAGCCTGTAGGAGTGGAAGTAGTTTGAAATAAGGTTCTTAACACGGCTAGACCTACTGTGGCTTGTTGTGCGGATAGCACGTCTACACAGTAGTGCTTGGTGAACGTGTGAGGCGTAGACCATGTGGCTGCCTTACATATTTCGTGCATTGGAATATTTCCTAGAAAGGCCATGGTGGCACCTTTCTTTCTGGTTGAGTGTGCCTTTGGTGTAATGGGCAGCTGTTGTTTTGCTTTAAGGTAGCAGATTTGGATGCACTTAACTATCCATCTGGCTATACCTTGTTTTGATATTGGGTTTCCTGCATGAGGTTTTTGGAATGCAATAAATAGCTGTTTAGTTTTTCTGATGTTCTTCGTTCTGTCAATGTAGTACATTAATGCTCTTTTGACATCTAATGTATGTAGTGCCCTCTCAGCTACGGAATCTGGCTGTGGGAAGAATACTGGTAGTTCTACCGTTTGATTTAGGTGGAATGGTGAAATAACCTTCGGTAAAAATTTAGGATTAGTCCTTAGGACTACCTTATTTTTGTGTAGTTGGATAAAAGGTTCTTGTATTGTAAACGCCTGAATTTCACTTACTCTTCTTAGAGATGTGATGGCGATGAGAAATGCAACTTTCCAGGTTAGGAATTGTATTTCGCAAGAATGCATAGGTTCAAAGGGTGGACCCATGAGTCTTGTTAAGACGATGTTGAGGTTCCATGAAGAAACGGGTGGTGTCCTTGGTGGTATAATTCTTTTGAGGCCTTCCATAAACGCTTTAATGACAGGTATCCTAAATAGTGAAGTTGAATGGGTAATCTGCAGGTATGCAGATATTGCTGCGAGGTGTATTTTAATGGAAGAGAAGGCCAGGTTCGATTTTTGTAAGTGTAGTAAGTAGCCCACTACATCCTTTGGAGATGCGTGTAATGGTTGAATTTGATTCTGATGGCAGTAGCAAACAAACCTTTTCCATTTGCTTACATAGCAGTGTCTAGTGGATGGTCTTCTAGCTTGCTTTATGACTTCCATACATTCTTGTGTGAGGTTTAAGTGTCCGAATTCTAGGATTTCAGGAGCCAGATTGCTAGATTCAGCGATGCTGGGTTTGGATGCCTGATCTGTTGTTTGTGTTGTGTTAACAGATCTGGCCTGTTGGGCAACTTGACGTGGGGTACTACTGATAGGTCTAGCAGTGTTGTGTACCAAGGTTGCCTTGCCCATGTTGGTGCTATCAGTATGAGTTTGAGTTTGTTTTGACTCAATTTGTTTACTAGATATGGAAGGAGAGGGAGAGGGGGAAAAGCGTACGCAAATATCCCTGACCAGTTCATCCATAGGGCATTGCCTTGAGACTGCCTGTGTGGGTATCTGGATGCGAAGTTTTGGCATTTTGCGTTCTCCTTTGTTGCAAATAAGTCTATTTGAGGTGTTCCCCAAAGTTTGAAGTAAGTGTTTAGAATTTGGGGGTGAATTTCCCATTCGTGGACCTGTTGGTGATCTCGAGAGAGATTGTCTGCAAGTTG
The DNA here is from genome assembly GCF_031143425.1 of Pleurodeles waltl. Taxonomy (NCBI): domain Eukaryota; kingdom Metazoa; phylum Chordata; class Amphibia; order Caudata; family Salamandridae; genus Pleurodeles; species Pleurodeles waltl. The sequence goes on along the minus strand of NC_090445.1, from coordinate 659,483,386 downwards.
ATTCTGGATCCCTGGAATAAACTGTGCTATTAGGCGAACGTGGTTGTGAATTGCCCAGCGCCATATCTTTTGTGCTAGAAGGCTCAGCTGCGGTGAGTGTGTCCCCCCCTGTTTGTTTAGATAATACATTGTTGTCATGTTGTCTGTTTTGACAAGAATGTACTTGTGAGTTATGATTGGTTGGAATACTTTTAGTGCTTGAAAAACTGCTAGCAGTTCCAGGTGATTTATGTGCAGTTTTGTTTGATGTACGTCCCATTGTCCTTGTATGCTGTGTTGATCGAGGTGTGCTCCCCACCCCGTCATGGAAGCATCTGTCGTTATTACGTATTGTGGCACTGGGTCTTGGAAAGGCCGCCCTTTGTTTAAATTTATACTGTTCCACCATAGAAGCGAGAGGTATGTTTGGCGGTCTATCAACACCAGATCTAGAAGGTGACCCTGTGCTTGTGACCATTGCGATGCTAGGCACTGTTGTAAGGGCCTCATGTGCAGTCTTGCGTTCGGGACAATGGCTATGCATGAGGACATCATGCCTAGGAGTTGTAATATCATTTTTGCTTGTATTCTCTGTGTTGGGTACATGCGTTGTATGATCTTGTTGAAATTTTGAATTCTCTGTGGACTTGGAGTGGCTAATCCTTTTGTTGTGTCTATTATGGCTCCTAGGTATTGTTGTACTTTGCACGGCAGAATGTGTGATTTTGCATAGTTGATGGTGAAACCGAGTTTGTAGAGGTTTTGTATGACCTGATTTGTGTGGTGTGAGCACCTTGTCAGTGAGTTGGTCTTGATTAGCCAGTCGTCTAGATACGGGAATACGTGTATTTGCTGCCTTCTGATGTGTGCAGCCACTACTGCTAGACATTTTGTAAAGACTCTTGGCGCGGTTGTTAAACCAAACGGCAATACTTTGAATTGGTAATGTATTCCTTTGAATACAAACCTGAGGTATTTCCTGTGCGACTGATGTATTGGTATGTGGAAATACGCGTCTTTGAGATCTAAGGTTGTCATGTAGTCCTGTTGCTTTAGCAATGGTAACACCTCTTGTAGCGTGACCATGTGAAAGTGTTCTGATTTGATGTAGGTGTTTAGTGTTCTGAGGTCTAGGATTGGTCTCAGTGTTTTGTCCTTTTTTGGTATTAGGAAGTACAGTGAATAAACTCCTGTGTTTATTTGTGTTTCTGGTACTAGTTCTATTGCGTTCTTTTGCAATAATGCTTGAACTTCTGTTTCCAGAAGGTCTGAATGTTGTTTTGATAAATTCTGTGCTTTTGGTGGTATGTTTGGAGGGATTTGTAGAAATTCTATGCAATAACCATGTTGGATAATTGCTAAGACCCAAGTGTCTGTAGTTATTTCCACCCATGCTTGGTAATACTGACCTATTCTTCCCCCCACTGGTGTTGTGTGGAGGGGATGAGTGACATGTGAGTCACTGCTTGGTTGTAGGGGTTTTGGGGCTTTGAAATTTTCCCCTATTCCTAGGGAATTGTCCTCTGTATTGGCCCCGAAAGCCTCCCCTCTGGTACTGTCCCTGGTAGCTGGACGGTGTTGTCTGAGGTGCTGGCTTGTGTGGCCTGACCCCGAAACCCCCTTCTAAAGGTTGTCTTGCGGAAGGTGCTGTAAGTGCCTCTGCTCTGCGGGGAGTAGAGTGCGCCCATGGCTTTAGCAGTGTCAGTGTCCTTTTTCAGTTTCTCAATTGCCGTGTCCACCTCTGGTCCGAACAGTTGTTTTTCATTGAATGGCATATTGAGCACTGCCTGCTGTATCTCTGGTTTAAAACCAGACGTTCGTAGCCATGCGTGCCTTCTTATAGTCACAGATGTGTTAATTGTTCTCGCAGCTGTGTCCGCTGCGTCCATAGAGGAGCGTATCTGATTATTAGATATGTTCTGTCCTTCCTCAACCACCTGCTTCGCCCTCTTTTGCAGTTCCTTGGGTAGATGCTCAATGAGGTGTTGCATCTCGTCCCAATGGGCTCTGTCATAGCGCGCAAGTAGTGCTTGGGAGTTAGCGATGCGCCACTGGTTTGCAGCCTGTACTGCGACTCTCTTTCCGGCTGCATCAAACTTGAGGCTCTCTTTATCTGGGGGTGGTGCATCCCCAGATGTGTGGGAGTTGGCTCTCTTGCGAGCTGCTCCTACTACGACGGAATCTGGTGGCAGCTGTGTGGTGATGAAAACAGGGTCTGTGGGAGGCGCTTTATATTTCTTTTCCACCCTTGGTGTTATTGCCCTACTCTTGACCGGCTCCTTGAAGATTTCCTTTGCGTGCCGAAGCATTCCTGGGAGCATAGGCAAGCTTTGGTAGGAGCTGTGGGTGGAGGAGAGGGTGTTGAATAAGAAGTCATCCTCGACTGGTTCTGAGTGGAGGTTTACGTTGTGGAACTCTGCCGCTCTAGCCACCACTTGTGAATAAGCCGTGCTGTCTTCTGGTGGTGAGGGCTTTGTGGGATACGCCTCTGGACTGTTGTCCGACACTGGGGCGTCGTATAAGTCCCAAGCGTCTTGGTCCTGGTCACCTTGGCTCGCGGTGGTGTGAGCCGGGGAATGTGATGGAGTTTGTGCTGGTGAAACGTTAGTTACAGGTGGAGGAGAGGGTGGCGGAGTTACCTTTTCCACCATTTTTGTTTGTGGTGCTTGGTCTGTTTGAAACTCCAGTCTCCTTTTTCTCCTAATTGGGGGAAGGGTGCTTATTTTCCCTGTTCCTTCCTGTATGAAAATACATTTTTGCGTATGGTCCACTTCGGTGGATTGCAACTCTTCCTCAAATCTATGCTTTCGCATCTGAGAGGACAGTGATTGCTCCTCTGAATAGGAACCGGTAACTGGGTCGGTTGCGGCTCGTTTTGGCACCGAAACCCTGTCTGTACTCTTTTTCGGCTCCGAGGTGACTTTTTTCGAGTCGAAACCTCTCGGCGTCGATCTTCCTCGGTGTCACTGTCTCGGCGTCGAGCCGTTTCGGCACCGCTATCTCGGCGTCGATCCTTTTCAGCAGCACTGTCTCGGTCCCGAGCAGGCTGCGTGCCGGTGACTCGACCGGAGTCGGACGATCTCGGCACTGTTTCGGCCTTTTTCGGTGCCGACGGTCGGTCACCGAATTTATGGGTCGAGCCATGGCCTGGTGGCAGTGGCGTCCCCTGGGCCTTGTCACTTTTCTTGTGTGTTGCCTTCGACGTCTTACTCACAGTTCTTTGATCGTCGAATTCCTCGGAGTCCGATTCGTGGATCGAGAAGGCTTCTTCCTCCTCTTGTTCCTCGAACTCTCGGTGTGCTGTCGGCATGGACGCCATCTGAAGTCTTCTGGCTCGACGGTCACGGAGTGTCTTTCGGGACCGGAACGCACGACAGGCCTCGCAAGTCTCTTCACTGTGCTCAGGCGACAGGCACAGGTTACAGACCAAATGTTGGTCTGAATACGGGTATTTGTTGTGGCATTTGGGACAGAAACGAAACGGGGTCCGTTCCATCTGCGTTGTCTGACACGCGGTCGGGCCGACCAGGCCCCGACGGGGGATCGAAAGCTACCCCGAAGGGCACCGGAGCTCTTCAAACTTCAATGCAGTGTCGATTCTATCTAAGCCGATCCCGAACGCAACAATACCGACGTAATCTTCCGATAGTTAGCTAACTTTCCGTTCCGAAACTCGGAGCGACAGGAACACGTCCGAACCCGATGGCGGAAAGAAAACAATCGAAGATGGAGTCGACGCCCATGCGCAATGGAGAGAAAAGGAGGAGTCACTCGGTCCCGTGACTCGAAAGACTTCTTCGAAGAAAAACAACTTTTAACACTCCGACCCAACACCAGATGGCGGGCTATGCACAACATGTGTATCTACAGCGACAGATGCCATCGAACTAGCTTATTACCATTTTTGCCACAACTGTACATGCTATTTGCTGATTCAAAGTTCCTATGATACCTGAGTGAAGTACCTTTCATTTAAAGTATTGATTGTAAATCTTGAACCTGTGGTTCTTAAAATAAGCTAAGAAAATATATTTTTCTATATAAAAACCTATTGCCCTGGAATTGTCTTTGAGTGTGTGTTCCTCATTTATTGCCTGTGTGTGTACAACAAATGCGTAACACTACCCTCTGATAAGCCTACTGCTCAACCACACTACCACAAAATAGAGCATTAGATTATCTCTTTTTGCCCACTATCTTACCTCTATGGGGAACCCTTGGACTCTGTCCATGCTATTTCTTATTTTGAAATAGTACATACAGAGCCAACTTCCTACAATTACCTCTAAGGGGAACCCTTGGACTCTGTGCACACTATTTCTTACTTTGAAATAGTATATGCAGAGCCAACTTGCTACACCGGTGTTTAGATTTTGATGAAGATTTTCTCCCATCAGGTGATGTCGATAGACTGCGGCCTTTACCAGACCCGTGAGGTCTTTTTAAAAGCTTTTGAAGGTTGATACCAAAATCTATTTCACCAGGAAAAATGAGCAGCGCGAAGTGGAGACACCCTAGCAAGACGTGCGCTAAAAAATCTGAGGTACTGGAGCTTCTCTCAGGAGGGTTCTAGACGGTGGGATTATCTTATTGGTTGATGCTGGAGTTTGGTCCTTTTTTTACATAAGGACTTGGGTAGATTACTTAAAAGTAGAGCTGTAAGTTTTTGCTATTATGTCTTTTTGGACACTGTCTTTTCTAAGGTACCGGAGACTCCCATCTCGATGATAGGGAATGATTCAGGCATGTGATTCTATAAAAGTTCCAACACTGGAGTAATCATACTTCCAATTCTGGCAACATTATTGGGGTATGATTCCGACATGTTTGATCCAAAACATGCCCAGGTTCGGAGTTACCATTATGTAGCTGGAGATAAGTAGTGATCCATGTCCAGTACATGTGTAAAATGACGCCCCACACTCACAATGTCCAGGAAAATGGATCTGGAGTTTGTGGGGACAACTCTGTTAGATCAGAGGTGCCCTAACACATGGGTACCTGCACCCTGCCCTCTGGGCTGAGAGGGCCTACCACACGGGTGACTTGTAGTGACCTGTGCTGTGACCTGTAGTGAAAACTGGTGCATGCACCCTTATGACGCAGACTGCAATGGCAGGCTGTAAGGAAATGCCTCTTTGGCATGGTTACCCCCTGACTTTTTGCCTTTGCTGATGCTATGTTTTGATTTGAAAGTGTGCTGAGGCCTGCTAACCAGGCCCCAGCACCAGTGTTCTTTCCCTAACCTGTACTTTTGTTTTACACAATTGGCACACCCTGGCATCCAGGTAAGTCCCTTGTAACTGGTACCCTGGTACCAAGGGCCCTGATGCCAGGGAAGGTCTCTAAGGGCTGCAGCATAGCTTATGCCACCCTGGGGACCCCTCACTCAGCACAGACACACTGCTTGCCAGCTTGTGTGTGCTGGTGAGAACAAAACGAGTAAGTCGACATGGCACTCCCCTCAGGGTGCCATGCCAACCTCACACTGCCTATGCAGTATAGATAAGTCACCCCTCTAGCAGGCCTACAGCCTCCAAAATCAAGATGGAGGATTTCTAAAAGTCAGAGTCACCTCAGCTCAGGACACCTTAGGGGCTGTCCTGACTGGCCAGTGACTCCTCCTTGTTTTTCTCATTATCTCCTCCGGCCTTGCCGCCAAAAGTGGGGTTGTGGCCGGAGGGGGCGGGCAACTCCACTAGCTGGAATGCCCTGTGGTGCTGGAACAAAGGGGGTGAGCCTTTGAGCCTCACCGCCAGGTGTTACAGCTCCTGCAAGGGGGAGGTGATAGCATCTCCACCCAGTGCAGGCTTTGTTACTAGCCACAGAGTGACAAAGGCACTCTCTCCATGTGGCCAGCAACATGTCTCGAGTGTGGCAGGCTGCTAAAACCAGTCAGTCTACACAGGTAGTTGGTTAAGGTTTCAGGGGGCACCTCTAAGGTGCCCTCTGGGGTGTAGTTCACAATAAAATGTACACTGGCATCAGTGTGCATTTATTGTGCTGAGAAGTTTGATACCAAACTTCCCAGTTTTCAGTGTAGCCATTATGGTGCTGTGGAGTTCGTGTTTGACAGACTCCCAGACCATATACTCTTATGGCTACCCTGCACTTACAATGTCTAAGGTTTGGCTTAGACACTGTAGGGGCACAGTGCTCATGCACTGGTGCCTTCACCCATGGTATAGTGCACCTTGCCTTAGGGCCGTAAGGCCTGCTAGAGGGGTGACATCTATACTGCATAGGCAGTGTGAGGTTGGCATGGCACCCTGAGGGGAGTGCCATGTCGACTTACTCGTTTTGTCCTCACCAGCACACACAAGCTGGCAAGCAGTGTGTCTGTGCTGAGTGAGGGATCCCCAAGGTGGCATAAGATATGCTGCAGCCCTTAGAGACCTTCCCTGGCATCAGGGCCCTTGGTACCAGGGGTACCAGTTACAAGGGACTTACCTGGATGCCAGGGTGTGCCAATTGTGTAAACAAAAGTACAGGTTAGGGAAAGAACACTGGTGCTGGGGACTGGTCAGCAGGCCCCAGCACACTTTCAAATCAAAACATAGCATCAGCAAAGGCAAAAAGTCAGGGGGTAACCATGCCAAGGAGGCATTTCCTTACACTGACCATAAAACCTTTTTAGGCATTCTTTAAGATGTGAAGTCATTAAGAGAGGCTTTAATTGAGCCATAATTCTTAATGAACCTGCTGTAGTAGAAGGCTCTTACCTGGCTCTGTGTAGTAGGGGGAGTACAGTCTAAAATTGTCTGAATCTTCCCCTGCAGTGGTTCGATCTGGCCTCAACCTACCAGGTGGCCCAGATACACAACCTTCACCTTCCCCTGCCCTATAATGCACTTATAGGCCTTGATAGTTAGGCCCGCTTATTGCAGAGCCTCCAAAACATTCCAGAGGTGGACCAGGTGGTCATCCCAGGTGGAGCTAAAGACAGCCATATCGTCCAGATAAGCTGTACCATAGGCTTCCAAACCTTGGAGGTCTACATTCAACAGCCTCTGAAAAGTGTCAGTTGCCTTTTTCGAACCAGAGGGCATAACAGTGAATGGATAATGCCTTCCAAATGGTTGAAAATGCAGTTTTTGGTTTTGCATCCTCTGACAATTTGATCTGCCAATATCCTGCAATCAAGCCAAATGTGCTTAGATACTTGGCAGATGCCAGTTTATCTATTAGTTCATCTGCACTAGGGATTGGATGAGCATCTGTTTCGGTGACAGTGTTGAGCCCTCGGTAATCAACATAGCACCTCATCTCCTTTTCCCCATTTTGGGAGTGTGGTTTTGGAACCAGCACCACTGGGCTAGCCCAGGAGCTTTAAGAGTGCTCTACGACTCCCAGGTCTAACATCTTTTGGACATGTGCTTTGATGCAGTCTCTAACATGATCAGGTTGCTGGTAAATTTTACTTTTTAAAAGGCACACTGTCCCCTGAGTCAATGGTGTGTTCACATCATGTAGTCTGACCAGGTTTTAGAGAACAATTCTGAGAACTGCCATAGGAGGTTCCTGCAGTCCTCTTTCTGAGGCTCACAAAGAACAGTCTGCTAGTCTGCTAAGACACCCCCATCCACTGGGCCATCAGCTGCAGTGGTGAAGAGGTCAGGGAGAGGGTCACTCTTCTTCATCTCCATCACCAGTGGCCATGAGCAGGGTCGTGTCAGGCCTTTTATAGTAGGGCTTAAGGCGGTTCACATGAAGCACCCCGAGGGGGCTTCTGGGAGTGCCAAGGTTCACTAAATATGTGACCTTACCCTTTTACTCCACTATCCTGTGTTGACCACTCCACTTGCCTTGAAGTGGCCTGGGAGCCAGAGGCTCCAGGACCCACATATTCTGCGCTGGCTGGTACACAGTTAGGACAGCCTTCTGGTCATGCCACTGCAGTTCTTGGTTGGCCTAAAGGTTTTTAGTGGCCTTTTTCATGTACTCTGCCATTCAGGATCTGAGACAAGTACATAATCCACAATGTCTTGTTTAGGGGGCTTGATAAGGTGTTCCCAGCCCTCCCCTACAAGAGCAAGTGGACCCCTAACAGGGTGTCCAAACAGAATTTCAAAGGGGGTGTAGCCTACTCCCTTCTGAGGAACCTCCATGTAGGCAAAAAAGGGGCATGGCAGTAGGACATCACATCTCCTGAGTTTTTCCAGAGAGTTCCACGATCATGCCCTCTAGAACTTTATTGAAACTATCTACCAAACCATTAATTTAGGGGTGGCAAGGGCTGGTGAACTTATAAGTTACACCACAATCCTTCCACGTGGCCTTAAGGTATGCAGACAATGTTTTTACCTCTGTCTATTATCACCTCTTCTGAAAAACCCACCCTGGAGAAGATTCCCAGGAGGGCTTTTGCCACTGCAGAAGTTGTAGTCGTCCTTATAGATATAGCCTCTGAAGACATGGTGGCATGGTCCACCACCACCAGTAATAATCTGTTTCAGGAGACAGTGGGCGGGTCTAGGGGGGCAACAATTTCCACCCCAACCCTCTTCAAGGGAACCCAATCCACTGGCAGTGGGATTAAGGGGGCCTTTGGGGTGCCACCTGTCTAGCCCCTGACTTGACAGGTGACACAGGAGCGATAAAACTCCATTGTCTCTTCAAACATATGGGGCCAGTGAAAGCGTGGGACAAGTCTGTCCCAAGTTTTGCTTTGCCCCAAATGACCTGCCAGAGGCAAACAAAAATTATCTACACTCCAGAGGTACTACCAACCTCTTGGTGGCACCGGTTTGAGCTCCCTATGCTCAGAGTATAAGAGGTTGTCTTCCCAATACACCTTGTGGGGGTGTTGGAAAATGGCTCCCTGTTGCAGTTACCCTCCACGTTTTGCCTAATATTGATGCTGACTTAACTAAGAAGTGTGCTGGGACCCTGCTAACCAGGCCCCAGCACCAGTGTTCTTTCACTAAAAATTTAACATTGTTTCCACAATTGGCACCCCCCTGGCACATAGAGAAGTCCCTTGTAAAAGGTACCAGTGGTACCAAGGGCCCTGTGACCAGGGAAGGCCCCCAAAGGCTGCAGCATGTGTTGTGCCACCCTAAGGGACCCATCACCTAATACATGCACACTCCTATTGCAGATTGTGTGTGTTGGTGGGGAGAAAAAGGCAAAGTCGACATGGCATCCCCCTCAGAATGCCATGCACACAAAATACTGCCAGTGGCATAGGTTAAGTCACCCCTCTAGCAGGCCTTAAAGCCCTAACGCAGGGTGCACTATACTACAGGTGAGGGCATAACTGCATGAGCAATATGCCCCTTCAGTGTCTAAGTCTATTCTTAGACATTGTAATAACAGTGTGGCCATATTAAGTATATGGTCTGGGAGTTTGTCAAAACGAAATCCACAGTTCCATAATGGTTACACTGAACACTGGGAAGTTTGGTATCAAACTTCTCAGAATAATAAACCCACACTGATGCCAGTGCTGGATTTATTTTAAAAAATGCACACCGAGAGCATCTTAGAGATGCCCCCTGTATTTTACCCAATCCTTCAGTGCAGGACTGACTGGTCTGTGCCAGCCTACCACTGAGACGAGTTTCTGAGCCCCCTGGGGTGAGAGCCTTTGTGCTCTCTGGGGCCATAAACAAAGCCTGCACTGGGTGGAGGTGCGTCACTCCTCCCTCCCGCAGGAACTGTAACACCTAGCAGTGAGCCTCAAAGGCTCAGGCTTCGTGTTACAATGCCCCAGGGCACTCCAGCTAGTGGAGATGCCCGTCTCCTAACACAGCCCCCAATTTTGGCGGCAAGACCAAAGGAGATAATGAGAAAAACAAGGAGGAGTCACCCTCCAGCCAGGACAGCCCCTAAGGTGCCCTGAGCTGAGGTGACCCCTGCCTTAGGAAATCCTCCATCTTGTTTTGGAGGATTCCCCCCCCAATTGGATTAGGGATGTGGCCTCCTCCTCACAGGGAGGAGGCACAAAGAGGGTATAGCAACCCTCAAGGACAGTAGCCATTGGCTACTGCCCCTCAGATCTAAACAGTAGCCTAAATTGAGTATTTAGGGGCAACCCTGAACCCAGGAAACCAGATTCCTACAACCTGAAACAAGAAGAACAGCTGACCTGAAAGCCCCGCAGAGACAACGGAGACAACTGACTTGACCCAGGCCCTATCGGCCTGTCTCCAGACTCAAAGAACCTGCACAGCGACGCATCCAGCGGGACCAGCGACCTTTGAGGACTCAGAGGACTGACCTGCACCTAAAGGACCAAGAAACTCCGGATGACAGAGGCTCTGTCCAAAACTGCAACAAAGAAACCATCTTTGAAGAGAGTCCAGCCTCACTCCGGAAGCATGAGTCTTCACACTCTGCACCAGACGCCCCCAGCTTGTGTCCAGAAGAACCAACACCGCAGAGAGGACCACAGGCGACTCCAATGAGGTGGACACCCTGAGTCGATCTCCCTGCACCCCCACAGCGACGCCTGCAGAGAGGATCCAGAGGCTTCCCCTAACCGCAACTGCCCAGTAGCAAAGGAACCAGACGTCTGGAAGAAGCACTGCACCCGCAGCCCCCAGGACCAAGAGGAACCAGCCACTGGAGCAAGAGTGACCAGCAGGCAGCTCTCATCCTAGCCCAGTTGGTGGCTGGCCCGAGAATCCCCCCCTGTGCCCTGGCTGCATCGCCAGAGTGACCCCCGGGTCTCTCCACTGATGCCTATTTACAACCAGACACCTACTTTGCACACTGCACCGGGCTGCCCCTGTGCCGTTGAGGGTCTATTTTGTCTGTCTGTCTGTCTGGGACCATCCCAGTGCTCTAAAAAAAAACCCCTGGGCCTGCTCCCCGAGGACGCAGGTACTTACCTGCTAGCAGACTAGAACCGAAACACCTCTGTTCTCCATAGGCATCTATGTTATTTGGGCCCTACTTTGACCTCTGCACCTGACCGGCCCTGGGTTGCGGGTGCTGGGGGTTTGGGGTTGACTTGAACCTCCAACGGTGGGCTCCCTATGCCCAGGAGACTGAACTTGTAAGTGCTTTACTTACCTGAGAATCTAACCAATACTTACCTTCCCCATGAACTGTTGATTTTTGCAGTGTATTGCATTTTTTTCCAAAACCGTGTACTTTACTGTTTTAATTCAAAGTTCCATACTTACCTGTGTGAAGTACCTTACAATTTATGTACTTAGCTAAATTCTGAATCTTGTGGTTCTTAAATGAATTAAGAAATGAAAATGTCACTTACCCAGTGTACATCTGTTCGTGGCATCAGTCGCTGAGATTCACATGGTATGCATGAGCTCGCCATCTGGTGTTGGGTCGGAGTGTTACAAGTTGTTTTTCTTCGAAGAAGTGTTTTCGAGTCACGGGACCGAGTGACTCCACCTTCTGTGCTCATTGCGCATGGGCGTCGACTCCATCTTCGATTGTTTTCCCCGCAGAGGGTGAGGTAGGAGTTGTACTATAGTAATAGTGCCCGCGCAATGAAAAATGTAAGTATGTACCTATTAAAGGATTAAGTAATATATATACAAATGTACAAAATTGAAGGTAACTTCTGAACTGCTACAGGCTTCCGGGGAGGTGGGTGGGTCCATGTGAATCTCAGCGACTGATGCCACGAACAGATGTACACTGGGTAAGTGACATTTTCAGTTCGATGGCATCTGTCGCTGTAGATACACATGGTATGCATAGACTAGTAAGCAGTTAGTTCCCCATAAGCGGTGGTTTAGCCTGTAGGAGTAGAAGTTGTCTGAAATAGAGTTCTTAATACAGCTTGACCTACTGTAGCTTGTTGTGCGGATAGCACATCTATACAGTAGTGTTTGGTGAATGTGTGAGGCGTAGACCAAGTGGCTGCCTTACATATTTCCTGCATTGGGATGTTTCCTAAAAAGGCCATTGAAGCACCTTTTTTCCTTGTTGAATGTGCCCTGGGAGTAATGGGCAGTTGTCTTTTTGCTTTAAGGTAGCAGATTTGGATGCATTTAACTATCCATCTGGCTATACCTTGTTTTGATATTGGGTTACCTGCATGAGGTTTTTGGAATGCAATAAATAGCTGTTTAGTTTTTCTGATGTTCTTTGTTCTGTCAATGTAGTACATTAATGCTCTTTTGACATCTAATGTATGTAGTGCTCTTTCAGCCACAGAATCTGGCTGTGGGAAAAATACTGGTAGTTCTACCGTTTGATTTAGATGGAATGGTGAAATAACTTTTGGTAAAAATTTTGGATTAGGTCGTAGGACGACCTTATTTTTATGTATTTGTATAAAAGGCTCTTGTGTTGTGAACGCTTGAATTTCACTTACTCTTCTTAGAGATGTAATGGCGATGAGAAAGGCAACTTTCCAGGTTAGGAATTGTATTCCGCAAGAGTGCATGGGTTCGAAAGGTGGGCCCATGAGTCTTGTTAGAACCACGTTTAGGTTCCATGAAGGAACAGGTGGTGTTCTTGGTGGTATAATTCTTTTAAGCCCTTCTATAAATGCTTTGATAACTGGTATCCTATACAAGGAAGTTGAATAGGTAGTTTGCAGGTATGCAGATATTGCTGCAAGGTGTATTTTAATAGAAGAGAAGGCTAGCTTTGCTTTTTGTAAATGGAGCAAGTAATTTACTATATGTTTTGGAGTTGCATCTAGCGGTTGTATCTGATTATGATGGCAGTACCAAACAAATCTTTTCCACTTACTTGCGTAGCAGTGTCTAGTGGATGGCCTTCTGGCCTGCTTTATGACTTCCATACACTCTTGGCTAAGTTGCAAGTGTCCGAATTCTAGGATTTCAGGAGCCAGATTGCTAGATTCAGCGATGCTGGGTCCGGGTGTCTGATCTGTTGGTTGTGTTGCGTTAACAGATCTGGTTTGTTGGGCAGTTTGATGTGTGGTACTACAGACAGATCTAGCAGTGTTGTGTACCAGGGTTGTCTTGCCCAAGTTGGTGCTATTAAAATGAGTTTGAGTTTGCTTTGACTCAATTTGTTTACTAGGTAAGGAAGGAGAGGGAGAGGAGGAAAAGCGTAAGCAAATATTCCTGACCAGTTCATCCATAGGGCATTGCCTTGGGATTGCTTGTGTGGGTATCTGGACGCGAAGTTTTGGCATTTTGCGTTCTCTTTTGTTGCAAATAAGTCTATTTGTGGTGTTCCCCAGAGTGTGAAGTAGGTGTACAGAATCTGTGGGTGGATTTCCCATTCGTGGACTTGCTGGTGATCTCGAGAGAGATTGTCTGCCAGCTGATTCTGGATCCCCGGAATAAACTGTGCTATTAGACCAATCTGATGGTGGATTGCCCACTTCCATATTTTTTGAGCTAACAAGCTTAACTGCGTTGAATGTGTTCCTCCTTGTTTGTTTAGATAATACATCGTTGTCATGTTGTCTGTTTTGACAAGGATGTATTTGTGGGTTATGATTGGTTGGAAAGCTTTTAGTGCTTGAAAAACTGCTAATAATTCTAGATGATTTATATGCAGTTTTGTTTGATGTATGTTCCATTGTCCTCTTATGTTGTGTTGATTGAGATGTGCTCCCCACCCTGTCATGGAAGCATCTGTTGTTATTACGTACTCTGGCACTGGGTCTTGGAAAGGCCGCCCTATGTTTAAATTTATACTGTTCCACCATAGAAGCGAGAGGTAAGTTTGGCGGTCTAGCAACACCAGATCTAGAAGGTGACCCTGTGCTTGAGACCACTGTGAGGCTAGGCACTGTTGTAAGGGCCTCATGTGCAGTCTTGCGTTTGGGACAATGGCTATGCATGAGGACATCATGCCTAGGAGCTGTAGTATTGTTCTTGCTTGTATTGTTTGGTTTGGAGACATGTGTTGAATGACCCTGTTGAAATTGTGGATCCTTTGTGGAGTTGGCGTTGCTACTCCTTTTGTCGTGTCTATTATGGCTCCTAGATATTGCTGTACTTTGCTTGGCAGAATGTTTGATTTTGCAAAGTTGACGGTGAACCCTAGTTTGTAGAGGGTTTGTATGACTTGATTTGTGTGGTTTGAGCATTGTGTGAGCGAACTGGTTTTGATTAGCCAGTCGTCTAGATACGGGAACACATGTATTTGCTGCCTTCTGATGTGTGCAGCGACTACTGCTAGGCATTTTGTGAATACTCTTGGAGCGGTTGTTAAACCAAAAGGCAATACTTTGAATTGGTAATGTATTCCTTTGAATACAAACCTTAGATATTTCCTGTGTGATTGATGTATTGGTATATGGAAATATGCGTCCTTGAGGTCTAGGGTTGTCATGTAGTTGTGTTTTTTGAGCAATGGTAACACTTCTTGTAGTGTGACCATGTGAAAGTGGTCTGATTTGATGAATGTGTTTACTACTCTGAGGTCTAGAATTGGTCTCAGTGTTTCGTCCTTTTTTGGTATCAAGAAGTACAGTGAATAAACTCCTGTGTTTATTTGTGTGCTTGGTACTAATTCTATTGCATTTTTTTGCAGTAGTGCTTGAACTTCTATCTCTAGAAGCTGTGAATGGTATTTTGTTAAATTTTGTGATTTTGGTGGTATGTCTGGAGGGAATTGCAGGAATTCTATGCAATAACCATGCTGGATAATTGCTAAGACCCATGTGTCTGTAGTTATTTTGTCCCATGCTTCGTAATATTGACGTATCCTCCCGCCCACTGGTGTTGTGTGGGAGGGGTGTGTGACATGTGAGTCACTGCTTGTTGGTAGTGGTTTTGGGGCTTTGAAATCTTCCCCTATTCCTAGGGAATTGCCCCCCTCTATACTGGCCCCGAAAACCTCCCCTGTACTGTCCCTGGTAGGTGGGCGGTGCGGACTGTGAGGTGCTAGCTTGTGTGGCCTGACCCCGAAACCCTCCTCTAAAAGGTGTTTTGCGGAAGGTGTTATAAGATCCTCTGCCCTGCGGGGAATAGAGTGCGCCCATGGCCTTGGCAGTGTCAGTGTCCTTCTTGAGCTTTTCTATGGCTGTGTCGACCTCCGGACCGAACAGAAGTTTTTCGTTTACTGGCATGTTAAGCACTGCCTGCTGAATTTCTGGCTTGAATCCAGACGTTCTGAGCCATGCGTGCCTACGGATGGTAACCGACGTATTAATGGTTCTTGCGGCCGTGTCTGCTGCATCCATGGAGGAGCGTATTTGATTGTTGGAAATGTTTTGACCCTCCTCAACAACCTGTTTTGCTCTTTTTTGCAGATCTTTTGGGAGATGTTCAATGAGATGCTGCATCTCATCCCAGTGGGCTCTGTCGTATCGCGCTAACAGCGCTTGTGAATTTGCGATGCGCCACTGGTTTGCTGCTTGGACAGCAACCCTCTTCCCGGCTGCATCGAACTTCCTACTTTCTTTATCTGGGGGAGGTGCATCCCCAGAAGTGTGTGAGTTTGCCCTTTTTCTGGCAGCCCCTACCACCACAGAGTCTGGTGGCAGCTGAGAGGTGATGAATACAGGGTCCGTAGGAGGCGCCTTATACTTCTTGTCCACCCTAGGCGTCACTGCCCTACTTTTTACTGGCTCCTTGAAAATGTCCTTTGCATGGCGTAGCATGCCTGGGAGCATCGGCAGGCTTTGGTAGGAGCTGTGGGTTGAAGAGAGGGTGTTAAATAAAAAATCATCCTCTACTTGTTCCGAGTGTAGTTCCACATTATGGAATAGTGCTGCTCTAGCCACCACTTGTGAGTAGGCTGTGCTGTCTTCCGGTGGTGATGGCCTAGTTGGGTATGTGTCTGGGCTGTTATCAGACACTGGTGCGTCGTACAAGTCCCACGCATCCTGATCTTGGTCATCGTGGCTCATGGCGGTGTGAGCTGGCGAATGTGACGGGGTGTAAGTTGGCGAAGCCGGAGTTACAGGTGGAGGCGAGGGAGGAGGTGTTACCTTTTGTGCTGTTTGTTGCTGAGGAGTAAACTGAAGCGTTCTCTTTCGTTTGACAGGTGGAAGGGTACTGATCTTCCCAGTCCCCTGCTGAATAAAGATACGCTTTTGCGTGTGATCCACGTCAGTGGATTGCAGTTCTTGTTCAAATCTATGTTTCTTCATTTGAGAAGACATAGAATGCTCTTCAGTGTAGGAGCCAGAAACAGGGTCTGATGTCGCTTTTTTCGGCTCCGAAAACCCTGTCGATTGTTTTTTCGGCTCCGAGGTAACCTTCCTTTTTTTCTGTGCCGAAAATTCTTGGCCTCTATGGTCTTCGGCGCCACTGTCTCGGCGTCGATCCGTGTCGACACCGAACTCTCGGTGTCGATGCTTCTGTTTAGCACTCTCTCGGTCTCGAGGAGGCTGCGTGCCGGTGTCTCGACCGGAGTCGGACGATCTTGACACTGAATGGGCCTTTTTCGGTGCCGATTGTTGGTCACCGAGAATTTGGGTGGAGCCATGGCCGGTTGGCAGTGGCGTCCCCTGGGCCTTCTTTCCTTTTTTAAGGTTTGATCTCGACGTCTTACTCACAGTTCTTGTAGAGTGTAGCTCGTCGGAGTCTGAATCCTGGATGGAAAAGGATTCCTCCTGTTCCTCTTCTGTCTCGAACTGTCGACGCTCTTTTGGCGTGGACGCCATCTGCAGTCTTCTCGCTCGACGGTCGCGCAGAGTTTTTCGGGACCGGAACGCCCGACAGGCCTCACAGGATTCTTCGCTGTGCTCGGGTGACAGGCACAGATTACAGACCGA
Source organism: Pleurodeles waltl (assembly GCF_031143425.1). Classification (NCBI taxonomy): domain Eukaryota; kingdom Metazoa; phylum Chordata; class Amphibia; order Caudata; family Salamandridae; genus Pleurodeles; species Pleurodeles waltl. Next base: position 659,466,777 of record NC_090445.1, on the reverse strand, counting down.
GTGTAGGTCCGTATAAGGATATTTGTTGTGGCATTCGGGGCAGAATCGAAACGGGGTCCGTTCCATCGGCGTTGTCCTCCACGCGGTCGGGCCGACTAGGCCCCGACGGGGTGCCGAAATCTACCCCGAAGGGCACCGAAGCGCTTCGATGTTCAACGCGTCGTTGTATGTGTCTATCTCTAACCGGATCGCAACGATACCGTCGAAAATCTTCCGTCTTCAGCTATCTTTCCGTTCCGAAACTCGGAGCGACAGGAACACGTCCGAACCCGATGGCGGAAAGAAAACAATCGAAGATGGAGTCGACGCCCATGCGCAATGAGCACAGAAGGTGGAGTCACTCGGTCCCGTGACTCGAAAACACTTCTTCGAAGAAAAACAACTTGTAACACTCCGACCCAACACCAGATGGCGAGCTCATGCATACCATGTGTATCTACAGCGACAGATGCCATCGAACATAATATTTTTCTATATAAAAACCTATTGGCCTGGAATTGTCTTTGAGTGTGTGTTCCTCATTTATTGCCTGTGTATATACAACAAATGCTTAACACTACCCTCTGATAAGCCTACTGCTCGACCACACTACTACAAAATAGAGCATTCGTATGAACTTTTATTGGCACTATCAACCTGTAGGGAAATGCCTCCCTTGGCATGGTAACCCCTTAACTTTTTGCCTTTTGTTGATGCCAGTTATCATAGGTGTGCTGGGACCCTGCTAACCAGGCCCCAGCACCAGTGTTCTTTCCCTAAACTGTACCTTTGTTCCCACAATTGGCACAGCCCTGGCACCCAGATAAGTCCCTTGTAACTTGTACCCCTGGTACCCAGGGCCCCGTGGCCAGGGAAGGTCTCCAAGGGCTGCAGCATGTATTATGCCACCCCGGGGACCCCTCACTCAGCACATGCACACTGCATCACAGCTTGTGTGTGCTGGTGGGGAGAAAACGACTAAGTCAACATGGCACTCCCCTCAGGGTGCCATGCCCCTAACCTACTGCTGGAGGCATAGTTAAGTCACCCCTCTAGCAGGCCTTAAAGCCCTAAGGCAGGGTGCACTATACCACAGGTGAGGGCATTTGTGCATGAGCACTATGCCCCTACAGTGTATAAGCAAAACCTTAGACATTGTAAGTGCAGAGTAGCCATAAGAGTATATGGTCTGGGAGTCTGTCATGCACGAACTCCACAGCACCACAATGGCTACACTGAAAACTGGGAAGTTTGGTATCAAACTTCTCAGCACAATAAATGCACACTGTAGGAAGTTGGCTCTGTATGTACTATTTCAAAGTAAGAAATAGCATGCACAAAGTCCAAGGGATCCCCTTAGAGGTAAGATAGTGGCAAAAAGAGATAATTCTAAAGCTCTATTTTTTATGGTAGTGTGGTCGAGCAGTAGGCTTATCATAGGGTAGTGTTAAGCATTTGTTGTACACACACAGGCAATAAATGGGGAACACACACACAAACACAATTCCAGGACAATAGGTTTTTATATAGAAAAATATATTTTCTTAGTTTATTTTAGGAACCACAGGTTCAAGATTTACAAACAATACTTTAAATAAAAGGTATCTCACTTAGGAACTTTGGATTAGCAAAATAGCATATACAGTTTTAACACAAATGGCAATAAGCTATTAAAACTGGACGCTTAGTACAATTTTCAACAGTTCCTGGGGGAGGTAAGTGTTTGTTAGTTTTGCAGGTAACTAAACCACCTACAGGGTTCAAAGTTGGGTCCAAGGTAGCCCACCGTTGGGGGTTCAGGGCAACCCCAAAGTTACCACACCAGCAGCTCAGGGCCGGTCAGGTGCAGAGGTCAAAGTGGTGCCCAAAACGCATAGGCTTCAACGGAGAAGGGGGTGCCCCGGTTCCAGTCTGCCAGCAGGTAAGTACCCGCGTCTTCGGAGGGCATACCAGGGGGGTTGTAGGGCACCGGGGGGGGACACAAGTCAGCACAAAAAGTACACCCTCAGCGGCACAGGGGCAGCCGGGTGCAGTGTGCAAACAGGCGTCGGGTTTGCAATGTAGTTCAATGGGAGACCTAGGGGTCTCTTCAGCAATGCAGGAAGGCAAGGGGGGGGGGGGGGGGGGGCTCCTCAGGGTAGCCACCACCTGGGCAAGGGAGAGGGCCACCTCGGGGTCACTCCTGCACTGGAAGCCAGATCCTTCAGGTCCTGGGGGCTGCGGGTGCAGAGTCCTTACCAGGCATCGGGTTCTTTGAAGCAGGCAGTCGCGGTCAAGGGGAGCCTCTGGATTCCCTCTGCAGGTGTCGCTGTGGGGGCTCAGGGGGGGGGTCAACTCTGGCTACTCACGGGCTCGCTGTCGCCGGGGAGTCCTTCCTGTAGCGTTGGTTCTCCACCAGTCTAGCCGGGGGCGTCGGGTGCAGAGTGCATAGTCTAACGCTTCCGGCAGGAAACGTGTGTTCTTTCAAAGTTGCTTCTTTGTTGCAAAGATGCTTCTTCCTTGGAGCAGAGCCGCTGTCCTCGTGAGTTCTTGGTCCTTTTAGATGCAGGGTAGTCCTCTGAGGCTTCAGAGGTCGCTGGACCCTGTGGAACGCGTCGCTGGAGCAGTTCTTTTGAAGTGGGGAGACAGGCCAGTAGAGCTGGGGTCAAAGCAGTTGGTGTATCCGTCTTCTCTGCAGGGCTTTCAGGTCAGCAGTCCTTCTTCGTCTTAGGTTGCAGGAATCTAGTTTCCTAGGTTCTGGGGTGCCCCTAAATACTGAATTTAGGGATGTGTTTAGATCTGGGAGGGCAGTAGCCAATGGCTACTGTCCTTGAGGGTGCATTCTCCACACCTGATGGGCATTATCAGTTCACTGTTATGCCCTTTAGTTTAAAAAATGTCCCTGCCACCTTCCAAAGGTTGGTGAATCAAGTCCTTGCTGGTTTGGAGTCCTTTAGTGCAGCTTATCTTGACGATATTGCTGTCTTTAGCTCCAGCTGGCAGGATCACCTGGTCCACCTGAAGAAGGTTTTGAAGGCCCTGCAAGCAGCAGGCCTCTCTATCAAGGCATCCATATGCCAGATAGGGCAGGGAACTGTGGTTTACTTGGGATACCTTGTAGGCGGAGGCCAAGTTCAGCCACTCCAGCCCAAGATCCAGACTATTACGTGATCAAGGATACGGCTGAAACACGTTCTGGTAGGAAGCATTGGTGAATAAAAGTTTTTTGGACCTCCATTTGGTGTCCGGGAACTTTCTGCATGTAACAGGAGGATTGTTGGCAATAATATGTGGATGGCTAGGTCCACGCCTGGACCGCTACTGAATTAGCAGCCTCGGATGTCTGGCAACATTGTTTTATACATCTGTTCGTGGCATGTTCCGCTGCAGATTCACATGCTGTACACTGTTCCTGCCATCTAGTGTTGGGCTCGGAGTGTTACAAGTTGTTTTTCTTCGAGGAAGTCTTTTCGAGTCACGGGACAGAGTGACTCCTCCCTTTCGGCTCCATTGCGCATGGGCATCGACTCCATCTTAGATTGTTTTCCCGCATAGGGTGAGGTAGTGGTAGAATGAGAATAGTAAAGATGTCCATGCAATGGAATAGAAATGTATGTACATAGTTTAGTCTAAAGGAATGTTTATTTACATATATACAGTTTACTAATTGCAACTGAAATGGCTACAGGCTCCCGGGGAGGTGGGAGGGCGCATGTGAGACTGCAGCGGAACATGCCACGAACAGATGTACACTGGTTAAGTCACATTTTCCGTTCAATGGCATGTGTAGCTGCAGAGACACATGCAGTGCATAGACTACAAAGCAGTAATCCTCCCAAAAGCGGTGGTCAGCCTGTAAGAGTTGAAGGTGTTTGAAATAATGTTCTTAGTACAGCCTGTCCTACTGTGCCTTGTTGTGTTGCTAACACATCTACACCGTAGTGTTTGGTAAATGTATGAGGTGTGGACCAAGTGGCTGCCTTACAAATCTCCGTCATTGGTATGTTATCTAGTAAGGCCATTGTTGCCCCTTTCTTCCTAGTGGAGTGTGCCTTTGGTGAAATTAGTAGTTCTCTTTTAGCTTTTAGGTAACAAGTGTGCATGCATTTAACTATCCATCTGGCTATACCTTGTTTGGATATAGGGTTACCAGCATGGGGTTTTTGGAATGCGACGAAAAATTGTTTAGTTTTCCGAAATGGTTTTGTCCTGTCTGTAAAGAAATGGCTCCCTGTTGCAGTTACCTCCCACATTTTGCCTGATGCTGATGCTGACTTGACTGAGAAGTGTGCTGGGGCCCTGCTAACCAGGCCCCAGCACCAGTGTTCTTTCACCTAAAATGTACCATTGTCTCCACAATTGGCACACCCTGGCATCCAGGTAAGTCCCTTGTAACTGGTACCCCTGGTACCAAGGGCCCTGATGCCAGGATAAGGGCTGCAGCATATCTTATGCACACTGCTTGCCAGCTTGTGTGTGCTAATGGGGAGAAAACGAGTAAGTCGACATGGCACTCCCCTCAGGGTGCCATGCCAACCTCACACTGCCTATGAAGTATAGATAAGTCACCCCTCTAGCAGGCCTTACAGCCCTAAGGCAGGGTGCACTATACCATAGGTGAGGGCATAAGTGCATGAGCACTATGCCCCTACAGTGTCTAAGCAAAACCTTAGACATTGTAAGTGCAGGGTAGCCATAAGAGTATATGGTCTGGGAGTCTGTCATGCACGAACTCCACAGCACCATAATGGCTACACTGAAAACTGTGAAGTTTGGTATCAAACTTCTCAGCACAATAAATGCACACTGATGCCAGTGTACATTTTATTGTAACATACACCCCAGAGGGCATCTTAGAGATGCCCCCTGAGACCTTAACCGACTACCAGAGTAGGATGACTAGTTTTAGCAGCCTGCCACACACCAGACATGTTGCTGGCCACATGGGGAGAGTGCCTTTGTCACTCTGTGGCTAGTAACAAAGCCTGTACTGGTGGAGGTGCTTCTCACTTCCCCCTGCAGGAACATTAACACCTGGCGGTGAGCCTCAAAGGCTCACCCCCTTTGTTACAGCACCCCAGGGCACTCCAACTAGTGGAGTTGCCCACCCCCTCCAGCAAGGCCGTAGGAGATAATGAGAAAAACAAGGAAGAGTCACTGGCCAGTCAGGACAACCCCTAAGGCATCCTGAGCTGAGGTGACTCTGACTTTAAAAAATCCTCCATCTTGTAGATGGAGGATTCCCCCAATAGGGATAGGATGTGCCCCCCTCCCCTCAGGGAGGAGGCACAAAGAGGGTGTAGCCACCCTCAGGGCTAGTAGCCAGTGGCTACTAACCCCCCAGACCTAAACACACCCCTAAATTGAGTATTTAGGGGCTCCCAGAACACAGCAAGATAGATTCCTGCAACCTAAGACGAAGGACTGCTGAGCTGAAAAACCTGCAGAGAAGACGGAGACACCAACTGCTTTGGCCCCAGCTCTACCGGCCTGTCTCCCCACTTCAAAAGAACTGCTACAGCAACGCGTTCCCCAGGGTCCAGCGACCTCTGAAGCCTCAGAGGACTACCCTGCATCTAAAAGGACCAAGAACTCCCAAGGACAGCGGCTCTGCTCCAAAGAAGAAACATCTTTGCAACAAAGAAGCAACTTTGAAAGAACACACGTTTCCCGCCGGAAGCGTGAGACTTTGCACTCTGCACCCGACACCCCCGGCTCGACTTGTGGAGAAACAACGCTACAGGGAGGACTCCCCGGCGACTGCGAGCCCGTGAGTAGCCAGAGTTAACCCCCCCCCCGAGCCCCCACAGAGACGCCTGCAGAGGGAATCCAGAGGCTCCCCCTGACCGCGACTGCCTGCTTCTAAGAACCCGACTCCTGGTAAGGACACTGCACCCGCAGCCCCCAGGACCTGAAGGATCTGACCTCCAGTGCAGGAGCGACCCCCAGGGGGCCCTCTCCCTTGCCCAGGTGGTGGCTACCCCGAGCAACCCCCCCCCTTGCCTGCATCGCTGAAGAGACCCCTTGGTCTCCCATTGGACTCCATTGCAAGCCTGACGCCTGTTTGCACACTGCACCCAGCCGCCCCTGTGCCTCTGAGGGTGTACTTTGTATGCTGACTTGTGTCCCCCCCCGGTGACCTACAAAACCCCTCTGGTCTGCCCTCCGAAGACACGGGTACTTACCTGCTGGCAGACTGGAACCGGGGCACCCCCTTCTCCATTGAAGCCTATGCGTTTTGGGCACCACTTTGACCTCTGCACCTGACCGGCCCTGAGCTGCTGGTGTGGTAACTTTGGGGTTGCCCTGAACACCCAACGGTGGGCTACCTTGGACCCAACTTTGAACCCTGTAGGTGGTTTACTTACCTGCAAAACTAACACATACTTACCTCTCCCAGGTACTGTTGAAAATTGCACTGTGTCCAGTTTTAAAATAGCTTATTGCCATTTGTGTGAAAACTGTATATGCTATTTTGCTAATTCAAAGTTCCTAAGTGAAATACCTTTCATTTAAAGTATTGTTTGTAAATCTTGAACCTGTGGTTCTTAACATAAACAAAGAAAATATATTTTTCTATATACAAACCTATTGGCCAGGAATTGTCCGAGTGTGTGTTCCCCATTTATTGCCTGTGTATGTGCAACAAATGCTTAACACTACCCTCTGATAAGCATACTGCTCGACCACACTACCACAAAATAGAGCATTAAAATTATCTCTTTTTGCAACTATCTTACCTCTAAGGGGAACCCTTGGACTCTGTGCATGCTATTTCTTACTTTGAAATAGTACATACAGAGCCAACTTCCTACAACATGTCAGAATCATACCCCAATACTGTTGCAAGTCATTGAAGTATGATTCCATGTACTCTAGGGGCTCCTTAGAGGACCCCCAACATCGCTACCACCAGTCTTACAGAGTGTTCCAGGCAGCCCAAGGTGGTGCTCCGATCTCCCCCAGAGGGTCCCTGGTTTCTGCCGTCTTGTTTCCAAGGTTGGCAGGGAACTCTGGGAGCATCTGAGTGGCCAGGCCAGACAGGTGACGTCTGGGCCCTCTCCTGATAGCTGCTTACCTGGCTAGGTGACCAGTCCCCCTTTCAGGGCTATCTATGGTCTAACTTGGGTGGGTCCTTGGATTCGGCTTGCAAGATTCCAGCAGTACTCTTCTGCAACCTCCACTTGACTTCTGGCCACAATAACGGTGACTGGACCCTCCAGGAACCAACAGTGCTGCAATCCACAAGGAAGACTCTTCTGCAACTGTTTCCACGGCTCCTGCCAGCTTTACAACATTTACCTCACTGTGCATCCTCAGAAGACAGCAGCTTTTCAGCCTGAACAAAAAGGAATTTCCCTTTAGAGTGAAGGAGTCAATCCCCTGCATCCGCATTCACCTGCTGCAACGATGACCGGCTGCGTGGATCTCCCCTCATCTTGAGCAGCATGGATCCTGCTTGACAGGTGGTGGTCCGGAGTAGTCCTCTTGGTTCTCTCTGACAGCTATCCAACTTTGAACGAGGTAACCCCTTGATTTCCCACGCAGGACAGTACCCCCGTGCACCGCATCTCTTGCAGAAAACAAGGTTTGTTTGCATCTCCTCCAAGGGATCTTCAGGCGACGTGTAGCTCCAGTCCCCATCACTCCTTCCTGCAACGATCAGCTCTCTGCGTGGTTATAGTACGGCGTGAGTTCCCTTTCTGTAGTGCAGCGTGGGCTCCTTCTGTGACTTCTGTGTCCCCAGCCTGTGGGACTCCTGTGGGTGCTGCCTCTGCTCCTGTGGACTCTCTGCGATGCGGAGGGTCCCCTGTGACTCCTCCTCCTGGGTTGAGTCCTCCTAGGCCTTTCTCGTCCCCGGCAGCACCACTTTTCCACTAACCGCAAGTTTGCCTTAGCCAAGGCTTGTTGGTGGAATTCCTGCATCGACACCCATCTGCAATCTTTACTCCAGCGTGGGACATCTTCTGCATCCTTCAGGAACTCTTCTCCGGCTCCAGGGCTGACCTTTTTTTCCTCACCGTCGACCAACTCCTGCAAGCACAGCTGGGTGGGCAGTAGCTCCTACTCCTCCTGGACTCCACTGTGGCTTTTGGACTTGGTCTCTCTCTCCACAGGTTGTCTTCTTCTTCTTCAGGAATCCACCACCATCAGGTGACACCACCCTTTAGAACCTTCCTGAGAGAAGCACCAGTACCTCAGATTTTCTACCGCATGTTGTGCTAGGGAGTCACCTCAGAGCTCTGCTCTATTCTTCATATCTTTTGGATCATCAGGGCCCTTGGTACCAGGGGTACCAGTTACAAGGGACTTACCTGGATGCCAGGATGTGCCAATTGTTAAAACAAAGGTACAGGTTAGGGAAAGAACACTGGTGCTGGGACCTGGTTAGCAGGCCTCAGCACACTTTCAAATCATAACTTGGCATCAGCAAAGGCAAAAAGTCAGGGGGTAACCATGCCAAAAGAGGCATTTCCTTACACATGTTTGGTATCAAACATGGCCAGGTTCGGAGTTACCATTATGTAGCTGGACATAGGTAAGTCACCTGTGACTACCTATGTCCAGTACACACGGAAAATGGCATCCCCGTATTCAGAGTCCAGGAAAATGGATATGGCGTTTGTGGGGGCACCTCTGCTAGTGCAGGGGTGACCTCACACACCGGTACCTGCACCCTGCCCTCTGGGCAGAGAGGAACTACCACAGGGGTGACTTATAGTGACTTGATGCAGTGACCTGTTGTGAAAACGGGTGCATGCACCTGTTTCACACAGACTGCAATGGCAGGCCTGCAGAACCATTGCATGGGCTCCCCATGGGTGGCAGAATAACTGCTGCAGCCAAAAGGGATGCCCTGGAACACCAATGCCCTGGGTACGTAGGTACTATATACTAGGGACTTACATGGGGGTACCAATATGCCAATTGTGGGAAGAAAAAGGTACAGTTACCAAGTTAGAAGTGAGAGAGCATAACCACTGGAGTCCTGGTTAGCAGTATCTCAGTGGACACAGTCAAACACACTGACAAAAGGCAGAAAATGGGGGTAACCATGCCAAAAAAGAGGGCACTTTCCTACAGGTGTGCAAAGTCCTAAGCAAACAAATTTAGAGGGAGAGAACGCAGTCACTGGAGTCCTGGTTAGGAGGGTCCCAGTGAACACAGTCAAAGCATACTGATAGCAGGCAAAAAGTGGGAGTAACCACGCCAAAAAGAGGGTATTTTCCTACACCCCGCACTTGCGAAGTCCAGTGTAATGGAGCTGGAGCTCGTAGAGGCATCTCTGCTCATGCAGGGAAGCCCTCACATACAGAGACCTGCAACCTGCTCCTCTGTGCTAGGAGAGCCTGCCAGAGGGGTGACTTACAGTGACCTGGTGCAGTTAACTGTGGTGAAAAGGTGCAAGCACCTATTCATGCAGGCTGCAATGCCATGCCTGCAGACATTTTACATGGGCTTCCATGGGTGGCATAATACATGCTGCAGCCCATGGGGAACCCTTGGTGCCCGAATGCCCTGGGTCCTTATTACCATATACTAGGGACTTAACAAGGGGGCACCAGTATGGCAATTGTGGGGTGTGCAAAGTCCTAGGCAGCCAAATTTAGAGGGAGAGAGCACAATCACTGCGGTCCTGGTTAGCAGATCCCAGTAAAAACAGTCTAAGCATAATGACAGCAGGCAAACAGTGGGGTTAACCATCCCAAAAAGAGGGTACCTTCCTACAGGTGGCATAAAACACAATAAACATAATAAAGAAGGCCTAGTTCTGCAAGTGTGTGCATGTTCAACTTAGACCTTGGAAATAAACACCAGCATATTTCTAGTCTTGGAACAAAAAGGGATCTGGAATATCTAAGTCTTCTTTTAAACAATGAAAGTAAATAAATCTGCTTTGATGGGTTCTATGAAAAAATAAACACAAGTCCATACCGGCACACCATGAGCCATTAGTGTATTGGGGTTCATAATAGTGACAAGCTGATGGAGGAGATCTGGCTGTGCAATAAATAACTCTGGAGCCAGCTTCTTCATGACTTCTTCCAGCTGTTCTGCGGCATATCCTGGGGCACCATACCAGGTCTTTGGCTCTCCCCTGCAAAAACAACAAATAAATAAAACAAAAGGTTTAAGTACACTGTTAAATGCATTGCTCCACACAGTTGGCAAGTGTATTTATAGATGTGCCAACACATTTGCTCACAGAAATAAGTTCTTTTCAGATTCAGTTTTCAGAAAGTAATTTTTATTTCACATTATTCAGGAAAACATATTGGCAGGATCTCAGCAGCAGCTGGTAGGACAAAGGCCTTTCCTTGACTTAGCCTTGTACAGTTTCTGCCTGGTCCTATGTGTTTTTTTCTAAGATATTCCTGTTACAACAAAGACATCAGAGTTAAGCTGTGATGTCGAAGGGTGTACCTAAAGTGCACACTTTGTTACTTACTACTGTTCCCTCCATCGAGATTACATGTGGGCTAACAGTGGTAGCAATAGAGTTCTTAGTTGAGATTCATTCCTTTCAAATAAACCTATAGGGGATGACCTAACAATTCTCGAGCACGTCACCATCCTGGGTAAAGTATCATGTACCTTGGCTGTCCTGAAGTTCGAAACATACATGATAAACGGAAGGGTGAGAATTGTTTCACATGAGTCACGTTCCTAGATCGTTACCCAGTGGAGTTCAATGGACTCCACGTCTGCGTGCTGGACAATATTGTGGACGCCTTTTGGCGAGGCTACCAATCTCCAATCTAGACACTGAAGGCCTGCACATAAACATCTACTGTCTACCTCAGCGAAAGCATTTGTCTCTGTTGCTAGGAGAGGAAGCTTACCTATAACATTTGTTTTCCTTCTGGAGAATCGCTATTGAAATTATAAGCAATTATTTGCCCTGACCACTCCCAGAATTATTCACTACGGTTTACAACACATACAATCATCTCTATTTAGAAAACCAAATTTTTGAAACAGATTATACATTTTCTGCCTTCTGCATGCTATGTGAACTACTTTCTTATATTTAAAATCAGCCTCGTTGTTAAAGAAAATGAATAAAAAGACAGTGTACTTGTAAAGTGACAAGGAAAACTCAGCTAACAACTGGAAGCAATCCATACAACAAAATCTGGTGCAAACTGCCAGCACTCGGGACAGTTAAAGGTGCTGGAAACAGACGGGCAAGAGCACGACCTTCTCCGTACTTGTCAGCAGTTCTTTTGGAGGGAGGGAAGCGGATGCGTAGAAGAGAAGACCGAAGGCGGGCCGAGCAAGGAGGGCAAACTATTGGTCTGTCAGCTACAAGACAGGTGTCTAGAGTAAGAATGTTGGTAAAACGTGACGGACTGCAATCATGGTGAGAGAGGCAGATGATAGAGCAAAAGCATTCAGATTTTACTGACTTAATTACACACATACTTAGAAGGTGCAAAATACCATATCTTACTGCGTCACAAGTACAAGCATTGGACCAGCCCAACAAGCTGGAATAGGTGATCTCCAGTGTAGATATACTCAAACTGAACAAAGCACTGGGTGTGGACGTCTTCACACCGCTTTTATCTTTCTTTTCTTTTTTAACTGAGCTGTGAAAGCCTGGGCCTTTTCAGACATGCTTCCAATCATCCTGAACCCAGGGATTGACAATTCCTTGCAATTCCGCTTGTGTGTCACACAATGACCTGTCCATATCACATTCAAAATTGAAATTCAAACTGAATTTAAATGTGAAGCAATGCACCACCACCTTGATAGGGGCACCGTTGCCCAGCTCAGTAAACACAGCCCAAATGGGGTGTATTCCCTACAGTTAGGGTCAATGGGAGCGTGTTATTAGCATTAACTTTTCAGAGAAGGAACGCACACATGTTCACCTCTGCCCTAACCTATGGGCCCTTTTAATGGAGCAGATGGCAGATGACGTCCGGCTAACGCCTCCAAGTCCAGCATGTTCTGTCTCCATCTGGAGTGGGAAACTGGCAGCCTTCCAGGAGAGTTCGGGATTCAGCAATAATCTGCAGAAGTCCCAAATTCTTAACAGCTCAGTCCCACAGGAACATAGTGCAACGTTACAAGCATAATTCCCTTAAAAAATGAGATCTGGGTCAGTCACCTATCTAGGTATACAAGTACCCCACCCATCTCTCACTGCAGCCAAAAAAGTGCAGGTTAACTAAGCTCAATCTATGCACACAGTACAGAAAGACCCAATTGTGTGACAAATGGGGGTCTCTCATGGGTGAGAAGAGCTACTGACAATTTTACATTAATTCTTTACACCTTTCAAATACTCCCACTGACGGCTCCATGTACAATATTGAAGAAGCTATAGAATGCCACAGAAAACTATGTATGGGCGGATAAGGAAGTAAGGTGGACCAGAAGCATAACAGCGAAGCCTAGATGAAGGTAGGCTTACCAAGCAACTCAGCTGTGGTAGATGGTTGAATGGAAACGGGATGTATCAGAGAAACATGGGCGTTTTGTGGACCACATAACTGTAGGCACCCATGTTTGCAATAATAGTTCTGCAACTCTAAGCGCTTTTAGATTCGCATGCTCTACCATCTAGTGGTTAAGGTCTGGAAGTCTTTATACACAAAACGTTTTCCTACTGTTGGTGACCATCAACAGAGTCAGAGCCCATGTATGTTATCGACTGTAAGTGGCCCTTTAAAAGCCAAGAATCTTGAGGTTTTTTTTCCCTGTACTCCATTATATGCCTTAATTGAGCTGGTGGAAGGATCATGTGAATCAATAACAGATTTTCTAGCTGTAATACCATTATTACAGATAACTCGATTCTTTAGCAGTGTGAAATCTCTTCTAGATTCAAAAGCTGCATTTAGATTACGTAATAGGGTCACCTTCTTTGAGGAGGAGGAAACGGATGAAGTGAAAATGCCTTAGTATTAGTTGACCAATTGCTACTTCTCTGCATGATTCTAGATATACATAATCGTGTCTTGTGAAAGTATAGAAAAAGTGACGACTTTACAGATATTCTGTAATGAACTTTGCCTTGAATACATACGTGGTCTTTTTTTTTATTTTTTATTTTTAATAGTGAAACGTACTCTTGGTTTAGCTTCAAATGTCATGTTACCAATTTGACAGCAGTACTCTATAGTCTGCAAAATCCATCTTGCAATTGTCTTTTTGGTCTCCGTTGTGCCCGTAGTAATGAATGACCTACGAATACCTAACATTTTGGATCTCATGAATGTAAAACATTACATCCCTACCCTACACATTCCATCCGCCTTAAACATCAGAATGTGCTTTCTGCTGTGTTAGGCGGTTTCTGAAAGAAATCCAGTAGGTGTATGGACTGTTTCATGTCTAAGAGCGACACTGCTTTGGCAAGAATTTGTGGTGTGTCCCCACAGTAACCCTGTCCATAAGTATGGTTGGATACATCTGTAGGAAGTTGGCTCTGTATGCACTATTTCAAAGTAAGGAATAGTATTGCAAAGAGACAAAGGGTTCCCCTTAGAGGTAAGATAGTGGCAAAAAGAGATAATTCCAATGCTCTATTTTGTGGTAGTGTGGTCGAGCAGTAGGCTTATCAGAGGAGTAGTGTTAAGCATTTGTTGTACACACACACAGGCAATAAATGAGGAACACACACTCCGAGACAATTCTAGGCCAATAGGTTTTTGTATAGAAAAATATATTTTCTTAGTTTATTTTAAGAACTACAGGTTAAAGATTTACAAGTAATACTTCAAATGGAAGGTATTTCATGTAGGAGCTTTGAATTAGCAAAATAGCATTTACAGTGTACACATAAATGACACATAGCTATTTTAAAACTAGACAGTGCAATTTTCAACAGTTCCTGGGGGAGGTAAGTGTTTGTTAGTTTTTGCAGGTAAGTAAACCACCTACGGGGTTCAAGTTTGGGTCCAAGGTAGCCCACTGTTGAGGGTTCAGAGCAACCCCAAAGTTACCACACCAGCAGCTCAGGGCCGGTCAGGTGCAGAGGTCAAAGTGGTGCCCAAAACGCATAGGCTTCAATGGAGAAGGGGGTGCCCCGGTTCCAGTCTGCCAGCAGGTAAGTACCCGCGTCTTCGGAGGGCAGACCAGGGGGGTGTTGTAGGGCACCGGGGGGGAACACAAGTCCACACAAAAAGTACACCCTCAGCGGCACAGGGGCGGCCGGGTGCAGTGTGCAAACAAGCATCTGGTTCGCAATAGAAATCAAAGGGAGACCAAGGGGTCTCTTCAGCGATGCAGGCAGGCTGGAGGTGGGGTGGGGTGGGGGGGGGGGGGGGGAGAGGGGGAGGGTCCTCGGGGTAGCCACCACCTGGGCAAGGGAGAGGGCCACTTGGGGATCGCTCCTGCACTGGAGGTCGGATCCTTCAGGTCCTGGGGGCTGCGGATGCAGTGCCTTTACCAGGTGTCGGGTCTTTGAAGCAGGCAATCGCGGTCAGGGGGAGCCTCGGGATTCCCTCTGCAGGCGTCGCTGTGGGGGCTCAGGGGGGTCAACTCTGGCTACTCACAGTCTCGTAGTTGCCGGGGAGTCCTCCCTGTGGAGTTAGTTCTCCACAAGTCGAGCCGGGGGCATCGGGTGCAGAGTGCAAAGTCTCACGCTTCCGGCGGGAAACGTGTGTTATTTCAAAGTTGCTTCTTTGTTGCAAAGTTGCAGTCTTTGGTGAACAGAGCCGCTGTCCTCAGGAGTTCTTGGTCCTTCTAGATGCAGGGTAGTCCTCTGAGGCTTCAGAGGTTGCTGGACCCTGGGAACGTGTCGCTGGAGCAGTGTCTTTAGAAGTGGGGAGACAGGCCGGCAGAGCTGGGGCCAAAGCAGTTGGTGTCTCCATCATCTCTGCAGGTTTTCAGTTCAGCAGTCCTCTTCTTCTTATGTTGCAGGAATCTGAGTTCCTGGGTTCTGGGGAGCCCTTAAATACTAAATTTAAGGGTGTGTTTAGGTCTGGGGGGTTAGTAGCCAATGGCTTCTAGCCCTGAGGGTGGCTACACCCTCTTTGTGCCTCCTCCCTGAAGGGAGGGGGGCACATTCCTATCCCTATTGGTGGAATCCTCCATGTGCAAGATGGAGGATTTCTAAAAGTCAGAGTCTCCTCAGCTCAGGATGCCTTAGGGGCTGTCCTGACTGGCCAGTGACTCCTCCTTGCTTTTCTCATTATCTCCTCCGTCCTTGCCGCCAAAAGTGGGGCCGTGGCCGGAGGGGGCGGGCAACTCCACTAGCTGGAGTGCCCTGGGGTGCAGTAACAAAGGGGGTGAGAGCCTTTGAGGCTCACCACCAGGTGTTACAGTTCCTGCATTGGGAGGTGATAAGCATCTCCACCCAGTACAGGCTTTGTTACTAGCCACAGAGTGACAAAGGCACTCTCCCCATGTGGCCAGCAACATGCCTGGTGTGTGGCAGGCTGCTAGAACCAGTCAGCCTACACGGGTAGTCGGTTAAGGTTTCAGGGGGCACCTCTGGGGTGTATGTTACAATAAAATGTACACTGGCATCAGTGTGCATTTATTGTGCTGAGAAGTTTGATAACAAACTTCACAGTTTTCAGTGTAGCCATTATGGTGCTGTGGAGTTCGTGCATGACAGACTCCTAGACCATATACTCTTATGGCTACCCTGCACTTACAATGTCTAAGGTTTTACTTAGACACTGTAGGGGCATAGTGCTCATGCACTTATGCCCTTGCCTATGGTATAGTGCACCCTGCCTTAGGGCTGTAAGGCCTGCTAGAGGGGTGACTTATCTATACCTGTAGGCAGTGTGAGGTTGGCATGGAACCCTGAGGGGAGTGCCATGTCGACTTAGTCGTTTTGTCCTCACTAGCACACACAAGCTGGCAAGCAGTGTGTCTGTGCTGAGTGGGGGGTCCCCAGGGTGGCATAAGATATGCTGCAGCCCTTAGAGACCTTCCCTGGCATCAGGGCCCTTGGTACCAGGGTGTAGGAAGTTGGCTCTGTATGCACTATTTCAAAGTAAGGAATAGTATGCACAGAGTCCAAGGGTTCCCCTTAGAGGTAAGATAGTGGCAAAAAGAGATAATTCTAATGCTCTATTTTGTGGTAGTGTGGTCGAGCAGTGGGCTTATCAAAGGAGTAGTGTTAAGCATTTGTTGTACATACACACAGGAAATAAATGAGGAACACACACTCGGAGACAATTCCAAGCCATTAGGTTTTTGTATAGAAAAATATATTTTCTTAGTTTATTTTAAGAACCACAGGTTCAAATTCTACATGTAATATCTCATTTGAAAGGTATTGCAGGTAAGTACTTTAGGAACTTTGAATAATCACAATAGCATATATACTTTTTACATAAAACACATATAGCTATTTTAAAAGTGGACAGTGCAATTTTCACAGTTCCTGGGGGAGGTAAAGTAATGTTAGTTCTTGCAGGTAATTAAACCACCTACAGGGTTCAGATTGGGGTCCAAAGTAGCCCACCGTTGGGGGTTCAGAGCCACCCCAAAGTCACCACACCAGCAGCTCAGGGCCGGTCAGGTGTAGAGTTCAAAGAGGTGCCCAAGACACATAGGCGTCAATGGACAAGGGGGTGCCCCTGCCAGCAGGTAAGTACCCGCGTCTTCGAAGGGCAGACCAGGGGGGTTTTGTAGGGCACCGGGGGGGACACAAGTCCACACAAAAAGTACACCCTCAGCAGCGCGGGGGCGGCCGGGTGCAGTGTGCAAACAAGCGTCAGGTTTGTAATAGGAATCAATGGGAGACCAAGGGGTCTCTTCAGCGGTGCAGGCAGGCAAGGGGGGGGCTCCTCGGGGTAGCCACCACCTGGGCAAGGGAGAGGGCCTCCTGGGGGTCACTCCTGCACTTGAGTTCCGATCCTTCAGGTCCTGGGGGCTGCGGGTGCAGGGTCTTTTTCAGGCGTCGGGATTTTAGAGTCGGGTAGTCGCGGTCAGGGGGAGCCTCGGGATTCCCTCTGCAGGCGTCGCTGTGGGGGCTCAGGGGGGACAACTTTGGTTACTCACAGTCTTGGAGTCGCCGGAGGGTCCTCCCTGAGGTGGTGTTTCTTCACCAGTCGAGTCGGGGTCGCCGGGTGCAGTGTTGCAAGTCTCACGCTTCTTGCAGGGGTCTTTAAATCTGCTCCTCTGGAAACAAAGTTGCAGTCTTTGTTGAACAGGGCCGCTGTTCTCGGGAGTTTCTTGGTCTTTTGGAAGCAGGGCAGTCCTCGGAGGATTCAGAGGTCGCTGGTCCTGGGGAAAGCGTCGCTGGAGCAGTTTTCTTCTGAAGGCGGGAGACAGGCCGGTAGGACTGGGGCCAAAGCAGTTGGTGTCTCCGTCTTCTCTGCAGGGGGTTTTCAGCTCAGCAGTCCTCTTCTTCTTAAGTTGCAGGAAGAAAATAAGTTACTTACCTGTAACTGTAGTTCTCCAGTATTGGAATCTTTCATAGATTCACATGCTTGAATCATTCCCCGTCGTCGAGATGGGAGTCCCGGTATAATTTTCATAAGTAATGTTAAAACATATTGAAGAGAAAAAGGCCCTAGGCCTCTTCAATTTGATAGTCTATCAGAGTCATTTTGTGAAAAAGGACCAAACTTGATCCTCCACCAATCAGGCGACAGCACCCTTCAGAACCTCCTGAGAGAAGCTCTAGCACCTCAGATTTTCCACGCACAAGTGCGTATATTATGTTGAGTATATGTACAACTAGAAAGAAAGAGGTGAAGTGAGCTTCTCCGGGGAGGTGGGTGGGTCGCGTGTGAATCTATGAAAGATTCCAATACTGGAGAATGAAAATGTCACTTACCCAGTGTACATCTGTTCGTGGCATCAGTCGCAGTAGATTCGCATGTTCTGCAATAGCTCGCCATCTGGTGTTGGGCCGGAGTGTTACAAGTTGTTTTTCTTCGAAGAAGTCTTTCGAGTCACGGGACCGAGTGACTCCTCCTTTTGTCTCCATTGCGCATGGGCGTCGACTCCATCCTCGATTGTTTTTCCCCGCAGAGGGTGAGGTAGGAGTTGAATTGTAGTAATAGTGCCCATGCAATGGAGTGACTAAGTATGCACTTATTTAAGGTTGAGATGATACATATATAAATAATTGAAGGTAACTTCCAAACTGCTACAGGCTCCCGGGGAGGCGGGTGGGCACATGCGAATCTACTGCGACTGATGCCACGAACAGATGTACACTGGGTAAGTGACATTTTCAGTTCGATGGCATCTGTCGCTGTAGATACGCATGTTCTGCATAGACTAGTAAGCAGTTATTTCCCCAAAAGCGGTGGATCAGCCTGTAGGAGTGGAAGTAGTCTGAAATAATGTCCTTAATACGGCTTGACCTACGGTGGCTTGTTGTGCGGATAACACGTCTACACAGTAGTGCTTGGTGAATGTGTGAGGCGTAGACCATGTGGCTGCCTTACATATTTCTTGCATTGGGATGTTTCCTAGAAAGGCCATGGTAGCACCTTTCTTTCTGGTTGAGTGTGCCCTTGGTGTAATGGGCAGCTGTCGTTTAGCTTTAAGGTAGCAGATTTGGATGCATTTAACTATCCATCTGGCTATACCTTGTTTTGAAATTGGGTTTCCTGCATGAGGTTTTTGAAATGCAATAAAGAGTTGTTTAGTCTTTCTGATGTTCTTTGTTCTGTCAATGTAATACATTAATGCTCTTTTGACATCTAATGTATGTAGTGCCCTTTCAGCTACGGTATCTGGCTGTGGAAAGAACACCGGAAGTTCCACTGTTTGATTTAGATGGAACGGTGAAATAACCTTTGGCAAAAATTTAGGATTGGTCCTTAGGACGACTTTATTTTTGTGTAGTTGTATAAAAGGTTCCTGTATAGTAAACGCCTGAATCTCGCTTACTCTTCTCAGGGAAGTAATGGCGATGAGAAATGCCACCTTCCAGGTTAGGAACTGTATGTCGCAGGAGTGCATGGGTTCAAAAGGTGGACCCATAAGTCTAGTTAGGACAACATTTAGGTTCCATGAAGGAACAGGTAGTGTTCTTGGTGGTATAATTCTCCTAAGGCCCTCCATGAATGCTTTAATGACTGGTATTTTATATAGGGAAGTTGAATAGGTAGTCTGCAGGTATGCAGATATTGCTGCAAGGTGAATCTTAATGGAAGAGAAAGCTAGGTTAGATTTTTGTAAGTGAAGCAAGTAACCCACTACATGTTCTGGAGTTGTGTGTAATGGTTGTATTTGATTAATATGGCAGTAGCAAACAAACCTCTTCCATTTACTTGCATAGCAGTGCCTGGTGGATGGCCTTCTTGCTTGTTTTATGACTTCCATACATTCTTGGGTAAGTTGTAAGTGCCCGAATTCTAGGATTTCAGGAGCCAGATTGCTAGATTCAGCGATGCTGGATCTGGGTGTCTGATCCTTTGGTTGTGCTGTGTCAACAGATCTGGCCTGTTGGGCAATTTGATGCAGGGTACCACTGATAGGTCTAGCAGCGTTGTGTACCAGGGTTGCCTTGCCCAAGTTGGTGCTATCAATATGAGTTTGAGTTTGCTTTGAGTGAGTTTGTTTACCAGGTAAGGAAGGAGAGGGAGAGGAGGAAAAGCGTAAGCAAATATCCCTGACCAGTTCATCCATAGGGCATTGCCTTGGGATTGTTTGTGTGGGTATCTGGATGCGAAGTTTTGGCATTTTGCGTTCTCCCTTGTCGCAAACAAGTCTATCTGAGGTGTTCCCCAGAGTTTGAAATAAGTGTTCAGTATTTGGGGGTGAATTTCCCATTCGTGGACCTGTTGGTGATCTCGAGAGAGATTGTCTGCGAGTTGATTTTGTATCCCTGGTATAAACTGTGCAATTAGGCGAATTTGGTTGTGAATTGCCCAATGCCAAATTTTTTGTGCTAACATGCTTAACTGCGTGGAGTGCGTCCCTCCCTGCTTGTTTAGATAATACATTGTTGTCATGTTGTCTGTTTTGACGAGAATGTATTTGTGAACTATTATTGGTTGGAAAGCTTTTAGTGCTTGAAAAACTGCAAGAAGTTCTAGGTGATTGATATGCAGTTTTGTTTGATGTACGTTCCATTGTCCTTGTATGCTGTGTTGATCGAGGTGTGCTCCCCACCCTGTCATGGAAGCATCTGTTGTTATTACGTATTGTGGCACTGGGTCTTGGAAAGGCCGCCCCTTGTTTAAATTTATGTTGTTCCACCACAGAAGCGAGAGGTAAGTTTGGCGGTCTATTAACACCAGATCTAGAAGGTGACCCTGTGCTTGAGACCACTGTGATGCTAGGCATTGTTGTAAGGGCCTCATGTGCAGTCTTGCGTTTGGGACAATGGCTATGCATGATGACATCATGCCTAGGAGTTGTAATACCATCTTTGCTTGTATCTTTTGTGTTGGATACATGCGTTGTATGATGGTGTTGAAATTTTGAATTCTTTGTGGACTTGGAGTGGCTACTCCTTTTGATGTGTCTATTATGGCTCCCAGGTATTGTTGTACCTTGCGTGGCCGAATTTTGGATTTTGTGAAATTGACGGTGAACCCTAGTTTGAAGAGGGTTTGTATGATATGATTTGTGTGATTTGAGCACTCTATTAACGAATGGCCCTTGATTAGCCAGTCGTCTAGATATGGGAACACATGTATTTGCTGCCTTCTGATGTGTGCAGCGACTACCGCTAGACATTTGGTAAAGACTCTTGGTGCGGTTGTTAATCCGAAAGGCAGTACCTTGAATTGGTAATGTATTCCTTTGAATACAAACCTTAGGTATTTCCTGTGCGATGGGTGAATTGGTATATGGAAATAAGCATCCTTGAGGTCTAAAGTTGCCATGTAGTCGTGCAGCTTTAGCAATGGCAATACTTCTTGTAGTGTGACCATGTGGAAGTGGTCTGATTTGATGAAAGTGTTGACTACTCTGAGGTCTAGGATTGGTCTCAGTGTTTTGTCCTTCTTTGGTATCAGAAAGTACAGTGAGTAAACTCCTGTGTTTATTTGTGTGTTTGGCACTAATTCGATTGCATTCTTTTGCAATAGTGCCTGCACTTGTATCTCTAGGAGATTGGAATGGTGTGTTGTTAAATTTTGTGCTTTTGGTGGTATGTTTGGAGGGAACTGTAGAAATTCTATGCAGTAACCATGTTGGATAATTGCTAGAACCCAAGTGTCTGTAGTGATTTTCTCCCATGCTCTGTAATAATGACCTATTCGTCCCCCCACTGGTGTTGTGTGGAGGGGGTGAGTGACATGTGAGTCACTGTTTAGTAGTAGGGGTTTTGGGGCTTTGGAATCTTCCTCTATTTCTAGGGAATTGCCCTCCTCTATATTGTCCCCGAAAACCTCCTCTATACTGTCCTTGGTAACTGGACGGTGTGGCTTGTGAGGTGCTGGCTTGTGTGCTTTGACCTCGAAACCCCCCTCGAAAGGGCGTTTTACGGAATGAGCTGTAATTCCCTCTGCTCTGCGGGGAGTAGAGTGCGCCCATGGCTTTGGCAGTGTCCGTATCTTTTTTGAGTTTCTCAATCGCTGTGTCCACTTCTGGACCGAACAGTTCTTTTTCATTAAAAGGCATATTGAGAACTGCTTGTTGAATCTCTGGTTTAAATCCAGACGTTCGGAGCCATGCATGCCTTCTGATAGTTACAGATGTATTAATTGTCCGTGCAGCTGTATCTGCAGCGTCCATGGAGGAGCGGATCTGGTTGTTGGAGATGGCTTGTCCCTCCTCAACCACTTGTTTTGCCCTATTTTGGAAGTCTTTGGGCAGATGTTCAATGAGATGTTGCATCTCGTCCCAGTGGGCTCTGTCATAGCGCGCAAGTAGTGCCTGGGAGTTCGCGATGCGCCACTGGTTTGCAGCTTGTGCTGCGACTCTTTTACCAGCTGCATCAAACTTGCGGCTTTCTTTATCTGGGGGTGGTGCATCTCCAGATGTGTGAGAGTTGGCCCTTTTCCTAGCTGCTCCTACAACAACAGAGTCTGGTGGCAGCTGTGTTGTGATGAAAGCCGGGTCTGTAGGAGGCGGCTTATACTTTTTTTCCACCCTTGGTGTGATTGCCCTACTTTTGACCGGGTCCTTAAATATGTCTTTTGCGTGCCGGAGCATACCAGGGAGCATAGGCAGGCTTTGGTAGGAGCTGTGGGTGGAGGAGAGTGTGTTGAACAAGAAATCATCCTCGACCTGTTCTGAGTGGAGGCTTACGTTGTGAAATTGTGCTGCTCTAGCCACCACCTGAGAGTACGCGGTGCTGTCTTCTGGTGGAGATGGTTTTGTAGGGTATGCCTCTGGGCTGTTATCTGACACTGGGGCGTCGTATAGGTCCCATGCGTCCTGGTCTTGGTCACCCTGGCTCATGGTGGTGTGAGCTGGGGAGTGTGATGGCGTTTGTGCTGGTGAAACGTTAATCACGGGCGGAGGAGAGGGTGGTGGTGTAACTCTTTTCACCACTTTTTGTTGTGGTGCTTGTTCCGTCTGGAACTCCAACCTTCTCTTTCTCCTAATGGGGGGAAGGGTGCTTATTTTTCCTGTCCCCTGCTGAATGAAGATACGCTTTTGCGTATGGTCCGCATCAGTTGCTTGTAGCTCTTCCTCAAACCTATGCTTCTGCATTTGGGAGGTTAGCGAGTGCTCTTCTGTATAAGAGCCTGAAGCTGGGTCGCTTGCAGTTTGTTTCGGCGTCGAAACTTTGTCTGCGTGTTTTTTCGGCTCCGAGGTGACTTTTTTCCTTTTCGGGGCCGAAACCTCTCGGCGTCGATCTGTTTCGGTGCCGCTGTCTCGGCGTCGAGCCGTGTCCACACCGGCATCTCGGTGTCGAGGCTTGTCTCCAGCACTTTCTCGGTCCCGAGAAGGCTGCGTGCCGGTGTCTCGACCGGAGTCGGACGATCTCGGCACTGTTTGGGCCTTTTTCGGTGCCGACGGTCGGTCACCGATTTTATGGGTTGAGCCATGGCCTGGTGGCAGTGGCGTCCCCTGGGCCTTGTAAATGTTTCTTTGTGTGGTTTTCGACGTCTTACTCACGGTTTGTGTATCGTCGAATCCTTCGGAGTCTGAGTCTTGGATCGAGAAGGTACCTTCCTCTTCCTGTTCCTCGAACTCCCGTCGGGCTGTCGGTGCGGACGCCATTTGAAGTCTTCTGGCTCGACGGTCTCGGAGTGTTTTTCGGGACCGGAACGCACGACAGGCCTCGCAGGTGTGTTCGCTGTGCTCAGGTGACAGGCACAGGTTGCAGACCAAGTGTTGGTCTGTGTAGGGGTATTTATTGTGGCATTTGGGGCAGAAACGGAACGGGGTCCGTTCCATCGGCGTTCTTCAGCACGCGGTCGGGCCGACCAGGCCCCGACGGAGGATCGAAAAATTACCCCGAAGGGCACCGGAGCTCTTCGATCTTCGATGCGGTGTTGAATGTAAGTATGCCGATCCCGAACGCAACAATACCGACGAAAATCTTCCGAAATTAACTATTTTTTCTGTTCCGAAACTCGGAGCGACAGGAACACGTCCGAACCCGATGGCGGAAAAAAAACAATCGAGGATGGAGTCGACGCCCATGCGCAATGGAGACAAAAGGAGGAGTCACTCGGTCCCGTGACTCGAAAGACTTCTTCGAAGAAAAACAACTTGTAACACTCCGGCCCAACACCAGATGGCGAGCTATTGCAGAACATGCGTATCTACAGCGACAGATGCCATCGAACCTACAGTTACAGGTGAGTAACTTATTTTCTTACTCCAGTATTGGAACTTTCATAGATTCACATGCTTGAATCAGAGTAGAAAGCAATAACTATGCACATTGTAAAATGACAACCCCTTTAATAAACAGGTTATCTTAGACCACAAAGCCTTCTTACCATCATGTATAAATTGATGAAGTATATGAGTGTACTGACATATGTCCCTACATATATATCTATATATACATATATACACACATCTACCTATACACACGTATATATACATAAATGTAAGTATCTCTATCTCTAATATATATAGGGATATTCCTGTGAAGATACATGATGAAATTTAAATAACAAACCAGTATTAAAACAAAAGACACTAATGTAACCTGATCAATATCTGACAACCCGCTTACTTACGGGATTAGGATAGTGTTCTCTTATCTTTAGATACATTTCTTTTCTTTTTTTTTTTTCTTCTCAATGTGCATACCTTTTCTAGGATGGAGGGATGTAGGAGAAATGGCTCACCTTCACCTGAAGAGATTCCTGAGAACCGCTTGGCCCACTGCTACCTCTCTGTGCGAGAGGGACTGCAAGCAATAGTGCTTAGTAAAGGTATGACAGCTCTTCCATGTTGCTGCCCTACATATGTCTTGTAGTGGCACTCCGGCAAACAGTGCCGCTGACAATGATACTTTTCTTGTCGAGTGAGCATGCACAGATGACTGCAAAGGTTTGCCCGCTGCCGGATGGCAGAAGCGAATAGCAGAGGCGATCCATCTAGAAATACTCTGCTTGGATAGCGGGTACCCCTTCCTAGGGGCACTGTACGCCACAAATAGCTGATTAGAGCGGCGAAAAGCTTTTGTCCTGTCCAAATAAAATTGAACGCATCTTTTCACGTCTAGAGAGTGTAATGCTCTCTCCGCTGGAGTAGATGGATGAGGGAAAAAAGACTTGAAGACCAAAGGTTCGTTAATGTGAAAGTCTGACGGAACCTTTGGAATAAAATGCGGGTTAGTGCGCATTGGTAGTCTATCTTGTTTAAGCTGTAGGAATGGCTCTTGGATGGAGAGCGCTTGTACCTCACTGACCTGCCTAGCTGATGTAAGAGCTATCAATAAGGCAACCTTCCACGATAAATGTTTGAGGGAAGCACAGTGGATTGGTTCAAAAGGATGCTTCATCAGTTGTGCCAAAACAATGTTCAAATTCCACGAAAGAGGTGGAGGTCTGAAAGGAGGGTAAACCCTGAACAGCCCCTTTAGAAATCTCTTAATCAGCCGAGAAGAGAAGAGCGAGGGTGTCTCATCTGAACGTCTGTATGCAGCTATGGCTGCTACATGAACTTTAATGGACGAGTGTGCTAGGCCTGATCGAGCTAACTCTAAAAGATATGGCAAAATCTCTTCTGGTGGTGAAAGAAAAGGGTCGATTTGATGCTGATGACACCAGGCACAGAATCTCTTCCATTTACACTGATACACCTTGTTAGTGCTATCCGCTCTGGCCTGTGACAAAATATTTCTGCAGTCCTGCAGGATATTCAAATGCGCAAATTCTCTGTGGTGAGGAGCCATGCCGCTAACCGCATTGACTGCGGATCGGGGTGTCGAACTTGCCCGTTGTTCATGGTTAGTAAATGAGGTAACGGCTCCAGCGGAATATGAGGTTTGACTGAGAGAATGAGGAGCTCTGTGAACCAATGTTGGCGCGGCCAGTACGGGGCTATCAGTATGAGAGTGCACGGTTCTGTTTTCATCTTCGTGAGGACCCTTGGGATCAACGGAATGGGAGGAAAGGTGTAAGCAAAGATGTCTGACCAGACTATCGAAAACGCATTCCCCCAAGATCCCTTTTAGTGATGCCAACTTGCGAAGAACTGGCATTTGGCGTGGTCCTTCTTCGCAAACAGATCTACTGTTGGTGTTCCCCACTGGGAAAAAATCTGGGTTAGTACCGTCTGGTCTAGTTCCAACTCGTGGCAGTCCGATTTCTGCCTGCTGAGTGCATCTTCTGCCTTGTTGTTTATTCCCGGCAAGTGCACCGCCGATAGTGTGACGCCTTGCTGCGAGGCCCAGTTCCAGATCGCTTGGGCTTCCCTGGAGAGGGTGAGAGATCTTGTACCTCCTTGTTTGTTGAGATAGTGCATCGTAGTGGTGTTGTCCGTTCTTATCACCACTCGCGATCCATAGATTCTTGGGAGAAACGCTTGTAAGGCGAGGTGCACTGCCCTGAGTTCTAGCCAATTGATATGCCTTTATGCCAGATGAGTTGGCCATCTGCCACTTACTTTCAGGTCCTGTAATACTGCGCCCCAGCCTACCAGTGAGGCATCTGTTATGGTCCACGGAGCTGGCTGTTGCATAAACGAGAGACCGATTGAGAGATGATGCTTTTGAAACCACCACTTGAGGGTTTTGATCATTATCGGAGTAATTTGTATCTGGTCTTCGAAAGTTCCTGATACTTGAAGCCATTGACGGTTTAGCTGCTCCTGCAAGGGGCGCATCTTTAGCCGACACAGAGGGATCAGAGGTATGCATGAAGACATCATGCCCAATAGTGATTTGAAGAGACGGACTGTAACCTTTCGTCTCTTGTGTATGAAACTCCCTAGGGTTAGTAATCTTTGTTGTCTCTCTAACGTGGGACATGCGATGCCGGATTCCGTGTTCAGTTTTGCTCCCAGAAAAGTAATACTGCGGCCTGGTAGAGGGTTGGACTTCTCCCAGTTGATCGAGAATCAGAGATTGGTCAGTAAGGAAACGCACTTTCTTGTTGACTTGTGTGCTCCTGTGTAAGTCTTTTCCTTTATTACCCAGTCGTCTAAGTATGGAAAGACCTGGTGCTTCCTTCTCCTGAGAAAGGCTGCCACTGGTGCTAGGCATTTGGTAAATATTCTTGGGGCTGATTTGAGCCCGAAGGGAAGGACGCGATATTGATAATGGCTCCCGGCTACGGTAAATCTCAAATACTTTCTGTGGGCAGGGTGGATTGGTATGTGGAAGTATGCGTCCTTGAGGTCTAGCGATGACATAAAATCTCTTTGATTGAGACGCAGAAGGACGTCTTGCAGGCTGATCATTCGAAACGATTGCTTCTTTAGGTATACATTTAGTTGCCTTAAATCGAGGATCGGTCTCCAATCCTTCCACTTTTTTCGAATTATGAAGAACCTGGAATAAAATCCTGTTCCTCGTTGATCCCGCGGCACCTTCTCTATAGCTCCCTTGAGAAGGAGCTTGTAGACCTCTTCTTTGAGTTGAGGATATCTTGAAGGAGTCCTGCGGGGAGGGTTGGAGGGAGGTTTTTGGACAAATTCTAAAGTATGGCCCCGTTCCACTAATTGTAGGACCCACTTGTCTGACGTAATGGTTTGCCATTGACTGAGAAATAAGGAAATTCTTCCGCCCAGGGTGACAGGAGGAAGAATGGGCGTAGCTGGTGCCTCGAAAACATCAGGTTCTACGAGCTGAATCTTTAGCAGGGCGGGTTGAGCGTCCACGGCCTGCCGGTCTATTACAGGCTGGTTGAGTCGGTTGTCTTTGGGAAAAGTATGGCCGATATTGTTGTGAAAATGATGGATAGGAAGAGTATCTCTGTTGTTGATATCCCCCTCTGTAAGAGGGCTGGCCGCGCCCCCTAGGACGAAAGGACGATTTCCGATATTGCAGGGTCCCTAGTGACCTTGCAGTGTCCGTGTCCGTTTTAATTGACTGTAGGGCTTCGTCCACATGTTTCCCAAATAACGCTTGGCCATCAAAGGGTAAGTCTAGGATCTTATTCTGGACTTCTGGACGAAATGAGGTGGCTTTGAGCCAGCCCTGTCTTCTTAATACAGCAGCACCTGCAAGCTGTCTGAAAGCAGTGGTCGCTATATCCATTGCACAGTCTATAAGCTCTGCAGACGTGCGTTGACCCTCTTGTACAGACTTATTTGCCTCTGATTTTACGTCTTCCGGCAGTTGATTAATGAAAGGAGCAATATCCGCCCAAAGCGGTCTGTCGTATCGAGACAAAATAGCCAAGGAGTTGGCAGCTCTAAGCACTAGGCTGGCCATAGAAGAGAATCTTTTTCCTATGTTATCTAGCCTTCTACCCTCCTTATCTGGGGGCGCAGAAATCGGAGCAGAAGAATATTTTGATCTTCTTTGAGCCGCTTGAGCTACTACCGAATCTGGAGGAGGATGGCCTGTCAAGCATGTTGGGGCATCATCAGGAGCTTTGTATTTCTTATCCAGACGTGGTAAAACTGCTGTGACTGTTGCTGGATTAGTCATGACTTTAAGGCCTTCTTCCCACAAGTAGTTCACCATCGGGATGGAGCGCACAGACTTCTGGAAGGGCTCTTTAAAATCATAAAGGAAACAATCTGTTTGCTTCGTAGGTAGCAGTAATGCAAAACGCGTGGCTGCCCTCTCTAAGAGATTGTGAAAACCTCCAATGTTTTCAGGTGGGGTCTCCACCTTCGAATGAGAAGGAGAAGATGGAGCAGGAATAATATACTCGTCCCACTCTGAGTGAGTATCTATGAGCTCTCCTTCTTGATCTCCTTCTGAAATGTCAGTGTCTTGGGGAATTGTCATGTCTGGGGTGGCCACATCTGTGAGATGCAAAGACGTTGGTCTTTGATGTGGAGTAGAAGGACCAGAAATGGGCGATGGATGAGGCTGTTCTCCTTGTGGAGGAAACCTTCTGTTATAATCCACCAACATGGCTCTAAGGCCAGTAAGCAGGTCGGAAGGGATATACGTTCCCTGTTGATACTGCTGATGCTCCAAAGAAGCCTGGGGATCATAAGCTTCCTCATATTCCTCCTCTTCCTGATATTTTACATTCAATTCAGAGGGGCTGTGGGCTGTTCCAAAAGGCCCATCTTCATCTGAATCTTCATCTCCCTCCAAAAGATGTACTGGTACCAGGGAGGGTACACCTTACTAGGTGAAGTATTGATATTTTTCCCTCGTCGACAACGTGTAAACTGACTGTCGTAGACGGTGCCGTCGACGCTGGACGCACTGTTATTTTAATAGCAGCAAGCTTCGCTG
Organism: Pleurodeles waltl; assembly: GCF_031143425.1. NCBI lineage: Eukaryota > Metazoa > Chordata > Amphibia > Caudata > Salamandridae > Pleurodeles > Pleurodeles waltl. The sequence goes on along the minus strand of NC_090445.1, from coordinate 659,438,147 downwards.
ACAAGTCTACCGTCGACGGTAAAGCGGACACTGACATCAGCGCCGTCGACGATGACGAGGTGTAGACGGTCGTCGACGCTGAAGTCATCGTTGTAGTTCTCGTCGACGGTGGTGTACTCATCGACGATGTCGCTGACGGAGCCGTGGACGATGGAAAACCTAAAGTAGCTGGAGTCGTCGGCAATGCGCCCACCGACGGTGCCATCGACGGGGAATCAGTCGACGAGGCCTTTTTTCCAGTCACAGAAGATGGCTTTTTGAAAGGCACAGATGGTGGAACAGATGAGGATTTCCTGTGCCTCTCAGAACTGGAAGAATGTCTTTTCCCCTCTTTACTTGAGAGTTTAGTTGGGGAAGAAGATGGGCTGCGACCCTTATAAGACCCTGAGGCAGTCTTTTTGAGGGCTTTCCTTGAGGTTTGTGAGGGAGATCTAGAGCGTGATCTTGCCCTTTTAGTTGATCTCTTGGATGTTGATGATTCCTCACTCTCAGAATCAGAAACTGGATCCTTCCTAGGTTTCAGTTTCTGCAGCCATATTAATAATCTGCCTTCTCTATCCTTTAAGGTCTTAGAAGAAAAAGTACGGCAAATCTTACAGTCCTTGGCAGAATGGTCTGGATAGAGGCAGTAAATGCAATCTTGATGAGGATCTTCAGAATGAAGTCTTTTCTTCCCACAAGTCTTGCAGTCTCTAAAGAGACTTTTCTTTTCCTTGTCAGACATAGTTGAAAAATAGCTGACAAATCCAAATAAATGAGTTTCTCTGAGAGAAAAAGAGCTGAATAAAGGTGTGAAAACAGAGCAGAGCTCTGAGGAGACTCCCTAGCACGACGTGCGGTAGAAAATCTGAGGTGCTAGAGCTTCTCTCAGGAGGTTCTGAAGGGTGCTGTCGCCTGATTGGTGGAGGATCAAGTTTGGTCCTTTTTCACAAAATGACTCTGATAGACTATCAAATTGAAGAGGCCTAGGGCCTTTTTCTCTTCAATATGTTTTAACATTACTTATGAAAATTATACCGGGACTCCCATCTCGACGATGGGGAATGATTCAAGCATCTGAATCTATGAAAGTTCCAATACTGGAGTAATCTAAATTCTTAGGTTCAGGGGAGCCCTTAAATACTAAATTTAAGGGCGTGTTTAGGTCTGGGGGGTTAGTAGCCAATGGCTACTAGCCCTGAGGGTGGGTACACCCTCTTTGTGCCTCCTCCCAAGGGGAGGGGGTCACATTCCTATCCCTATTGGGGGAATCCTCCATCTGCAAGATGGAGGATTTCTAAAAGTTAGAGTCACTTCAGCTCAGGACACCTTGGGGGCTGTCCTGACTGGCCAGTGACTCCTTGTTATTCTCATTATTTCCTCCGGCCTTGCTGCCAAAAGTGGGGCCGTGGCCGGAGGGGGCGGGCAACTCCACTAGCTGGAGTGCCCTGTGGTGCTGGAACAAAGGGGGTGAGCCTTTGAGGCTCACCGCCAGGTGTTACAGCTCCTGTCTGGGGGAGGTGACAGCATCTCCACCCAGTGCAGGCTTTGTTACTGGCCACAGAGTGACAAAGGCACTCTCCCCATGTGGCCAGCAACATGTCTCGAGTGTGGCAGGCTGCTAAAACCAGTCAGCCTACACGGGTAGTTGGTTAAGGTTTTAGGGGACACCTCTAAGGTGCCCTCTGGGGTGTATTTTACAATAAAATGTACACTGGCATCAGTGTGCATTTATTGTGCGGAGAAGTTTGATACCAAACTTCCCAGTTTTCAGTGTAGCCATTATGGTGCTGTGGAGTTCGTGTTTGACAGACTCCCAGACCATATACTCTTATGGCTACCCTGCACTTACAATGTCTAAGGTTTGGCTTAGACACTGTAGGGTCACAGTGCTCATGCACGGGTGCCCTCACCTATGGTATAGTGCACCCTGCCTTAGGGCTGTAAGGCCTGCTAGAGGGGTGACGTATCTATACTGCATAGGCAGTGTGAGGTTGGCATGGCACCCTGAGGGGAGTGCCATGTCGACTTACTCATTTTGTTCTCACCAGCACACACAAGCTGGCAAGCAGTGTGTCTGTGCTGAGTGAGGGGTCCCCAGGGTGGCATAAGACATGCTGCAGCCCTCCGAGACCTTCCCTGGCATCAGGGCCCTTGGTACCAGGGGTACCAGTTACAAGGGACTTACCTGGATGCCAGGGTGTGCCAATTGTGTAAAACAAAAGTACAGGTTAGAGAAAGAACACTGGTGCTGGGGCCTGGTTAGCAGGCCTCAGCACACTCAATTCAAAACATAGCATCAGCAGAGGCAAAAAGTCAGGGGGTAACCATGCCAAGGAGGCATTTCCTTACAACATCTCTCTCTTCAAATGAGGGGACTGTAACTGGCTTAGACTTCTCATCGAGCAACTACTATCTCCAGACAGTGGCAATCGAATCTTTAAGAAGGATGGCATTTTGCTTTTTCTGTTGTTGGAAAATGCTCTACTCATAGTACTCCCCAGTGATGGAAAACTGTTTGCCAGGGACTGTTAATTACAATTCACGAGAGCGGTTTGTTTGTTTGCTTGTATGAGTGAGTGTTTTCTATCTCTGGGACACGGTTTGTTACCAGGTGCTGTTTCCTGCGAAGAGCTACCTGCTTATACGATGTGCTGACTTCAGCAGGGTTTCAGAAAACTCAGCCCCCCTCACCCCGACTTGTTCAGATAAAACACTGCAGTTGTGCTTCCCTTTCAGGATTTGTACTATCTTGTTCTGAATCTGGGAACTCATTTTTAGTTGGACACCTCCTGAGCAAAACCCAGACCCATGAGTACCCACAAGTGAACAATCTGCTATGATCCCTCTACCTTATCAACAGTATTTCCAAGGAGGAGATAACCTTAATTTTGATCCTTGTTCCTATCTATCCCATACTCTACCCTCAATCCATAAATACTCCCTGCCAATACTGGATGCCACTGGAGGATTCTTTGGCAAGCAGTGATGGCCAATGTTCATGTATGACACTCAGGGTGGTGTGTGAGGTAATTTCTTACAATTATTTGTAATTTTCGTATTTGTCTGATGTCGCACAGGGACTCAAGAGTCACCCCTCCCTCCCCCCATAGTTAGGGTATTTCCCAGGCATGGACCCTGTTTCTTATGTCCAGCTTGCTTTTTTGTAATTTTGCATGTTATCGTGGTCTGTGGTAGAGTGTACTGAACCACCTCTCATCGAACATATTCCCTCTGCTGAACCTGTGTAAGGAAATGCCTCCTTGGCATGGTTACCCCCTGACTTTTTGCCTTTGCTGATGCTAGGTTTTGAATTGAAAGTGTGTTGAGACCTGCTAACCAGGCCCCAGCACCAGTGTTCTTTCCCTAACCTGTACTTTTGATTCCACAATTGGCACACCCTGGCATCCAGATAAGTCCCTTGTAACTGGTACCTCTGGTACCAAGGGCCCTGATGCCAGGGAAGGTCTCTAAGGGCTGCAGCATGTATTATGCCACCCTAGAGACCCCTCACTCAGCACAGACACACTGCTTACCAGCTTGTGTGTGCTAGTGAGAACAAAATGAGTAAGTCGACATGGCACTCCCCTCAGGGTGCCATGCCAGCCTCTCACTGCCTATGCAGTATAGGTAAGACACCCCTCTAGCAGGCCTTACAGCCCTAAGGCAGGGTGCACTATACCATAGGTGAGGGTACCAGTGCATGAGCACTGTGCCCCTACAGTGTCTAAGCAAAACCTTAGACATTGTAAGTGCAGGGTAGCCATAAGAGTATATGGTCTGGGAGTCTGTTTTACACGAACTCCACAGCACCATAATGGCTACACTGAAAACTGGGAAGTTTGGTATCAAACTTCTCAGCACAATAAATGCACACTGATGCCAGTGTACATTTTATTGTAAAATACACCACAGAGGGCACCTTAGAGGTGCCCCCTGAAACTTAACCGACTATCTGTGTAGGCTGACTGGTTCCAGCAGCCTGCCACACTAGAGACATGTTGCTGGCCCCATGGGGAGAGTGCCTTTGTCACTCTGAGGCCAGTAACAAAGCCTGCACTGGGTGGAGATGCTAACACCTCCCCCAGGCAGGAGCTGTAACACCTGGCGGTGAGCCTCAAAGGCTCACCCCTTTGTCACAGCACCGCAGGACACTCCAGCTTAGTGGAGTTGCCCGCCCCCTCCGGCCACGGCCCCCACTTTTGGCGGCAAGGCTGGAGGAAACAAAGAAAGCAACAAGGAGGAGTCACTGGCCAGTCAGGACAGCCCCTAAGGTGTCCTGAGCTGAAGTGACTAACTTTTAGAAATCCTCCATCTTGCAGATGGAGGATTCCCCCAATAGGATTAGGGAGGTGACCCCCTCCCCTTGGGAGGAGGCACAAAGAGGGTGTACTCACCCTCAGGGCTAGTAGCCATTGGCTACTAACCCCCCAGACCTAAACACGCCCTTAAATTTAGTATTTAAGGGCTCTCCCTGAACCTAGAAATTAGATTCCTGCAACTACAAGAAGAAGGACTGCTGAGCTGAAAGACCCCTGCAGAGGAAGACCAGAAGACACCAACTGCCTTGGCCCCAGACTTACCGGCCTGTCTCCTGCCTTCCAAAGAACCCTGCTCCAGCGACGCTTTCCAAGGGACCAGCGACCTCTGAATCCTCTGAGGACTGCCCTGCTTCGAAAAAGACAAGAAACTCCAGAGGACAGCGGCACTGCTCCAAAAGAACTGCAACTTTGTTACAAGGAGCAGATTTAAAGACCCCTGCAACTCCCCGCAAGAAGCGTGAGACTTGCAACATTGCACCCGCCGACCCAGACTCGACTGGTGGAGAACAACCAACTCAGGGAGGACCCTCCGGCGACTCTACGACTGTGAGTAACCAAAGTTGTCCCCCCTGAGCCCCCACAGAGACGCCTGCAGAGGGAATCCCCAGGCTCCCCCTGACCGCGACTGTCTGAACTCCATTTCCCGACGGCTGGAAAAGACCCTGCACCCGCAGCCCCCAGCCCCTAAAGAAACGGAACTTCTGTGCAGGAGTGACCCCCAGGAGGCCCTCTCCCTTGCCCAGGTGGTGGCTACCCCGAGGAGCCCCCCCCTTGCCTGCCTGCAACGCTGAAGAGATCCCTTGATCTCTCATTGACTTCCATTGAAAACCCGACGCGTGTTTGCACACTGCACCCGGCCGCCCCCGCACTGCTGAGGGTGTACTTTCTGTGCTGACTTGTGTCCCCCCCGGTGCCCTACAAAACCCCCCTGGTCTGCCCTCCGAAGACGCGGGAACTTACCTGCTGGCAGACTGGAACCGGGGCACCCCCTTCTCTCCATTGAAGCCTATGTGTTTTGGGCACCTCTTTGACCTTTGCACCTGACCGGCCCTGAGCTGCTGGTGTGATAACTTTGGGGTTGCTCTGAACCCCCAACGGTGGGCTACCTTGGACCAAAAACTGAAAACTGTAAATGACTTACTTACCTGTACAATGAGGCAAGAGATCCCAAACCTGGTGCCACTAGGAGAGTGGTAGTGCCTCAGGGTTTCAGAGAGTTTATTCTGACCTTAGCCCATGATATTCCCCTTGCTGGGCATTTGGGACAAACCAAGACGTGGGAGAGGTTAGTCAACCACTTCTACTGGCCCAATATGTCCCAGAAGGTTAAGGAGTTTTGCCTCTCCTGCCCCACCTGTCAAGCCAGTGGTAAGACAGGTGGGCATCCAAAGGCCCCCCTCATTCCACTTCCAGTGGTGGGGGTCCCCTTTGAAAGAGTGGGTGTGGACATAGTTGGTCCACTAGAACCTCCCACAGCCTCAGGAAATATGTACATCCTAGTAGTAGTGGATCATGCTACTAGGTATCCTGAAGCTATTCCCCTTAGGTCGACTACTGCCCCTGCAGTAGCCAAGGCCCTCATTGGTATCTTTACCAGAGTGGGTTTCCCTAAGGACGTGGTTTCTGACAGAGGTACCAACTTCATGTCAGCTTACCTAAAACACATGTGGAATGAGTGTGGAGTGACTTATAAATTCACTACACCATATCATCCACAAACTAATGGCCTTGTTGAGAAATTCAACAAGACATTAAAGGGCATGATCATGGGGCTCCCAGAAAAACTCAAAAGGAGATGGGATGTTGTAGGAAGTTGGCTCTGTATGTGCTATTTCAAAGTAAGGAATAGCATGCACAGAGTCCAAGGGTTCCCCTTAGAGGTAAAATAGTGGTAAAAAAAGATAATACTAATGCTCTATTTTGTGGTAGTGTGGTCGAGCAGTAGGCTTATCCAAGGAGTAGTGTTAAGCATTTGTTGTACATACACATAGACAATAAATGAGGTACACACTCTCAGAGACAAATCCAGCCAATAGGTTTTGTATAGAAAAATATCTTTTCTTAGTTTATTTTAAGAACCACAGGTTCAAATTTAACATGTAATATCTTGTTTGAAAGGTATTGCAGGTAAGTACATTAGGAACTTTGAATCATTTCAATTGCATGTATACTTTTCAAGTTATTCACAAATAGCTATTTTAAAAGTGCAATTTTCACAGTTCCTGGGGGAGGTAAGTGTTTGTTAGTTTTACCAGGTAAGTAAGACACTTACAGGGTTCAGTTCTTGGTCCAAGGTAGCCCACCGTTGGGGGTTCAGAGCAACCCCAAAGTTACCACACCAGCAGCTCAGGGCCGGTCAGGTGCAAAGGTCAAAGTGGTGCCCAAAACGCATAGGCTTCAATGGAGAGAAGGGGGTGCCCCGGTTCCAGTCTGCCAGCAGGTAAGTACCCACGTCTTCGGGGGGCAGACAAGGGGGGTTTTGTAGGGCACCGGGGGGGACACAAGCCCACACAGAAATTTCACCCTCAGCGGCGCGGGGGCGGCCGGGTGCAGTGTTAGAACAAGCGTCGGGTTCGCAATGGAAGTCAATGAGAGATCAAGGGATCTCTTCAGCGCGGCAGGCAGGCAAGGGGGGGCTTCCTCGGGGAAACCTCCACTTGGGCAAGGGAGAGGGACTCCTGGGGGTCACTTCTGCAGTGAAAGTCCGGTCCTTCAGGTCGTGGGGGCTGCGGGTGCAGGGTCTTTTCCAGGCGTCGGGACTTAGGTTTCAGAGAGTCGCGGTCAGGGGAAGCCTCGGGATTCCCTCTGCAGGCGGCGCTGTGGGGGCTCAGGGGGGACAGGTTTTGGTACTCACAGTCGTAGAGTAGTCCGGGGGTCCTCCCTGAGGTGTTGGTTCTCCACCAGCCGAGTCGGGGTCGCCGGGTGCAGTGTTGCAAGTCTCACGCTTCTTGCGGGGAGATTGCAGGGTTCTTTAAAGCTGCTCCTTTGGATAAAGTTGCAGTCTTTTTGGAGCAGGTCCGCTGTCCTCGGGAGTTTCTTGTCGTCGTCGAAGCAGGGCAGTCCTCAGAGGATTCAGAGGTCGCTGGTCCCTTTGGAAGGCGTCGCCGGAGCAGAGTTCTTTGGAAGGCAGGAGACAGGCCGGTGAGTTTCTGGAGCCAAGGCAGTTGTTGTCTTCTGGTCTTCCTCTGCAGGGGTTTTCAGCTAGGCAGTCCTTCTTGTTGCAGGAATCTAGTTTCTAGGTTCAGGGAGAGCCCTTAAATACTAAATTTAAGGGCGTGTTTAGGTCTGGGGGGTTAGTAGCCAATGGCTACTAGCCCTGAGGGTGAGTACACCCTCTTTGTGCCCCCTCCCAAGGGGAGGGGGTCACATCCCTAATCCTATTGGGGGAATCCTCCATCTGCAAGATGGAGGATTTCTAAAAGTTAGAGTCACCTCAGCTCAGGACACCTTAGGGGCTGTCCTGACTGGCCAGTGACTCCTCCTTGTTATTCTCATTATTTTCTCCGGCCTTGCCGCCAAAAGTGGGACATCAGTGTGCATTTATTGTGCTGAGAAGTTTGATACCAAACTTCCCAGTTTTCAGTGTAGCCATTATGGTGCTGTGGAGTTCGTGTAAAACAGACTCCCAGACCACATACTCTTATGGCTACCCTGCACTTACAATGTCTAAGGTTTTGCTTAGACACTGTAGGGGCACAGTGCTCATGCACTGGTACCCTCACCTATGGTATAGTGCACCCTGCCTTAGGGCTGTAAGGCCTGCTAGAGGGGTGTCTTACCTATACAGCATAGGCAGTGAGAGGCTGGCATGGCACCCTGAGGGGAGTGCCATGTCGACTTACTCATTTTGTTCTCACTAGCACACACAAGCTGGTAAGCAGTGTGTCTGTGCTGGGTGAGGGGTCTCTAGGGTGGCATAATACATGCTGCAGCCCTTAGAGACCTTCCCTGGCATCAGGGCCCTTGGTACCAGTTACAAGGGACTTATCTGGGTGCCAGGGTGTGCCAATTGTGGAATCAAAAGTACAGGTTAGGGAAAGAACACTGGTGCTGGGGCCTGGTTAGCAGCCCTCAGCACACTTTCAATTCAAAACATAGCATCAGCAAAGGCAAAAAGTCAGGGGGTAACCATGCCAAGGAGGCATTTCCTTACAGATGTCCTCCTGCCATGTCTGCTTTTTGCTTACAGAGAGGTGCCTCAGAAGGGAGTAGGATTCTCACCCTTTGAACTTCTGTTTGGCCACCCTGTAAGGGGACCACTTGCTCTTGTTAAAGAAGGCTGGGAGAGACCTCTTCATGAGCTTAAACAAGACATAGTGGACTATGTACTTGGCCTTCGCTCAAGGATGGCAGAGTACATGGAAAAGGCAAGTAAAAACCTTGAGGCCAGCCAACAACTCCAGAAGTTGTGGTATGACCAAAAGGCTGCACTGGTTGAATTCCAACCAGGGCAGAAAGTCTGGGTTCTGGAGCCTGTGGCCCCCAGGGCACTTCAGGACAAATGGAGTGGCCCTTACCCAGTACTAGAGAGGAAGAGTCAGGTCACCTACCTGGTGGACCTGGGCACAAGCAGGAGCCCCAAGAGGGTGATCCATGTGAACCGCCTGAAGCTCTTCCATGACAGGGCTGATGTAAATCTGTTAATGGTAACAGATGAGGACCAGGAAGCTGAGAGTGAGCCTCTCCCTGATCTCCTCTCATCAGACCCTAAAGATGGCTCAGTGGATGGGGTGATCTACTCAGACACCCTCTCTAGCCAACAGCAAGCTGACTGTAGAAAGGTCCTACAACAGTTTGCTGAACTCTTTTCCCTAACCCCTGGTCAGACACACCTGTGTACCCATGATGTGGACACAGGAGACAGCATGCCTGTCAAAAACAAAATATTTAGACAGTCTGATCAAGTTAAGGAAAGCATCAAGGTGGAAGTCCCCAAGATGCTGGAATTGGGAGTAATAGAGCACTCTGACAGCCCCTGGGCTAGCCCAGTGGTCTTAGTCCCCAAACCTCACACCAAAGATGGAAAGAGAGAGATGAGGTTTTGTGTGGACTACAGAGGTCTCAACTCAGTCACCAAGACAGATGCCCATCCCATTCCTAGAGCTGATGAGCTCATAGACAAATTAGGGGCTGTCAAATTCTTAAGTACCTTTGACTTAACAGCAGGGTACTGGCAAATCAGAATGGCCCCTGGAGCAAAAGAAAAGACAGCATTCTCCACACCTGATGGGCATTATCAGTTCACTGTTATGCCCTTTGGTTTAAAGAATGCCCCTGCCACCTTCCAAAGGTTGGTGAATCAAGTCCTTGCTGGGCTGGAATCCTTTAGTGCAGCTTATCTTGATGATATTGCTGTCTTCAGCTCCACCTGGCAGGATCACCTGGTCCACCTGAAGAAGGTTTTGAAGGCCCTGCAATCTGCAGGCCTCTCTATCAAGGCATCCAAATGCCAGATAGGGCAGGGAACTGTGGTTTACTTGGGACACCTTGTAGGTGGAGGCCAAGTTCAGCCACTCCAACCCACGATCCAGACTATTCTGGACTGGGTAGCTCCAAAAACCCAGACTCAAGTCAGGGCATTCCTTGGCTTGACTGGGTACTATAGGAGGTTTGTGAAGGGATATGGATCCATTGTGACAGCCCTCACAGAACTCACCTCCAAGAAAATGCCCAAGAAAGTAAACTGGACTGTAGAATGCCAACAGGCCTTTGACACCCTGAAGCAAGCTATGTGCACAGCACCAGTTCTAAAAGCTCCAGATTACTCCAAGCAATTCATTGTGCAAACAGATGCCTCTGAACATGGGATAGGGGCAGTTTTGTCCCAAACAAATGATGATGGCCTTGACCAGCCTGTTGCTTTCATTAGCAGGAGGTTACTCCCCAGGGAGCAGCGTTGGAGTGCCATTGAGAGGGAGGCCTTTGCTGTGGTTTGGTCCCTGAAGAAGCTGAGACCATACCTCTTTGGTACTCACTTCCTAGTTCAGACTGACCACAGACCTCTCAGATGGCTGATGCAAATGAAAGGTGAAAATCCTAAACTGTTGAGGTGGTCCATCTCCCTACAGGGAATGGACTTTATAGTGGAACACAGAGGTGGGACTGCCCATGCCAATGCAGATGGCCTTTCCAGGTTCTTCCACTTAGAAAATGAAGACTCTCTTGGGAAAGGTTAGTCTCATCCTCTTTCGTTTGGGGGGGGGGGGGGGGGGGGTTGTGTAAGGAAATGCCTCCTTGGCATGGTTACCCCTGACTTTTTGCCTTTGCTGATGCTATATTTTGAATTGAAAGTGTGCTGAGGCCTGCTAACCAGGCCCCAGCACCAGTGTTCTTTCCCTAACCTGTACTTTTGATTCCACAATTGGCACACCCTGGCATCCAGATAAGTCCCTTGTAACTGGTACCTCTGGTACCAAGGGCCCTGATGCCAGGGAAGGTCTCTAAGGGCTGCAGCATGTATTATGCCACCCTGGAGACCCCTCACTCAGCACAGACACACTGCTTACCAGCTTGTGTGTGCTAGTGAGAGCAAAATGAGTAAGTCGACATGGCACTCCCCTCAGGGTGCCATGCCAGCCTCTCACTGCCTATGCAGTATAGGTAAGACACCCCTCTAGCAGGCCTTACAGCCCTAAGGCAGGGTGCACTATACCATAGGTGAGGGTACCAGTGCATGAGCACTGTGCCCCTACAGTGTCTAAGCAAAACCTTAGACATTGTAAGTGCAGGGTAGCCATAAGAGAATATGGTCTGGGAGTCTGTTTTACACGAACTCCACAGCACCATAATGGCTAAACTGAAAACTGGGAAGTTTGGTATCAAACTTCTCAGCACAATAAATGCACACTGATGCCAGTGTACATTTTATTGTAAAATACACCACAGAGGGCACCTTAGAGGTGCCCCCTGAAACCTAACCGACTATCTGTGTAGGCTGACTGGTTCCAGCAGCCTGCCACACTAGAGACATGTTGCTGGCCCCATGGGGAGAGTGCCTTTGTCACTCTGAGGCCAGTAACAAAGCCTGCACTGGGTGGAGATGCTAACACCTCCCCCAGGCAGGAGCTGTAACACCTGGCGGTGAGCCTCAAAGGCTCACCCCTTTGTCACAGCACAGCAGGGCATTCCAGCTTAGTGGAGTTGCCCGCCCCCTCCGGCCACGGCCCCCACTTTTGGCGGCAAGGCTGGAGGGAACAAAGAAAGCAACAAGGAGGAGTCACTGGCCAGTCTGGACAGCCCCTAAGGTGTCCTGAGCTGAGGTGACTAACTTTTAGAAATCCTCCATCTTGCAGATGGAGGATTCCCCCAATAGGATTAGGGATGTGACCCCCTCCCCTTGGGAGGAGGCACAAAGAGAGTGTACTCACCCTCAGGGCTAGTAGCCATTGGCTACTAAACCCCCAGACCTAAACACGCCCTTAAATTTAGTATTTAAGGGCTCTCCCTGAACCTAGAAATTAGATTCCTGCAACTACAAGAAGAAGGACTGCTGGAGCTGAAAGACCCCTGCAGAGGAAGACCAGAAGACACCAACTGCCTTGGCCCCAGACTTACCGGCCTGTCTCCTGCCTTCCAAAGAACCCTGCTCCAGCGACGCTTTCCAAGGGACCAGCGACCTCTGAATCCTCAGAGGACTGCCCTGCTTCGAAAAAGACAAGAAACTCCAGAGGACAGCGGCACTGCTCCAAAAGAACTGCAACTTTGTTACAAGGAGCAGATTTAAAGACCCCTGCAACTCCCCGCAAGAAGCGTGAGACTTGCAACACTGCACCCGGCGACCCCGACTCGACTGGTGGAGAACAACCAACTCAGGGAGGACCCTCCGGCGACTCTACGACTGAGTAACCAAAGTTGTCCCCCCTGAGCCCCCACAGCGACGCCTGCAGAGGGAATCCCCAGGCTCCCCCTGACCGCGACTGTCTGAACTCCATTTCCCGACGGCTGGAAAAGACCCTGCACCCGCAGCCCCCAGCCCCTAAAGAAACGGAACTTCTGTGCAGGAGTGACCCCCAGGAGGCCCTCTCCCTTGCCCAGGTGGTGGCTATCCCGAGGAGCCCCCCCCTTGCCTGCCTGCGACGCTGAAGAGATCCCTTGATCTCTCATTGACTTCCATTGAAAACCCGACGCGTGTCTGCACACTGCACCCGGCCGCCCCCGTGCTGCTGAGGGTGTACTTTCTGTGCTGACTTGTGTCCCCCCCGGTGCCCTACAAAACCCCCCTGGTCTGCCCTCCGAAGACGCGGGTACTTACCTGCTGGCAGACTGGAACCGGGGCACCCCCTTCTCTCCATTGAAGCCTATGTGTTTTGGGCACCTCTTTGACCTTTGCACCTGACCGGCCCTGAGCTGCTGGTGTGATAACTTTGGGGTTGCTCTGAACCCCCAACGGTGGGCTACCTTGGACCAAAAACTGAAAACTGTAAGTGACTTACTTACCTGTGAAAACTAACAATAACTTACCTCCCCCAGGAACTGTGAAAATTGCACTAAGTGTCCACTTTTAAAACAGCTTATTGTGTTTTATGTGAAAAGTATACATGCTAAAGTAATGATTCAAAGTTCCTAGAGTACTTACCTGCAATACCTTTCAAATGAGCTATTACATGTAACATTTGAACCTGTGGTTCTTAAAATAAACTAAGAAAAGATATTTTTCTATAACAAAACCTATTGGCTGGATTTGTCTCTGAGTGTGTGTTCCTCATTTATTGCCTATGTGTATGTACAACAAATGCTTAACACTACTCCTTGGATAAGCCTACTGCTCGACCACACTACCACAAAATAGAGCATTAGTATTATCTCTTTTTACCACTATTTTACCTCTAAGGGGAACCCTTGGACTCTGTGCATGCTATTCCTTACTTTGAAATAGCACATACAGAGCCAACTTCCTACAACACCTATTAAGTAATTGTTTCAATGATAAACTGCATCAGCATCTGGTAGACCTAGGACCAATTTCTCCCCAAGAATTGGGAAAGAAGGCGGACAATTGGGTCAAGACTAGGGTGTCCAAAACTTCCACAGGGGGTGACCAAAAGAAAGGGGTCACAAAACCTCCCCAGGGGAAGGGTGGTGAGACAGCCACAAACAAAAATAGTAAAGAGTCTTCTACAGGCCCCCAAAAACCTGCACAGGAGGGTGGGCCCAGAGCCTCTTCACAAAACAATTTTGGGTACAAGGGTAAAAACTTTGATCCCAAAAAGGCCTGGTGTCGTAGCTGTAATCAGCCTGGACACCAAACTGGAGACAAGGCTTGTCCCTAGAAAAGTACCACTTCTAACTCCACTCCAGCTAACACTGGAATGGCTAGTCTCCAAGTGGGATCAACAGTGTGCCCAGAGCAAATCATGTGTCACACTGAAGCTACATTAGTCTCTGAGGGTGGGGTGGATTTAGCCACACTGGCTGCCTGGCCCCCTAACATGCAAAAATACAGGCAGCAGCTCTTAATTAGTGGGACAAGTGTAGAAGGCCTGAGGGATACAGGTGCCAGTGTCACAATGGTGACAGAGAAACTGGTTTCCCCTGGTCAATACCTGACTGGACAAACTTATCCAGTCACCAATGCTGACAATCAAACTAAAGTACATCCCATGGCAATGGTAACTTTAGAGTGGGGAGGGGTCAATGGCCTGAAACAGGTGGTGATCTCCTCAAATATCCCAGTAGACTGTTTGCTTGGAAATGACCTGGAGTCCTCAGCATGGGCTGAGGTAGAACTTAAAACCCATGCAGCCATGCTGGGTATCCCTGAACTGGTGTGTGTCAAGACAAGGGCACAGTGCAAGGCACAGGGTGAAAAAGTAGAGCTGGAGTCTGGAAAAAGGGCCCAGCCTACCAAGAGGAAAGGAAAGTCAGCTGGGAAACCAGCTGCAACACAACACCAAAAAGAGAACCTCTCTTCTCAGGAAGAAGTTCTGCCCTCTGAGGGAACTGAGCCTATGGAGTTGGAACCTTATCAGGTTGAGCTCTTAGGCCCAGGGGGACCCTCAAGGGAAGAGTTGTGTAAGGGACAAGAAACCTGTCCCTCTCTTGAAGGCCTTAGGCAGCAAGCTGCTGAAGAGTCCAATGGCAAGAAAACTGGAACACATAGGGTCTATTGGGAAGATGGGCTCCTGTACACTGAGGCAAGAGATCCCAAACCTGGTGCCACTAGGAGAGTGGTAGTGCCTCAGGAGTTCAGAGAGTTTATTCTGACCTTAGCCCATGATATTCCCCTTGCTGGGCATTTGGGACAAACCAAGACGTGGGAGAGGTTAGTCAACCACTTCTACTGGCCCAACATGTCCCAGAAGGTTAAGGAGTTTTGTGTCTCCTGTACCACCTGTCAAGCCAGTGGCAAGACAGGTGGACATCCAAAGGCCCCCCTTATTCCACTTCCAGTGGTCGGGGTCCCCTTTGAAAGAGTGGGTGTGGACATAGTGGGTCCACTTGAACCTCCCACAGCCTCAGGAAATATGTACATCCTAGTAGTAGTGGATCATGCTACTAGGTATCCTGAAGCTATTCCCCTTCGGTCGACTACTGCCCCTGCAGTAGCCAAGGCCCTCATTGGTATCTTTACCAGAGTGGGCTTCCCTAAGGAGGTGGTATCTGACAGAGGTACCAACTTCATGTCAGCATACCTGAAACACATGTGGAATGAGTGTGGAGTGACTTATAAATTCACTACACCATATCATCCACAAACTAATGGTCTTGTGGAAAGATTTAACAAGACATTGAAAGGCATGATCATGGGGCTCCCAGAAAAACTCAAAAGGAGATGGGATGTCCTCTTGCCATGTCTACTTTTTGCTTACAGAGAGGTGCCTCAGAAGGGAGTAGGGTTCTCACCCTTTGAACTTCTGTTTGGCCACCCTGTAAGGGGACCATTTGCTCTTGTTAAAGAAGGCTGGGAGAGACCTCTTGTAGGAAGTTGGCTCTGTATGTGCTATTTCAAAGTAAGGAATAGCATGCACAGAGTCCAAGGGTTCCCCTTAGAGGTAAAATAGTGGTAAAAATAGATAATACTAATGCTCTATTTTGTGGTAGTGTGGTCGAGCAGTAGGCTTATCCAAGGAGTAGTGTTAAGCATTTGTTGTACATACACATAGACAATAAATGAGGTACACACACTCAGAGACAAATCCAGCCAATAGGTTTTGTTATAGAAAAATATCTTTTCTTAGTTTATTTTAAGAACCACAGGTTCAAATTTAACATGTAATATCTTGTTTGAAAGGTATTGCAGGTAAGTACATTAGGAACTTTGAATCATTTCAATTGCATGTATACTTTTCAAGTTATTCACAAATAGCTGTTTTAAAAGTGGACACTTAGTGCAATTTTCACAGTTCCTGGGGGAGGTAAGTTTTTGTTAGTTTTACCAGGTAAGTAAGACACTTACAGGGTTCAGTTCTTGGTCCAAGGTAGCCCACCGTTGGGGGTTCAGAGCAACCCCAAAGTCACCACACCAGCAGCTCAGGGCCGGTCAGGTGCAGAGTTCAAAGTGGTGCCCAAAACGCATAGGCTAGAATGGAGAGAAGGGGGTGCCCCGGTTCCGGTCTGCTTGCAGGTAAGTACCCGCGTCTTCGGAGGGCAGACCAGGGGGGGTTTTGTAGGGCACCGGGGGGGACACAAGCCCACACAGAAATTTCACCCTCAGCAGCGCGGGGGCGGCCGGGTGCAGTGCAGAAACCAGCGTCGGGTTTGCAATGTTAGTCTATGAGAGATCAACGGATCTCTTCAGCGCTGCAGGCAGGCAAGGGGGGGCTTCCTCGGGGAAACCTCCACTTGGGCAAGGGAGAGGGACTCCTGGGGGTCACTTCTCCAGTGAAAGTCCGGTCCTTCAGGTCCTGGGGGCTGCGGGTGCAGGGTCTTTTCCAGGCGTCGGGACTTAGGTTTCAGAGAGTCGCGGTCAGGGGAAGCCTCGGGATTCCCTCTGCAGGCGGCGCTGTGGGGCTCAGGGGGGACAGGTTTTGGTACTCACAGTCGGAGAGTAGTCCGGGGGTCCTCCCTGAGGTGTTGGTTCTCCACCAGCCGAGTCGGGGTCGCCGGGTGCAGTGTTGCAAGTCTCACGCTTCTTGCGGGGAGTTGCAGGGGTCTTTAAAGCTGCTCCTTGAAACAAAGTTGCAGTCTTTTTGGAGCAGGTCCGCTGTCCTCGGGAGTTTCTGGTCGTCGTCGAAGCAGGGCAGTCCTCAGAGGATTCAGAGGTCGCTGGTCCCTTTGGAAGGCGTCGCTGGAGCAGAGTTCTTTGGAAGGCAGGAGACAGGCCGGTGAGTTTCTGGAGCCAAGGCAGTTGTTGTCTTCTGGTCTTCCTCTGCAGGGGTTTTCAGCTGGGCAGTCCTTCTTCTTGTTGTCGCAGGAATCTAATTTTCTAGGGTTCAGGGTAGCCCTTAAATACTAAATTTAAGGGCGTGTTTAGGTCTGGGGGTTAGTAGCCAATGGCTACTAGCCCTGAGGGTGGGTACACCCTCTTTGTGCCCCCTCCCAAGGGGAGGGGGTCACAATCCTAACCCTATTGGGGTAATCCTCCATCTGCAAGTTGGAGGATTTCTAAAAGTTAGAGTCACCTCAGCTCAGGACACCTTAGGGGCTGTCCTGACTGGCCAGTGACTCCTCCTTGTTATTCTCATTATTTTCTCCGGCCTTGCCGCCAAAAGTGGGGGCCGGGCCGGAGGGGGCGGGCAACTCCACTAGCTGGAGTGTCCTGCGGTGCTGTGACAAAGGGGTGAGCCTTTGAGGCTCACCGCCAGGTGTTACAGCTCCTGCCTGGGGGAGGTGTTAGCATCTCCACCCAGTGCAGGCTTTGTTACTGGCCTCAGAGTGACAAAGGCACTCTCCCCATGGGGCCAGCAACATGTCTCTAGTGTGGCAGGCTGCTGGAACTAGTCAGCCTACACAGATAGTCGGTTAAGTTTCAGGGGGCACCTCTAAGGTGCCCTCTGGGGTGTATTTTGCAATAAAATGTACACTGGCATCAGTGTGCTTTTATTGTGCTGAGAAGTTTGATACCAAACTTCCCAGTTTTCAGTGTAGCCATTATGGTGCTGTGGAGTTCGTGTTTGACAGACTCCCAGACCATATACTCTTATGGCTACCCTGCACTTACAATGTCTAAGGTTTTGTTTAGACACTGGAGGGATACCATGCTCATGCACTGGTACCCTCACCTATGGTATAGTGCACCCTGCCTTAGGGCTGTAAGGCCTGCTAGAGGGGTGTCTTACCTATACTGCATAGGCAGTGAGAGGCTGGCATGGCACCCTGAGGGGAGTGCCATGTCGACTTACTCGTTTTGTCCTCACTAGCACACACAAGCTGGCAAGCAGTGTGTCTGTGCTGAGTGAGAGGTCTCCAGGGTGGCATAAGACATGCTGCAGCCCTTAGAGACCTTCCTTGGCATCAGGGCCCTTGGTACTAGAAGTACCAGTTACAAGGGACTTATCTGGATGCCAGGGTCTGCCAATTGTGGATACAAAAGTAGAGGTTAGGGAAAGAACACTGGTGCTGGGGCCTGGTTAGCAGGCCTCAGCACACTTTCAATTGTAAACATAGCATCAGCAAAGGCAAAAAGTCAGGGGGCAACCATGCCAAGGAGGCATTTCCTTACACCTCTTCATGAGCCTAAACAGGATATAGTGGACTATGTACTTGGCCTTCGCTCAAGGATGGCAGAGTACATGGAAAAGACAAGCCAAAACCTTGAGGCCAGCCAACAGCTCCAGAAGTTTTGGTATGACCAAAAGGCTGCACTGGTTGAATTTCAACCAGGACAGAAAGTCTGGGTTTTGGAGCCTGTGGCTCCCAGGGCACTCCAGGACAGATGGAGTGGCCCTTACCCAGTGCTAGAGAGGAAGAGTCAGGTCACCTACCTGGTGGACCTGGGCACTAGCAGGAGCCCCAAGAGGGTGATCCATGTGAACCGCCTTAAGCTCTTCCATGACAGGGCTGATGTGAATCTGTTGATGGTAACAGATGAGGACCAAGAAGCTGAGAGTGAGCCTCTCCCCGATCTCCTCTCATCAGACCCTAAAGTTGGCTCAGTGGATGGAGTGATCTATTCAGACACCCTCTCTAGCCAACAGCAATCTGACTGTAGGAAGGTCCTGCAGCAGTTTGCTGAGCTCTTTTCCCTAACCCCTGGTCAGACACACCTGTGTACCCATGATGTGGACACAGGAGACAGCATGCCTGTCAAAAACAAAATATTCAGACAGTCTGACCAAGTTAAGGAAAGCATCAAGGTGGAAGTCCACAAGATGCTGGAATTGGGAGTAATTGAGCACTCTGACAGCCCCTGGGCTAGCCCAGTGGTCTTAGTCCCAAAACCTCACACCAAAGATGGAAAGAGAGAGATGAGGTTTTGTGTGGACTACAGAGGACTTAATTCTGTCACCAAGACAGATGCCCATACCATTCCTAGAGCTGATGAACTGATTGATAAATTAGGGGCTGCCAAATTCTTAAGTACCTTTGACTTAACAGCAGGGTACTGGCAAATCAAAATGGCCCCTGGAGCAAAAGAAAAGACAGCATTCTCCACACCTGATGGGCATTATCAGTTCACTGTTATGCCCTTTAGTTTAAAGAATGCCCCTGCCACCTTCCAAAGGTTGGTGAATCAAGTCCTTGCTGGCTTGGAGTCCTTTAGTGCAGCTTATCTTGACGATATTGCTGTCTTTAGCTCCAGTTGGCAGGATCACCTGGTCCACCTGAAGAAGGTTTTGAAGGCTCTGCAATCTGCAGGCCTCTCTATCAAGGCATCCAAATGCCAGATAGGGCAGGGAACTGTGGTTTACTTGGGACACCTTGTAGGTGGAGGCCAAGTTCAGCCACTCCAGCCTAAGATCCAGACTATTCTGGACTGGGCCGCTCCAAAAACCCAGACTCAAGGCAGGGCATTCCTTGGCTTGACTGGGTACTATAGGAGGTTTGTGAAGGGATATGGATCCTCACAGAACTCACCTCCAAGAAAATGCCCAAGAAAGTAAACTGGACTGTAGAATGCCAACAGGCCTTTGACACCCTGAAACAAGCTATGTGCACAGCACCAGTTCTAAAAGCTCCAGATTACTCCAAGCAATTCATTGTGCAGACAGATGCCTCTGAACATGGGATAGGGGCAGTTTTGTCCCAAACAAATGATGATGGTCTTGACCAGCCTGTTGCTTTCATTAGCAGGAGGTTACTCCCCAGGGAGCAGCGTTGGAGTGCCATTGAGAGGGAGGCCTTTGCTGTGGTTTGGTCCCTGAAGAAGCTGAGACCATACCTGTAAGGAAATGCCTCCTTGGCATGGTTACCCCCTGACTTTTTGCCTTTGCCTTGGCAGAGACCAGTCAGTCCTGCACTGAACAATTGGGTAAAATACAGGGGGTATCTCTAAGATGCCCTCTGTGTGCATTTTCTAATAAATCCAACACTGGCATCAGTGTGGGTTTATTATTCTGAGAAGTTTGATACTAAACTTCCCAGTATTCAGTGTAGCCATTATGGAGCTGTGGAGTTCGTTTTTGACAGACTCCCAGCCCATATACTCTTATGGCTACCCTGCACTTACAATGTCTAAGGTTTTGCTTAGACACTGTAGGGGCATAGTGCTCATGCACCTATGCCCTCACCTGTGGTATAGTGCACCCTGCCTTAGGGCTGTAAGGCCTGTTAGAGGGGTGACTTACCTATACCATAGGCAGTGTGAGGCTGGCATGGCACCCTGAGGGGAGTGCCATGTCGACTTAGTCATTTTCTCCCCACCAGCACACACAAGCTGGTAAGCAGTGTGTCTGTGCTGAGTGAGGGGTCCCTAGGGTGGCATAAGACATGCTGCAGCCCTTAGAGACCTTCCCTGGCATGAGGGCCCTTGGTACCAGGGGTACCAGTTACAAGGGACTTACCTAGGTGCCAGGCTTGTGCCAATTGTGGAACCAATCGTGCATTTTAGGTGAAAGAACACTGTTGCTGGGGCCTGGTTAGCAGGGTCCCAGCACACTTCTCAGTCAAGTCAGCATCAGTATCAGGCAAAAAGTGGGGGGTAACTGCAACAGGGAGCCATTTCTTTACACAAGCCCCCCACAGGCCAGGAGACTCAGCCAAAGCTGGGAGAGTCTTCCTAGTCTGTCAGGCGAGGAAGAGTAGAGGAAATAGGCTGGTTTGTTGCAGGGCCTACTCTGCCTTACATCCTCCTGTTCAGGTCATTCCCTCTGACCCACTTCCACAGTGATAGGACCTAGTCTGAATTGCCTCTTGTCTGTGTCTTTAATGTCTCCACCCATTCTCTCTATTTTGGGGTTAGAGGTATTCACCTCTGCTAATCTTATCTTAGCCAGGGTCACCCCTAGCTTACCCAAAGAGGTTACCCAGAGCTGGAGTAACCCCACCATGACCAACAGGGTCAGGGGGCCTAACTTGCTATTTGGCATGGGGTCAGACCACCATGCCAAGGATAGTGCAGCCATAAAGGCTAACACCCAGCAGAGGCCACTGACAGCTGTCAGTGCCCAGAACCACACCTTTAGCTCTTCACCTACAAGGGAAGGGGCTAAGTTGCAGGCTTCTTTGGGTTCAGGGTGCCTGTCTGCTGTATTAGAGTGGGGGGTTACCACATCTTGTAGTAAACATCCTTCTTCCACTCTTTCTTCTGTTAGCTGAGGAGCCACCCACTCAGGCTTAACAGTTGCCTGACTAGCCAGGACTTCTTGTGGGTCAGGTTGGACTTTAACAGTGCCATTTTTGGAGTTCTCCCCTACTGGAGCAGAATCTCCCTGGCTTGCTGGAACCTTGGCTAAAGGTTGTCCACCTTTCCTACTCTGTTTTCCTTTCTTTTTCTTCTGGGGCCTACTTGCAGTTACTGCAGGGGCAGGACCTCCAGAATCCTTGGGAGAGGACTGGCACTGGACCAGTTCCTCTCTTGGGCTCTGACTAACCTCTGGGTAGTCATTTCCAAGGAGACAATCAAGGGGGAGGTCTGTACTGACTACCACCCTTCTCCAGCTAAAAGTCCCACCCACTTCTATGGGCACAAAAGCCACAGGCCTATCAGTGACCCTGTCTGGGCTAACTCTTACTCTGGCCATCTCACCTGGGATGTACTGGTTTGAGAACACCAGCCTGTCATGCACAATAGTGTGACTGGCACAAGCGTCTCTCAGGGCAGTGGCTGGGATTCCATTCACCAGTAGGTGGTGGAAGTGTCTACTTCCCTCTGGAATCTCCAACTCACCTGTTGGGCCCTTTTTCCAGTTGAAGGCTATGAAGACCTCCTCATCTGAGGAGTTATCCCCAATGGCTACACTGGTCACCCCTGGGATTTTGCTAGGGGGTTTCTTTTTGGGACAAGAAGTGTCCTTGGTGTGGTGCCCTGTCTGTCTACAGTTATAGCACCATGCCTTAGTGGCATCCCAGTTCTTACCCTGGTACCCACCTTTGTTTTGGGTTGTGTCTCGGGCCCACCCACCTGGTCTGGTTTTTGGGGGCCTACAGAGGACTCTTTTTCTTTGTTTCTAGTGTCACCCACTTTCTCCTGAGGAGGTTTTGTAACCCCTTTCTTTTGGTCACCCCCAGTGGAAGTTTTGGTTACCCTAGTCTTGACCCAGTGGTCTGCCTTCTTTCCCAATTCTTGGGGAGAAACTGGACCTAGGTCTACCAGATACTGATGCAACTTTTCATTGAAGCAGTTACTTAAAATGTGTTCTTTCATAAACAAATTATAAAGCCCAACATAGTCATGCACTTCATTTCCAGTTACCCAACCATCCAGCGTTTTCACTGAGTAGTCTACAAAATCAACCCAGGTCTGGCTCGAGGATTTTTGAGCCCCCCTGAATCTAATTCTATACTCCTCAGTGGAGAATCCAAAGCCCTCAATCAGGGTTCCCTTCATGAGGTCATAAGATTCTGCATCGTTTCCAGAGAGTGTGAGGAGTCTATCCCTACACTTTCCAGTGAACATTTCCCAAAGGAGAGCACCCCAGTGAGATCTGTTTACTTTTCTGGTTACACAAGCCCTCTCAAAAGCTGTGAACCATTTGGTGATGTCATCACCATCTTCATATTTAGTTACAATCCCTTTAGGGATTTTCAACATGTCAGGAGAATCTCGGACCCTATTTATGTTGCTGCCACAATTGATGGGTCCTAGGCCCATCTCTTGTCTTTCCCTTTCTATGGCTAGGATCTGTCTTTCCAAAGCCAATCTTTTGGCCATCCTGGCTAGCTGGATGTCCTCTTCACTGGAGTTATCCTCAGTGATTTCAGAGAGGTTGGGCCCTCCTGTGAGGGAACCAGCATCTCTGACTATTATGTTTGGAGACAGGGCTTGAGAGGCCCTGTTCTCCCTAGTTAGGACTGGTAGGGGGGAATTTTCCTCCAAGTCACTATCCTCATCCTCTGTGTTGCCATCCTCAGAGGGGTTGGCCTTTTCGAACTCTGCCAAAAGCTCCTGGAGCTGTAGTTTGGAAGGTCTGGGGCCCATTGTTATTTTACAGAGTGACCTTAGCTCCCTCATCTTAAGATGGAGGTAAGGGGTGGTGTCGAGTTCCACCACATTCATCTCTGTACTAGACATTATGCTTCTAAAAGTTGGAATACTTTTTAAGAATCTAAAACTAGTTCTAGGTTCTAATTCAAACTTTCACAAAACTTTTAAACTCTAAAAGGAAATGCTAAACAGGGACTAACACAAGGCCCTAGCAGGTCTTTTAAGAATTTGGAAAAATAGTTCAAATTGCAAAAATCAATTTCTAATGACAATTTTGGGAATTTGTTGTGTGATCAGGTATTGGCTGAGTAGTCCAGCAAATGCAAAGTCTTGTACCCCACCGCTGATCCACCAATGTAGGAAGTTGGCTCTGTATGCACTATTTCAAAGTAAGGAATAGTATGCACAGAGTCCAAGGGTTCCCCTTAGAGGTAAGATAGTGGCAGAAAGAGATAATACTAATGCTCTATTTTGTGGTAGTGTGGTCGAGCAGTAGGCTTATCCAAGGAGTAGTATTAAGCATTTGTTGTACATACACACAGGCAATAAATGAGGAACACACACTCAGAGACAAATCCAGCCAATAGGCTTTATTATAGAAAAATCTTTTCTTAGTTTATTTTAAGAACCACAGGTTCAAATTCTACATGTAATATCTCATTTGAAAGGTATTGCAGGTAAGTACTTAGGAACTTTGAATAATTACAGTAGCATATATACTTTTCACAGTATTATCTCTTTTTGCCACTATCTTACCTCTAAGGGGAACCCTTGGACTCTGTGCATGCTATTCCTTACTTTGAAATAGCACATACAGGGCCAACTTCCTACACCTGGTCTGTTACAACCAGTAGCATTTCCTCATTACACATTGTATGCAACCACTGGCAAGTTAGCAACTTCTGAAATGGCCTTGTGTAACCTCCTGTTTGGGGACAGGTTAATTCAAGAGGCCATCATCTGCAACAGTTTTTTCACTGCCCTCACCAACAGACTGACATGTTTGATAAAAGTGAGCTTGACCCCGCAGTCCCTGAACCTTCTTTCAAGGATGGGTAAGTCACTGCTCCAACTGTGTGCAATTCTGCTCCTAGAAACATCTTTTTTTTGGTCTCTGGAATTGGTGAAAACATTTTCCAATTTACTAAGAACTCAAAATGGTTACCTATCTGAAGGAGTCCTTTTGCAGCTTGAAGAAGTTTCTGGATTCACATGCTGTGCATTATTCCACCATCTAGTGGATGGGTTCAGATTTGTCACATTGTAGGTTTTTTTCCCCACCTCCTCTCTTGGGTGTTGGCCCCTCTGAGTGAAGTCAGACCTATGTCCTGAAAACACCTTGACTAGGTCGCCAAATTCAAATTCTTTTTTCTCTTTTTCCTCTGCAATGCAATTTATGACTTTTCTTTATCTTAATTGCTGTTCTATGTTTTATTTAGTAACTACAGCTCTAGTGGTGGAGGTGGGTCCTTTGGGAACCCACAAAACTGCTCCTACCAGTAAGTACCCATTTCTTTTTGCAGCGTAAATCTTTTCTGGATTCACATGCTGTACATTGATTCTAAAGGAATATATTGTCCGGTGGTAGGGTGGCGACTTTGGAGTGTGTTTACAAACAAATGCTTCAGCACTGTCCCATTTCTGCATCCACGTTGATATTAATGTCCAAGCAGCATTTTCTCGAAGCTGGATCTTTATAGGATGCATCAAAATGAGATCTATCGTGCAAAGAGCCCTGGGGTTCCCTAACTAGTGGACAAGAGCTTGCTCTAGCAATCCCAAGGTGCTCTTTAAGAGGCTAGTGAGGTTGAGCAGCCTTAGGTATACCAGAGAGAAGTGTTAGACATCTTCAAATACACACACAGTCAATAAATGAGACACTACTCAAAAAGGAGATCCACACAAATTTCAGAAACAATAAGTGTCTTTATATATGTTTTGGCACCAGAATCAATGCATTCAGTTATGTACGTTTTTTTTAAATAAATCTTTTTTTAGATGCTGCAATGTTATCCAAATGGAGGGAAAACAAATACAGCAAACAGGTACAGTACAGCGACATATGGGACTAATCTCCTGGACTTAAGGTGAGTGTTATTATTGGGTAAGGGCCAGGACCACACCAACCAGTCACACCAGGCGGCACTGGGTGCACAGGTGTATAGTCAATGGGGATCAGTCCGGTAGCAAAGAGGCTGCAGGTTTGGACAGGGAGTCCAGTCAAGGGGAGCCAACAGGTGGGACAGGCCTAAAAAAAAAAAATCATAAAATTTTTACTAGGACTGCAGGTCGAGTAACATGAATAATCTACTGGGCCATAACTAATGTACTCGATCCATAAATAGGTCTCAAATTGTGTGATCCTAGGCAAATATTCTATTTGACAGATGCCTTTTTCTTCATTTGTCACATATGACTGTGCCTACGAATATGTAAGCTCAGCATTTCTGTTGTACAAAAAAAAAATCTGTTTGATTAAATAGACTATACGTTTGCTCCATGTATAAAAATAATGTAGCCCACAAAAAGGGGATACATGATCGTTTACTTGCCTCTTAGTTGTCAAATAGCATTACTAAAAGCGCAGGAGTGTTTACAGGTTTATGTTTAAAGATTCACTTTTAATAAAGATATTATTAAAGCACACCGTGGTCGCACACTGTCATTTACAGCCAGAACATTTTTAAGAAATGTTCAAAAGCCTTCCCACAAACGTGCAGATATACTGATAAAACTACAGAATGTATTAACAATATGTGAAAATCAGGTTTCAGAAAACATTTATTCTGTGCACATCACCAAATAAAGTGTTCTGATTTGGTTTCATCCTATTAAAATACAAAAATATATATATATATATATATATATATATATATATATATATATATATATATATATATATATATATATATATATATATTTATATGGAAAATGTCACTTACCCAGTGTACATCTGTTCATGGCATGTGTTGCTGCAGATTCACATGCTATGCATACATCTGCCATCTAGTGTTGGGCTCGGAGTGTTACAAGTTGTTTTTCTTTGAAGAGGTGTTTGAGTCACAGGAATCGAGACTCCTCTTCGGCTCTATTGCGCATGGGCATCGACTCCATGTTAGATTGTTTTCCCACAGAGGGTAAGGTAGGAGTGATAGAGTATAAAGAAAAGAGATATCCATGCAAATGGAAAATATACATACACATATATGCACACACACACAAATACACAGATAGATATATATATATATATACACACACACAGATAGATATATATATATATACACACACAGATAGATAGATATATATATATACACACACAGATAGATAGATATATATATATACACACAGATAGATATATATATATATATACACACACAGATAGATATATATATATATATATATACACACACAGATAGATATATATATATATATATATACACACAGGTAGATATATATATATATATATATATATACACACAGATAGATAGATATATATATATATATATACACACACAGATAGATATATATATATATATACACACAGGTAGATATATATATATATATACACACAGGTAGATATATATATATATATATATATATATACACACAGATAGATATATATATATATATATACACACAGATAGATATATATATATATATATATACACACAGATAGATATATATATATATATATATATACACACAGATAGATATATATATATACACACAGATAGATAGATATATATATATACACACAGATATATATATATACACACAGATATATATATATATACACACAGATAGATATATATATATATATATATATACACAGATAGATATATATATATATACACAGATAGATATATATATATATATATACACAGATAGATATATATATATATATACACAGATATATATATATATATATATATACACAGATAGATATATACACACAGATAGATATAGATATATATATATATACACACAGATAGATATAGATATATATATACACACAGATAGATATAGATATATATATATACACACAGATAGATATAGATATATATATACACACAGATAGATATATATATATATATATACACAGATATATATATATATACACAGATAGATATATATATATACACACAGATATATATATATATATACACACAGATATATATATATATATATACACAGATAGATATATAGATATATACACAGATATATATATACACAGATAGATATATAGATATATACACAGATATATATATACACACAGATAGATATAGATATATATATATATACACACAGATAGATATAGATATATATATATATACACACAGATAGATATAGATATATATATACACACAGATAGATATAGATATATATATACACACAGATAGATATATATATATATATATACACACAGATAGATATATATATATATACACACACAGATAGATATATATATATATATATATACACACAGATAGATATATATATATATATACACACAGATAGATATATATATATATACACACAGATAGATATATATATATATATATACACAGGTAGATATATATATATATATACACAGGTAGATATATATATATATATACACAGATAGATATATATATATACACAGATAGATATATATATATATACACAGATAGATATATATATATATATACACAGATAGATATATATATATATATACACAGATAGATATATATATATATACACAGATAGATATATATATATATACACAGATAGATATATATATATATACACAGATAGATATATATATATATACACAGATAGATATATATATATATACACAGATAGATATATATATATATATACACAGATATATATATATATATACACAGATAGATATATATATATATACACACAGATAGATATATATATATACACAGATAGATATATATATATACACAGATAGATATATAGATATATACACAGAGATATATAGATATATACACAGATAGATATATAGATATATACACAGATATATAGATATATATATATACACACAGATAGATATAGATATATATATATATACAGATAGATAGATATATATATATATACAGATAGATATAGATATATATATATATACACAGATAGATATAGATATATATATTGTAGGAAGTTGGCTCTGTATGTGCTATTTCAAAGTAAGGAATAGCATGCACAGAGTCCAAGGGTTCCCCTTAGAGGTAAAATAGTGGTAAAAATAGATAATACTAATGCTCTATTTTGTGGTAGTGTGGTCGAGCAGTAGGCTTATCCAAGGAGTAGTGTTAAGCATTTGTTGTACATACACAGACAATAAATGAGGTACACACACTCAGAGACAAATCCAGCCAATAGGTTTTTGTATAGAAAAATATCTTTTCTTAGTTTATTTTAAGAACCACAGGTTCAAATTCTACATGTAATATCTCATTCGAAAGGTATTGCAGGTAAGTACTTTAGGAACTTCAAATCATCAAAATTGCATGTATACTTTTCAAGTTATTCACAAATAGCTGTTTTAAAAGTGGACACTTAGTGCAATTTTCACAGTTCCTAGGGGAGGTAAGTATTTGTTAGGTTAACCAGGTAAGTAAGACACTTACAGGGCTTAGTTCTTGGTCCAAGGTAGCCCACCGTTGGGGGTTCAGAGCAACCCCAAAGTCACCACACCAGCAGCTCAGGGCCGGTCAGGTGCAGAGTTCAAAGTGGTGCCCAAAACACATAGGCTAGAATGGAGAGAAGGGGGTGCCCCGGTTCCGGTCTGCTTGCAGGTAAGTACCCGCGTCTTCGGAGGGCAGACCAGGGGGGTTTTGTAGGGCACCGGGGGGGACAAGTCCTCACAGAAATTTCACCCTCAGCAGCGCGGGGGCGGCCGGGTGCAGTGTAGGAACAGGCGTCGGGTTTGTAATGGAAGTCAATGGGAGATCTAGGGATCTCTTCAGCGCTGCAGGCAGGCAAGGGGGGGGGTTCCTCGGGGAAACCTCCACTTGGTCAAGGGAGAGGGACTCCTGGGGGTCACTCCTCCAGTGAAAGTCCGGTCCTTCAGGTCCTGGGGGCTGCGGGTGCAGGGTCTCTCCCAGGTGTCGGGACTTAGGATTCAAAGAGTCGCGGTCAGGGGAAGCCTCGGGATTCCCTCTGCAGGCGGCGCTGTGGGGGCTCAGGGGGGACCGGTTTTTGTACTCACAGTCTTAGAGTAGTCCTGGGGTCCCTCCTGAGGTGTTGGATCGCCACCAGCCGAGTCGGGGTCGCCGGGTGCAGTGTTGCAAGTCTCACGCTTCTTGCGGGGAGCTTGCAGGGTTCTTTAAAGCTGCTGGAAACAAAGTTGCAGCTTTTCTTGGAGCAGGTCCGCTGTCCTCGGGAGTTTCTTGTCTTTTCGAAGCAGGGGCAGTCCTCAGAGGATGTCGAGGTCGCTGGTCCCTTTGGAAGGCGTCGCTGGAGCAGGATCTTTGGAAGGCAGGAGACAGGCCGGTGAGTTTCTGGAGCCAAGGCAGTTGTCGTCTTCTGGTCTTCCTCT